>NC_136487.1:39760377-39970377 GCF_053919585.1 Euprymna scolopes
GACTTTTATTCAACAGAAAGTGCTCAACTATAAGAAACGTATTTCTTAAAGGGGCTGTCATAATTATTTTTTTTACTATAATAATTAAATACCTACAGACACTAGTGTTTCATCCTTTCGGGATTCTTCAGTGCAGGGTGTCACAATTACTACCAGTCGAACGATTCGAACCCCGCGACACGAGACATCTCTGGCTCGATTAGCGGAGACCGTATCCATTCGGCTACCATTAATCGTGTGAAATATCGTTGAATTTTAAACATTTTAAATTTAAATGTTCATTACGTCAGACAGACAGTGATCAAGTCGTTATACGACGATCTACGCATAAGAGCTAAATTGACCGACTTTTATTCAACAGAAAGTGCTCAACTATAAGAAACGTATTTCTTAAAGGGGCTGTCATAATTATTTTTTTTACTATAATAATTAAATACCTACAGACACTAGTGTTTCATCCTTTCGGGATTCTTCAGTGCAGGGTGTCACAATTACTACCAGTCGAACGATTCGAACCCCGCGACACGAGACATCTCTGGCTCGATTAGCGGAGACCGTATCCATTCGGCTACCATTAATCGTGTGAAATATCGTTGAATTTTAAACATTTTAAATTTAAATGTTCATTACGTCAGACAGACAGTGATCAAGTCGTTATACGACGATCTACGCATAAGAGCTAAATTGACCGACTTTTATTCAACAGAAAGTGCTCAACTATAAGAAACGTATTTCTTAAAGGGGCTGTCATAATTATTTTTTTTACTATAATAATTAAATACCTACAGACACTAGTGTTTCATCCTTTCGGGATTCTTCAGTGCAGGGTGTCACAATTACTACCAGTCGAACGATTCGAACCCCGCGACACGACTAAACTAAAGAAATAAAGTATGACTAAAGAAATACAGTATAACACAATTCTATATATAAGTCTATATTACTATTTTCTTTTTTAATTGTCTATTAGGTGAATTTACATATCACTAAATAACTCAGTGTTTCAAGTATAAATCTGATGTAACCAAGGTTGCTACTTTCATTCTTATTACAATAGTGATGCATACCATTCTACCCCATACTGAAAATCGGGTAATGCGGTTCCCATACTAGTTTAAAATATTATGCAAGCTAACATATTTCGTAAGTTGTGAAATGGCATTACAGAACAAATATAAAAGGATGTACACGAAATTATTTCTCTTATTAAATTTGGCACAGTGTAAATGTGAGTAAAAACTAGAGTATGTCAAGAGAGAGAGGGCGAAATCTTCTTTCTATTCTAGTAAATCTCACTAAATATAAAAATGTTTAATATGAACGGAGTTAAATCGATTGGAAGTTGATTTATCATTCTAAGGGGAACCAATGTGTTATATTATATAGACCAAACATACACTTGTGTAGCATTTGATCATTCAGTTATGTTAACGATACAGGCGCAAATATACCGCTGTTTTATATGCAAGCGCGTTTAAAAAATTAACGCCACCTGTATTTTATTCCGCCCGCATCTATCAAAGATGATTGCATGTTGCATTCTTAAAATAAATGACCGTCTTCATACATGAACTGAAGGTTTTATTGCTATTTTGGAGATAATGACGGTGTGAAACAATCACATTCGTCTGCCATGGACGTGCATCAGAAGCCGTTATGCGTCATTAAATCCATGCAATAAAATCAATCGATTAACATTTTCAAGGTAGTGACATGGTTGTGAATGACAAAGTGCGCTTCACACTCTTACGACCGAGAAATCTTTCATCGCTAGTAAAAGTGCGTTGGCAAAGTGGTGACTATATATTAGGTTGAGAATAAATATCTTGCTGAATTATCGATTTTGATTTCAAATGATGCATATTCAAACAAGTTTCATCATGATATCTATACTTTATATATCATTTGAAGGAGCGTTTGCGCTCTATCTTATGTACGATCATTTTAAAATAATCATGTCTTCTTTTTCGAACGCGGAATATAATATAGAAACAAACAAATTCGCACAATTTTCTTATTTCTATTCAAGCTAGGCCGAAAAGCTTTGAAAGTTTTCGCGATATCAAGGAAATATTTGACTCAGGAACAACTAGTGTAACGCACAGCACGATAGTGTTTTACGAAATATCGTGGCAGCGACGGGAGTCTTTAAGATGATGATCGTAATGGTCGGCCATCAGACATTGACAACGATCAATTGAGAGCATTAGTCGAAGTCAATCAACAGCAACTGTGCAAGAAATTGTTTCTCCACAAGACGTAACGTATAGGTAAATTTCCAATAATTTCAGAGTGATTGGAGAGGCAAAAAAAAAAGACTTGATAAATGAATGCTTCATGAATTGAACGACAATTAAAAGAAACGCCGTTACGAATTGGAATCTTCCATTTCTTACACAAGAGCGACCCGTTTCTCGACCGGGTTGTGACTGGCGATGGAAAGTGGGTTCTTTACGACAACGAGTGACGCGCAGTTCAGTGGTTAGACACTGACGAAGATCCACGATACTTTCCGAAGTCAGAGTTGCACCAAAAGAAGATCAAGCGGACTCTTTAGTGATCTGGGACCGGTTTCATCCATTACAGTTTTTTTAATGCATGCAAAACCATTACGATAAAGAACTGCTGTCGACAAATAGATAAAATGCATCCGAAATTTCGATAACAATACCAAGCATTAGTGAACATAAATGGCCCAATTCGCCTCCACAACAATGCCCAATCGCACGTTGTTAAACCGACTTGGCATGAATAACTTGGGCTACGAAACTTTGTCACGTCTGCCATACTCTCCAGACCTCTCATCTTATGACTACCACTTTTTCAAGCATGTCAACAACTTTCTGCGTAAAAAATGCTTCAAAACCAAAACACCTTCAACGACTTCATCGCCACCAGAACGCAAGATTTTATAGTACTGGTATAAATACGCTTGTTTTGTGTTCGCAAAAGTGTGTTCATTCTGATGGTGTTTATTCTGATCAATAAATGTTTGTTTGAGCCGAAATAGTTCATCTGAATTAAAAGTAAAAATGCGCAATAAGATTCTTGTTATCTATAATAAGATAAATTCTGGAGCAAATAATGTTACCCTTGTAAATGCTATCACTCGCTTTTTTGAAGCGCTTCAACATTTTATTGGAACACCCTCATGCATGATATATGACTTTAAGAATTATAGCTTTCCATCCTCTTCCGTTATTTTGCTTCTGTTAAAACACACTTCGTGTGTTCTTTAATCCGCATGAAAAAACTATAATGATGTACAATACTTAAGCTGACAAAGCAGCTGCCGACAACTAGTTCATACCTAAACATAAGCTGAGCCATTTAGAATGAAGGAAATAAAAGGAAAACACTATTTAAACTATATTTGACTCTCGTATGAACATTTCAGTACTTTGTGCACCAATCTGCACAATTTATTATTTCAATTTCTCATATATATATATATCTATATATATATATATATATATATATATATATATATATATAATATATAAAACTGAACGTCTGTGTGTGTGTGTGTGTCTGGTCACGAATAGGCTTCTATATGGTTGACTATTTAAAAAAAATGATAACATATAATGATAGAAGATGTATCGAGGATCAGGAATGGGTATGTTTGCTCTGGCAAAACGGTGGTTCATAAAACTTTTGGGGTCTGCGTTCGCGCCTGGCCCCCAAAGTATGGAAATAAAAAATGAAAAAAAAAAACGTTTACAAGGGCTTTTGATCTAGATTTACATAAGAATACTGTGATAAGTAGGTTTCAACAAATAGGGATGGTATAATAAAATTGTTGGGTCTGCGTTCGCGCTTAAACTCCATGGAACTATGGGACAAACTTTAACAAAGGCTTTTCATATCTATTTGCGTAAGTATACATTGATAATTATGTTTCAGTTTGAAGAAATATGGTACAATAAAATTAGTGAGTGTTCGTTCGCGCCTGGCCTCCATAGAATGTAAATATGCCACAAAGTTTAACAAGCTTTTTAAAAAGGGGGGAGGGTCTACAATAACACCTTACTTTAATCTTAATTTACGTTAGCTTTCATTTATTTTTTGAGTTGAATCATATTGAGTCAAATAAATTCACCTCATAAATGCTTGTTCTTATTAAAGTGAAAGCAAAAAAAAAAAAAAAAATCGGAAATTTAGACAATTTTCGACATAAATTTTGCATAACTCTGTTTTTCCTTTTCCACATGCATGCGGCTCTCTTTCGAAAATAGATAAATAGATAAATAATACAAAACCAGAACATTACTTGTTATCGTGTCAAAAGAAGGAAAAAATCTTGCTCACGTAATTGCGTGTCTTTTTAAAAACATTTACATAACCTTTTTATTTTTTATTTATATATCTGTTTAAGCTATTTCGTCAGTCTACTAGAAAGTATTCAGTTGAATACAAGCCTTTCTGCGTGTTCTTTACATTACAATAGTACAACTCTGAATCCGACGGCACAATGATCCACCGTTCAATACTGTAACACTGAAACGAAGCTGTTCTGCTGGAAAAGGGCGTCATTTTTTTCTTATTCATATTTATATCGATTCTTGGCTTTAAAAATCTAAAGTAATTACGTGTTTACTTTATAATATCCCAATTTGCTGTTTCAGATTATTTAAATAAAGTAAGTAAAACTTCATTATTTTTCAAAACTGATTTTGTTTCTTTGTTTCCGATATTTCGTCGATATTATTTAGTAAGCCAACAAACGACTACCCGAAAAAATAAATCTACAAGAAATAAATGTTACCATAGTCAATAATAGTTCAGTTCATGTTTTTCTTTGTTTTGAAATAGTTTTTAATGCTCTTTACTTGAAATAATTTCAGCGAACCGAAATTAAAACGAAATTTGAGGCGATAACTACTTAAATGAATTTTTATATAAACTACACATGCCATATCGAATATTCCTCAAGCACCAAATAACAGAAAACATCAGAATATGTTTATAATATTCCTTACGTTGATGGAACTCTATTAACTTGTTTACACATGCTCAGGTGCCCCTCCTTCAAATTGAAAACGGGAGTTTCCATTTAAAAGTCGCTGCCAATTTGATTTTTTTTTAAAACCGGTTCGTGAATTAAAAAAAAACTACTTATAAATACAAACAAATGAACTTTTCTACCATAAAAGTAACTTTTATTGACTATGGTAACATTTATTTCTCGAATATTTATATTATTGTATATATAACATTTTCTCTTTGTAAGGAAACATCATTTTGTTGGTCACTCTTGGCTTCGAACGGAAACAAAGTTGTTATAAAAATATACATTTTCGCGAAAATTATTTTTTTATTCATCATATTTTGCTTAGGGTAAAATTTTTGAGCATCAAAACTATCTCTTTAGAACCCCCTCCTTTCCATAACCAATCATACTTTCATAAATAACATTCCATTTTCTGTAGGCTGTTCTTGAATCCAGTCAACGACGGGTACTTCTGCTAGTATATATATATATATATATATATATATATATATATATATGTATATATATATATATGTATATATATATGTATATATATATATCTTTTCATGTGTTCAGGTGGTTAGAACTGGTCACTATTAACACAATGGTTGTAGGTTCCATCCACGGTGCTAGTCTATCCTCACTGCTTAGTTCTGATACAACGAAACAGTACTGTATGTGGACGACTATATATATATATATATATATATATATATATCACCCTTCATTTGCCGTAAATCTATCACAACCGCTGCTTATTTGATTATTAGGCGAGGCTCGCTGTTTGTTTGTAAACAAACTAGTAGCTCGAGAACTGTAAAAACTATAGGATAATGTTTATTTAATAGAAAAAAAATACAAATCAACACACACACAACGTAGGGTCCATTAAAACACTAGGCGAATTAGAAAAATAATTAAGAAAAAAAAAGAAAAGCAATACACACGTACAACCTTTTCACGAAGAAAGAAAAGGAAGACATACAGACACACAGATGTAAAACTTTATATATAGAAAATAGTTAAAAAAATGTTTATCGTATTGGGAATTAGCTCGTTATGAACGAAGAAAAATATCACTTAATGTCAAAATTAGAAGGGAAAAACAAAGAATGACCTTATTTTGTAAATGTTTAACAACAGCCAGTGAGAAAACCAAAAAGATAAACATGTCAATCACAAATATGTGTTATGAATATTTTGTGTCATTTTTAAACTGTGAACTAAGCGTAACTTTTAAGGAAAAACAATATGTACTTTTGATGGAAAACAATGGATAGGTTCTGAAATGTGATTTTTTTTCCTTTTTTTTTCACTAATTGTACGATTTTATTTCTTAGGAATTTTTTTTCTGACATGGATAATTTTAGTTCCATCGAGTTGTCTGAGACTTTATAAGTGGGTCGTTTTATTTTATTTTAGAAACGACTGTATTTTAATTGTAAATGTCTAGGTATTTTTTTGTAAACTACTGTGATTTTACTTTAATTTTGAATTCTGTGGAATGGTAAAAGATGATGCACTATGCAGCCGACCTACTTGATGACGTGATCATAGGAGTATCCACGAATCTGTGTTTTGTTATTTGGAATTTTGTTGTTAGTGAGATGGGACTTTGTTATTGCTTATAGGATATTTTTGTATTTTTTAATTTATTATTTTTATGTAATTGATGTGTTGTCAAACGGTATTGGCAGAATTTTCTTGTTCTTTGACATGTATTTTTTTTTTCGCAGAATGAGGAGGTGAAATCTTTGCTTGTGGGGTCTATTGAAAGAATGATTAATAAAAGAAAGAAAGTGTTGTTAATTAATTAATTAATTAATAATCATAATAGTAATAATAAAATTGGGAAAAAGAGAAAGAAATAAGATTTAAACAGTGTAATAAATAATAATAATAATAATAATAATAATAATAATAATAATAATAATAAAAAAGTTTCGGAAGAGTCAAAGGTTCAGTCGGTATTAAATTTAATTTTCGAAAAGTAGAATAAATGTTCTATTCGACATGAGTGACGTTTTGACCACATAAGTAAGAAAAAAAAAGAGATAAATATAGGGTTAAATAAACTATATGAAGAAATGAAAGAAAAAAGTGGGGCGTAAATGGAATTTAAATTCTGTGGCAAGCATGTTAGAATTTTGGAGAGGTGTTGAATTACATGGGTAGTCATTAATTTCATTATTCTCGGGAAATGATTCGAATTTTATTTTTTTTATCGTGAATTCTGTTGATTTCGAGTAGACTCAACATGGAGCAAGTTTGAGTACTTCATGTGTGGAAATCCGATGTTTTCCGTGAAGCTATGTGTCTTCAATGCAGGTTGCGCTTACCGACTTTGGAAAAAAAAGTTTTTTTCTGACATAGCAGTAAACGGAATGTATTCTGTCCAGCGTGAGCGGATCTAGTTGTAATCAACAGAGAGCAAATGAAATGCCGTCTGACATGCCCTAAGGGGCAGAGGGGGTGCAATGGCTGACGTGGCCATTATGTTACGAATCGCTCAAGAGAAGATGAATGAAAAATGTATGCAAGTACTTCAGAAAATATAAGGCTACCCACCATATGGAATGTTAAGAGGTTTTTTGTGTCCCACAAAATAATAGTAATAAGAGTAGGCTTATGATGAATAGGATAAGGCTTGGGATGGAAAATTTTTTTAAAGTGTAAAAAAAAAAGAACAAAAAAACCATGCTGGGGGAATTTAATTGGTATTATTAAATTAAATTATTTTGGAATAGATTTGGTTGGTTTAGTTATATTTTAGGGACGTTGGACGCGTAGTTGCATTTTTTTCATGAGAATTACAAGGCGATTAGGCTGTAGAAAGCAGTTTTTTCTGTTGTTTTATTTTTTTTATAAGCCACGGTATTGTCACAAATTAGAAAATTTGGCAGGGGAAATACTATTTTAGAGTAATGAGTACCCTGTTAAAATAATACTAGTGGTTCCAGTGAGTTGGAAGATGTCACGTAGGCCCCAGCAACGGCAATAAGTCTTGTCCAACAAAAGTCTGGCGTGCGAGGTCGCGATAATTCCTCAGGGTACGGAGCGACTGGACAGTCGGTACCAAGCCTAATCACGGGGAGATAGAAGAAAGGGAAAGATGAAGATTACGTAAGGGACAAGATAGAGCCTTATTATTTTTTATTTTTTTAGAGGAATGTGTGAGGGATATCTGGGTTGGAATCTTGAGACTTGCCGGGAATGCGGAAAAATCACAAAGGGAAAGTTACTTAGTTAGAAATCGATGCGCAAGTAAGCTTTGGCGCATTAGTTTGGGAGTGATGATTCCGTATCTTGTCGGGTTCCAGGAACTCAAACAGGCTCCGAGTGAATCAGTGTGAAGGCGTATCTTGGCTTAGACCAACCAAGGGAGTTAGTAGAAGAGCTTTGTGAAGTCCCGAAGTAGTAGATAGAATAGAACAAAGCTCCAGTAATAGGACCACTCAGAGAAAGACGTCAGGGCATTACAGTAAAGGAAAAAAAACTGGGACTTAGGCCTATGCTGAAAGTCGAGAACGCGAGTGGGATGGTTGGATCGGTAGAGCATCAGACTTTTAATCTGAGGGTCTGGGGTTCGAGTCCCCATGCGATAAAGCTACCACCAAGATGGAGCATCCGACGTTCTGGTCGTAATTGCGATATGCTGGCCCCATTTCGAAAAAGTGATCGAAAATGGAGTCTCCATTTGTTTGGCCAAGTGGTCCAAATAAAGAACAGAGTCAGTGGAAAATATCCAACAATGCGACCGCCTAGACAAGATGTATATCTGCAAAGCTGTATCTTTGTCTAACTTGGAAGCAAGTTAATGTCGAGGAGAGACTTTCGAGAAGCAGCAGAAGGGTTGATAGTGTAGAAGAAGAGTACTGGTGCCTGATCTTGCTTGGAAAAGGGGTGAGTCCGGAAAGTGAAAAAATAAAGATGTACTTCGGACATAATTATTTTTTTTAGTTAGTTAGTTATTAAAAATGTATGGCTTGCCATACATTTTGATAAAAAAGGGGTGGAGGAATGTTAACGAGCATCTCTCCCCCCTCTCTGGCTTTCTTACTCTTTCTGTTTTCTCTCTCTGTGTCTCTATAAGAGAATAGAGAAAGAGAAAGGGAGAGGGAGGGAAAGAGAGAGAGGTGAGTAAACGTGGAGGTAGACACGTTTACCAGAACCAAAGGTCAGCTGACCAAATTACGTATGTGTGACGTTGTTGGCTAGATCTGTGAGATTTGATTTGAGCTTTGAAGAAGACGGGCGTTTTTCGGTGGTCTCCCTCTCTTAACTGGGGAGGGGGGATACGAACGCTGACGTGTGTGAAGAAGAACCACACAAGCAGATTTCACTTTACACCTGCTGCAGGACCTCTGGGGAAAGTGAAATAAAATCTATAAAACACATTCATCGTCTTGGAGTGATAAATCTTCGTCAAACAGGTATCAAGTCTCCCTCCAGGATGAGAAATTTCACGATGGTTCAACAGCGAGAAACAGAGGTAGGTTCAGAAATTACATGTCACACACACGATTCCCTTTATGATAATCAACCACACAACCATTTATATTAGAGACAATCATACGCACACGGAATCTTTGATGTTATACAGTGTATACACCCAAACGTAAAAAGTGCCCCTAAATGAAGACGAAAGCTCAATTTGGTACCCCTCAAGGATAACCTCAATGATAACGAATATATAACAATATAGCCATTTACATATTAGTCTAGCAGGGGGAGGGCGTCCAGCTTTCCCCGGTTGTAACATACGCTTCATTATGATGTTTTTATTTGTCCAGACTTCGTATATATTATTATAGAACCGTGATTTCAAAAGTAAAAAAAAGTATTTTCGTGTCATCAGCTAGAATCGAAACTGAAATCAAAACTGTAGCATTCCAAGCTTATTTAAAAAATATGGAGACAGACAGACACATATCCTTTTATATAATAGATTTTTTCTTCTTCTTGCTTTAGCAGTTGGTTTACTTAGATACAACTATTTTTACAATAAGACACGTTGAAAAAAAATAGAACATATGACTTTAGTAACAGTGTGGATCAGGAGTGAGCCTTTCAGCTTACCAAAAGATAAACACGTCAATCACAAATATGTGTTACGAATATTTTTGTTGCATTTTGAAACTGTGAAATTAAGTGTAACTTTTAATGAAAAACAATATGTACTTTTGATGAAAAACAATGGTCAATGTGATTTTTTTTCCTTTTTCACTAATTCTACGATTTTTTTTTCTCAGGAATTTGTTTTTCATACTTGGACAATTTTAGTTCCATCGATGTGTTAGGATTGTCTGATACTTTATAAGTGAGTCGTTTTATGTTATTTTAGAAACCACTAAGTATTTTAATTGTAAATGTCTAGGTATTTTTTGTAAACGAATGTGATTTTTCTTTAATTTTGAATTCTGTGGAATGGTATGCAGCCGACCTCAGGAGTTGATGACGTGGTCAATTTTGGGTTTCCACGAATCTGTGTTTTGTTATTTGGAATTTTGTTATTAGTGAGATGGGACTTTGTGATTGCTTATAGTATTTTTTTTTGTATTTCTTAATTTATTATTTTTATGTAATTGATGTGTTGTCAAAAAGTATTGTGCAGAATTTTCTTGTTCTTTGACATGTAATTTTTTTTCGCAGAATGGGGAGGTGGAATCTTTGCTTGTGGGGTCTATTGAAAGAATGATTAATAAAAGAAAGAACGTGTTGTTAATTAATTAATTAATAATCATAATAGTAATAATAAAATTGGGAAAAAGAGAAAGAAATAAGATTTAAACAGTGTAATAAATAATAATAATAATAATAATAATAATAATAATAATAATAATAATAATAATAATAATAATAATAAAAACACTACTGGGTTATGTATAAGGGATCAACTAGTTCTTAAGTTTCGGAAGAGTCAAAGGTTTAGTCGGTATTAATTTTAATTTTCGAAATGTAGAATAAATGTTCTATTCGACATGAGTGACGTTTTGACCACATAAGTAAGGTAGAAAAAAAGGATAAATATAGGGTTAAATAAACTAGATGAAGACATGAAAGAAAAAGTGGGGCGTGAATGGAATTTAAATTCTGTGGCAAGCATGTTAGAATTTTTGAGTGGTGTTGAATTACATGGGTAGTTATTGATTTCATTATTCTCGAAAAGTCATTCGAATTTTATTTTATTTTTTTATCGTGATGTCTATTGATTTCGAGTAGAATCAACATGGAGCAACTTTGAGTACTTCGTGTGTGGAAATCCGATGTTTTCCGTGAAGCTATGTGTCTTCAAGGCAGGTTGCGCTTACCGACTTTGGAAAAAAAAAGTTTTTTTCTGACATAGCAGTAAACGGAATGTATTCTGTCCAGCCTGAGCGGATCTAGTTGTAATCAACTTCAGGGAGCAAATGAAATGCCCTCTGACATGGCGTAAGGGGCAGAGGGTGTGCAATGGCTGACGTGGCCATTATGTTACGAATCGCTCAAGAGAAGATGAATGAAATATGTATGCAAGTACTTAGGAAAATAGAAGGCTACCCACCATAAGGAATGTTAAGAGGTCTTTTGTTTCCCACAAAATACTAGTAATAAGAGTAGGCTTATGATGAATAGGATAAGGCTTGGGATGGGAAATGCTTTTTTTGTGTGCTACCTATGGGAAGAAAAGCTGATCTGTAAAGCCAAGGACGATGATAGTCCGTTTTGAAGAGGCAGAAGGACCTCGATTTTATTATTCGGTTGATTGCCGAGAATTTATCGATCACGCGTAGTGTCGACGGGAGTAAAGGATGCTCCTGAAATTCTGATTTAAATTATGAAGAGACCATGGGGTCACAGGGAGTTGTTGACCTTCGAGTGCGCAAGGATTAGCGCCACATGGTATTATTTGTTGATATTATTTTACTTCGTATATGTTATTAATTATTGAATAAAGGTATGACAGTTTCATTTGCCGGTGGGGTGAGCATATATATCCCATTCTTAGTAAATGTGGGAAGTAGAAAATGTATGCCTTTGCCATAATTTTTTATAAAAAGGGGGGAAGGAATGTTACAGAATGTATTGAGAGAGAGAGAGAGAGAGAGAGAGAGAGAGAGAGAGAGAGAGAGAGGAGTAAACGTGGAGTGTATACACGTTTACCAGAACCGAGGGTCAGCTGACCAGATTACGTATGAGTGACGTGGTCAGGTTGGCTAGATCTGAGAGACTGGATTTGGGCTTTGAAGAAGACGGACGGCTTAATAGCTGTTCCCTCCCCTTCACTGGGAGTGGGGGACGCTGACGTGTTCAAAGCAAGCAGATTTACTTCCATATTCTGTGTCGACATCTGGGAGGTAAATAAAAAAAACTATAAAACCCATTCATCGTCTTGGAGTGATAAATCTTCGTCTAACAGGTACCAGTCTCCCGCTCAAGAGAAGATGAATTCCAGATAGATCACATCGACGACACATGAAGTAAGGTATATCGAAGAAAATGCATGTAACACACACACAAAAGCATATGAACAATTAGAGATGAACACACACAACCGCATATGAAACTAGACGATCATACGCACACGGAATCCTTTTATGTTATACACCAAACGTCAATTTGGTGCCCCTCTATGATAACCCTAGTGAGAACTTCAATGAGAACTCTATGTAACACTAGCGCCACTCTGCCACTTTTTGTTTCGGTGGAGATAAAGTTTAAAAAAAATGGGGACAGACATATAGCCATTTACATATTAGTCTAGCAGGGGGAGGGCGTCCAGCTTTGCCCGGTTGTAAGATACGCTTCATTATGATGTTTTTATTTGTCCAGATTTCGTATATATTATTATAGAGCCGTGATTTCAAAAGTAAAAAAAAATATTTTTCGTGTCATCAGCTAGAATCGAAACTGAAATCAAAACTATAGCATTCCAAGCTTATTTAAAAAATATGGAGACAGACAGACACGTATCCTTTTATATAATAGATTTTTTCTTCTTCTTGCTTTAGCAGTTGGTTTACTTAGATACAATAATTTTTACAATAAGACACGTTGGACATATAACATAATCATTAGTTTCCAAAATTGGTTCATCAATATGTTTTCGCAAAACAACCCAGTAATAATTGTGAAATTCACATGGGAAATTATTTATTAATTACATATTGAATTTGAAATGCATGAAGCGTCAACACTTTTGCATAATTTTATCTTGTTCTGTTTTATGAAATCATTTCAGATAAATATTACTGTAATTAACAAAACACGAGGAAAATAATTTAAGAATAAAAAGTCAATGAACACGCTTTAAGTATCTCATATATATATATATATATATATATGTATACATATGTATATATATATATTTACACTTTCATGAAGTCGAGTATGTCTATATGTTTATATACTTCATGCATAGAATTCACTCCAATCAGGATTAATATTGGAACATGGCTTATCTTTCTTCATGTGTGTTCATATTAGTAATATATAACCACTAGATAGCTTCTATGCAGGCGACATCATTGCCGTCTTATCGTCTTAGCTCTCCTCTTTAATAATCAAATGTTGTCTAGTCCATTTATTGTATTCAATTAGTTCGTCGTCATCGCACTGACAAATTCACTCACCCTTTTACTTATGAGCCATTTGGTCTAAGTGTTGATACGTTGGTATAGAATTAAAAATGAAGCATAACATACTTATATACTGATAAAGCCTCTGAGAAAACACATCAAAACACATAATTTTGTTTCTGGTGTCGGTTTTCATAACAAACTTGAGAAACACTGATATGGTCTGACGTCATGTGTTATTAGACAAACCATTTGTGTTGAAATGAACTACAATTTCGTTCCAGTTCGGGATAGTTGTTTATTCCCACTGTCTCATTCTTTAGATCAGAAGTAAGCTAGTGTTCCGAAAAATACGGAAATTTAGCGGATTAAAAACATATAGAAAAGCCAGCCTGATTTAAATGATGAGGTATCAATAAGCTTGTTAATTAGTGGAAAAGCGAGGTCCGAGAAAATAAAATTCTTCGTAGGATCGAGGATTAATAGCACAACTAGGCAAACAAAAAACAATCGAAATTCCAATTCGACTAATCGAATCCTCGCCTGGTAGGTAGCACTTCAGCGTGGCTCTTCATCTGCAGTGGCTGATTACCACTATATCTGCATATTTTACTAAAGCGTTTCTACCGGCCACATTGATTTAACACTTATATTAGACAATACATAAACGGTAGCTGATAGAATATAAGAAACTATGGTTTGGCTGGTATTTAATCAGTTTTAAAGAGTCCTCTATAGTGTACATAATGCATCATAGAAAATCAAGTAAAATAAGGGATAATTAAATAAACTATAAAGCCTAATACTACTTTCCTTTAGCAGAATATAATAAAAGTAACCCGGAGATACATAATGAATTTAGACAACTGTCGGTTTATACATTTTTAGTAGAGACGTGATTTTTTCTTTTCAATTTTTGACCTGCATTGTTCACTCTTTGTTCTGGCGTCTGAAATTAGGAGGGACGGGGTCACTTGGAGAGATTAAAATTGCATACGCCATGCCGTTCATAGCGAAATAATCGTAAGATTAATAGCTTTTAAGTCGGCTCTTGGAGATACGAGAAATGGTTCTATCTGAAAATTGAACATTTCCAATTTATTTTACATTGTCGCTGTATTGTTCACATTCTAATGCAAAAATATTTGGATATTTTTCTACTATTACAACAATATGTTTTCTTATTTCTTTGTCTTCGTAACGTAGAGCATATTTTTATCTATTTTCTTTGTAACTCGAAAAAGTCTACTTCTTAAAAAACAACTTTCTATGTGAGCGATAATATTTTAGATATTTATCTTTTATAAGAAAAGATATATATGTATATATATATATATATATATATATATATACATATATATGTTCCTTATACTCTTACCGTATACATATATATATACATATATATATATGTTCCTTGTACTCTTACCGCATATATATATATATATATATATATATATATATATATATATATATATATATATATATACACATGTTGTTAGTTTTGGTTTGAGCGATATGCTTTGAATGAATTCAATTATTTACTAAAGTGCATTTTTACCTAAATGCGAGTTGGGAATAATTTTCCCTTTAATCAATTTGGTACTTCCACATGGGGAGCGATATACATATATATATATATATATATATATATATATATATATATATATATATATATATTATTTTTAAAATGTAATTTTCCACTGACACGTGTTTCGTCGTCTACGACTCATCAGAGTGGCTGAATATAGCGAGATTCAAAATCGGGACCCCACGGTAATGAGCCTAAACCTTTTACCTCTGACCCATCTCGCCAACTGTCTTTAGTATGAAATAATTCTCAACTCGCTTTTAGGTAAAAATGCACTTTCGTAAATAATTGAAATCATTCAAAACATATCGCTAAAACCAAAACAAACAACATCTAAGTAAATCGCGATATATCCAGACAATTTTTGCTTAAATTATTGCAAAATGTTTCAATCGATAGGACGATAATATTATCCAGGCCATCTCTTCGGATAATTCAAGTCAAAATAAAAGAATCTTAAAAATTACAATTGGGCATCAAAAATCAAGATTTGAAGTGCTAGATAAAGAGGGATAACGAAAGGGAAGAAGAGGAAAGAGAAAAGCGAGGAAGGGGTGAAATATAGACGATGTATAGTTATGAATTATAGTTAAAGATTTAGGACTAGGAAGAAAACATTAAGTTAAAATGAATTTTAAAAAAGGAGAGGTGATTTTTATTAAGAGAGGAAGAAAACAAAGGTAAACATTATGCGGTTAGAAAGAGAAGCTGATAGAGAAAAATAACGAAAGGAAATGTGTCAGATGAATGTCAATCGGGTACAGCAATAAAATAAGTTACACGTGCTAATGCATCAATACAACGAGTTAGAAAGTCTGTTGTGACCAAACACTGTGGTAGTGGTAGGTAGAGCAAAGATACGCCCAGTTTAAGAAGGTGGATAGATTTAAAATATTATTTCTATATATATATAAAAGGCAAAATGTGTGTGACCATTTCGTGTATGTCTTCAAAAAGCTTTTCGAACACACTCTCCCGGGTTCGTTACTATCGCTTACAACTGTTTATATGGGTCCTATATCATAATATGTAGGATTTGGGAACACGGGTCGTCTCTAGATTTATTTTAGTCGACTTTTATGAGATTCGCGCTATTTCGCTCTGTCCCCGGTTCGTCCTACATTTTAGTATAAATACAGTGAAAAACGTTGGGTTCTCGGCTTTTGCTCTGCTTTCCCCCCTTCCCACTATCATCTGGGGTGAAGTGAAAACTAAAAATAACGATCGCGCGATGACCCCATTTGGCGTCGTCCTGTCAATCAAACCTCTTTTAGCTTTAAAAGCTTTAACTTAACACGCTAATCACTTACTCTCACTCGTGGTCGAGACCGTTAAGTAGTTGGCATTGGTTTACACCTCCGCGTCAAAGCTTCCGGATTCAATCACTCCTCCCGACCAACCGTTTTTTTTTATTACTTCGCTTATTCTTTAGTTTACCCCCCCCAAACACAGGTTTATTTATGCCATTTTTTTCCGTTTTGGTTTTGGATTTTTTTTTACATCGTCTTTTTTATAATATTTAAGGAGGATTATTAATTACCCCCCTCCATACACACACCTACAAACAACTTTTAAAAACTTTTTATATCACATACAAATCGTAATATCTCACAGTTAACAACGAAGCTCGCCTGTCTATTTAATTTGGTCGATTTCGGAAAGATAAATATTCAATATTTGTCGCTCGCCGCATGTGGGTTAGTCTTTTTCCTATAACATCTTCGGGGGAAAAAAAAAAGAAAAAAGCGTTCAGCAGTAAATGAATACTATCCCGCAGTCAAAACTTGACCTCATTTAAAACGGGCACCTGCTAAATCCAAGTAATTAAATAAATTCAAACGTGTTTCCGTTAGCATCTCGCGGTGGGGCAATGGTTAACATCGCACTTTTTTTTCACACTTTAATGTGCAACTTTGTTTCAAGGGTTCGGGTTCGATCCTCATACTTACATTTTAACCCCCCCCCAAGCACCCGGGCAACGCCGGGTACTCCTCGATAGTCTTTTATATATATTTTTTTAATTTTAATAATAGATTATAGTAAAATATAATTAGGAAAAGTTGATGGGGTAGATTACTGATGAATTAAATGATAAAAGATAAATTACTATTATTAAATATTATTACTAATTGAATAAAAAAATATATATATAACAAAAATTATATAAGAATAAAAATATAAATATATAAAAAAACTTAAATATCTATTACTATTATGTTTTAGTAAATTATAAAACTCTTATTATTTTGCTGGTGGAGTAAAATATAATGTAACTGTTATTGAATATGTTATTATTCTTATATATTGTCATTATAATAATTATTATTATCATTATTATTATTATTATTATTATTATTATTATTATAATTATTATTATTATTATTATTATCATCATCATTATCATGATTTTATAATATTATTATAATTATTATTATGTAGGGTTTGTCGAGGGTGTCTACGCCGTGGGGGCACACGTGTCTGCAGTTCGCCAGAGCATTCACCATTAAAATTCTTGTAGAACAGGCAGAGTGATGCCAGATTTCATCGATGGGATAGAGGCTGAAGCATAGATGCCACTTCAGGGCCTATCAGATTGGCAACTCTCTTTTGAACCTTGTCTAGGAGCGAGAGACTAGTAGCAGATAGGCCAGCCCAAATGTGACAGCAATACTCTATACATGGACGAATGCTGGACTTATAGAGGTACAGGATACTTTCGGGTGTAAGTAATTTTCTAGCACGGTAGATAGAGAGAGCCTACCTTCTTCTCAGCGGCCTGGCAATGCTTTCAATGTAATTGTTCCAACTCATATTTCCTGTAAACGGTAAACCAACCAGTTTGGAAGATGTACTCTCAGATAAAGAGTCACTGGCCATTGCTATTGGTGGTAGAGTAGGTTTCTTTTAATTATTGAAGAAAACCAGTTTAGTCTTGGCAGCATTGAATGTGACCATCCACTTTTGGTCCCATTCCACTACAGATTGGAGGTCATACTCTAGTGTTTTTGTCATTTCTTTAGATATGTGTTCATTTGTTGTCCTATCGTGCCTGCTATAGAGTGTGGTGTCATCAGCATATATACCGATCACAGAGGCAATGTTGTCGGGAAGGTCATTTATGAATATTAGGAATAATAGAGGTCCAATGATAGACCCTTGATGCACTCTCGCATTCATATCATATTGTTTAGATGTACGACTGTCGAGGACAATCTGGATTTTTCTCTTATCTAAGCAGGACTTAATTATGTTAAGTATTCTACCAGTGATACCGTATGATCTGATTTTCCTGAGAAAACTTTCATGCCATACCCTATCAAAAGCCTTAGATATATCTAGAGCTACCGCTCTGCCCTCCCCCGCTTTGTCCAGTGAATGGTATAAACGTTGAGAGATTACAGTGAGGATTTCTGCTGTGGGACGGGCTTGTCTAAATCCATATTGTTTGTCAGTCAGAAGTTTAGCATCTGTAAGGTGATGTACAAGAGCATGGTTAATTATGGTCTCAAATATTTTGGCGAAAAGCGGGAGGAGGGTAATGGGGCGAAAATTTGATGGGTCAGTTCTTTCGCCAGAATACTTGAATACTGATACCACAGAAGCAGTTTTCCAACAGCCCGGAAAGCAAGCTTCATTAAGGCATTTGTTGTAAAGTTTCGATAGAACTGGAGATACTTCGGTTGGACACTTTTTATAGCACAGCTGGGATGAGATCAGGTCCACATGCTTTTGAAGTGTCAAGGTTTTTTATGATTGCATGCACCTGAGCAGGGGTGATTTTTAGATCGTCTAGCGTGGCGTCTGTCCACAAAGAAAAATCAGGTAGGGGGTGGTTGGAGGGTCCAGTGTGGAGTTTCATGCAAACCGACTGGCAAGCATGTAAGCCTTCTCGGTTGCTGAGCAAACACCCCGGGATTGTTGGTTAGTGGGGGAATTGTTGATTGCCCATTATTTACTACACTGTAGTAGATTTTCCAGAAGTCCCGAGTTCTTAATTTCTGTGCTTCGATCCGTTTTTTAGTGGTTTCAGTAAATTCTCTTTTAGCTGTCGCTATTTCTTCCTTAACGTTACTTCTAGCTTCTATATACGTCTGTGTGTTTGAATTTGACTGATGATTAAGAATTATTATTGCTAAGGGAGTAAAAGAAAAATAGATAACTATTTTTATTTAAATATAACTCATTGGATAATAGATAATTAACCATTATTATCATTAATACTAAATATTACTAGTGGAGGTAAAACAAAATATATTTTAGTTATAATTCTTACTAATAGAGTAAAGGAAAATGGCTATTATTAATACTAATTGAGTAAAGGGTATATATATAATGTTATGTTATAATTAATAATGGTTTAATTATAACTAAGCTGTTATTAATAATACTAATGGAGTAAAGTAAAGGTAATTTGCTTCAGTAAGATGGTATTAAATGGAAAGTTCTTCAGTTAGGTGTGAAGTTGCTAAGGAGATGGGATTTGTAATGTTTGCAAACAATAGACAGCTCACTTCTAATATTAAATAGTTTGTTTCTTACTTTGACATCAGTGGAAAAATAATCATGTAGATAAAGAGAAGACGGTGAATACAGGGGTTTACTAGTATTGAAGTTTTGGAGGATTTCACATTTTATGATAGGTGTTAGGATATTTTGGATTAGGCTTAGGTAGTTGTTAGTGAAGGAAGTTCTGTTTGGGGTTTGTAAAGGAGCATTTGTGGACTCTAAAACGATCTTAAGACGAGGTTTCGGCAATCCGATATAATATTTTTTATTATTAAGATTTTCTGTTGGTGCAATAGTGGCATTGTAGACAGCCTAAGATTGTAAGCATTGTTGCCCAAGTAGGCATTCTGCGTTATTCACGCAGTTGCAGTTTTGTGTGTTACTAATATTATTGTAATTATTATTGCTATTGTTTAGTATTCTGTGGTTGTGTTTTTTTATTATTCTTTCTTGATTACCACTGCAACTGTAGCTGAGCGCTATAGTATTTTTATTAAATAATTTGTGCATTATGTTGTTTGGGGGGAGTGAGTGTTAATAAAATAGGCCTTATTCGTATGCTATAATATTCTTTGTTATCAATTTGTAGAAGCGGTCATTCATTCCTATTGCGGGCGAATTGCGATAGTTCTGCAGTCATTAGGGTTGGCAAATAAGGTCAATTCTTTGTAGTGACTAGTGCCTAACATACTAATATAAAGCACAAGCGGATATAGAAAACTGCTTCTTGAAGGGGGCTCTGCAACCACGGTGTCGTGTATCGTGTATTGTAGTGCGAGGATTGAGTTCTTATTATAGAGTTTGCATTTAAACCTAGATAGTGCATTCAATTTGCGATAGTTCTGCAAGGCGAGCAAACTGAATGGTGCCTAATATGCGATTCTTTTTCTTCTATTCTTCTTCCTCTTCTTCTTCTTCTTCTTATTATTATTATTATTATAAATTACAAAAATAAGAATAATCAGTCATTATTATGAAAATAAACATTATAAATGCTAGCCTTACTATTAAAAATAATTCTTATGCATGCTACCATTACGATCAGCATAAAGGCTACTCCGATATCGTCATAAATTTACGTTACACACATTATATTTAACAGCAACAATGGAATAAAAATAATCAATGCTATTTGCGAGTATTTTTTATGATAGGTTTCAAAAAACTCATATTTCGTTTCAAAAAACGAAACCCATTTGTTTACTATGTGTAAATAGTATTGCAGTGTAAAATATTATTACAAGAGCTGCAGCGGCTGTTGTCAGACGTTGGATTTGGAAAATAATTTTTTTTATAAAACATCATTTAGAAATACCGAACTAAACTAATAAAAAGATGGCAAGATGTCAAATATAAAATCGGAATAGCTACTTTACTCTTGAGAAAATTAAAAAGGGAAATCTATTTCACACATTAAAAATAAAGATAATAGTTTTGAAATATAGTATAGAACTGCATATATGTTTTATTCTAGCTTAATATATTTGGTGACAACAATAAAAACAGTTTTCAATTGTCGAAAAGTATTAAGCAGTATCGCATTGTGGTGATGTTTATTCTTCACTTGAATAAGAAAATTATTAAAAAAAGTCGTTTATATGAATTCATGCTCGAATAATGTATAGTTTATTTATGATTTGCAAAATAATAAAATTCTATTTTAGTATTTCAAATACTCAATGTTTCTAATTATCAGTCAAGTTGAGGGAAAAATTCACTGCTTAAAGAGAACAATAACCGTTACAGCGAACTAAACACGTATCAAGTGTATGAATCCATAAAAAAAACAATAATTAAATCATATGGAACTCTATTAATTACACCAAAACATTAGCTAGAGATAGTTTAGATATACCTTATCGATATCATTAGAGAACTTTCCGAAACTACGAATATCCATGTTTATGACTAGGGATGTGTTATATTCATAATCATCTACATACAAAACTTACTCATGAAATACTGCAGCATCATTTTTAAATTGGTAGCACATTTTGATGGCGCAAAATATTGTAAGGAAGACTTTATGCAGTTTATTTTAGTAGATCGACAGACGAATATTCAGATACACATGATGCCTGTGAAAATATTAGGAATTGGTATTAGACATCAATTATAAAATCTTCCTACAAATTTCAGTTTTTGAAATAGTTGGAAAATGTTATGTGTGCATAATTTGAGAACAATGGTAAACATATAAAAAGTTTTACATTTTCGATGGGCGTAATCCAATGTCTACTAAACATAAATATTGCAATTTTATATTTTTTTAGACTCCGGAAGCTTAATCCCAAATTTCTACTCATATACTTAAATCCAAATCCTGTAACGTATTTGATCAAAATATGAAAACAATTATCTACGTATGAGTTGGCATGATCATATCTTTGTCTTCATCTTAAAAAAGCATAATAGTAATGCAACTTTATTCTGTATTTGCTAATTCGTCAATACCTATAAAAGCACAAGAGCCACTCGAGATAATAGTTTAAAGAAACAAGTTAAACTCGGCTGTTGATCCCAAGGAGCGGCTTGGAAACAAATGTGTGCGGTAGACAGAAAATGGTTTGCCAAAGGGGCAGTTCGACAAGTATGTGTTCACATTGAACTTGATGACGATCATGCTCTAGTCAATAGGAGAGCTTATCCTTGGTGCCTTTTTCAACAACTGTGGTCATCTAGAAAAGAATATTTCATTTATTGTAAGGAGACAGAGAAAGAGGTATGGATTTTTGTGAAGTTAGCTAGAGAGATTTCTGACGGCATTCTAATTGGAGTTCTCAAAAAACTTAAACCAGAACCAGCGCCCATACTTACTAAGCTGTTTAAGCGTTGTCTCAAGGAGAATTGCTTCCTAACAACATGGAAAATCTCATCAGTATGCCCCGTATTTAAAAATTCAGGTGATCGCTCATCTCCCTCTCAATACACGCAAAGAAGTCTCCTCTGCGTTATGTTGCTGAAATCTGTGTTAAATAGAGCAGTAGTCAACCACCTCAGCAAAAATAACCTTCTTAGTGATATGCAATATAGTTTCCGTTCTGCTAGATCTACAGTAGATATACGTAGTTATATCTCATAGAATTAGCGAATCTCTCAACGAAGGCTTCCTTTCTAAAACAATTGATCTTGACATATCTAAGGCCTTTGATAAAGTTTGGCATAAATGTTTACTTCACAAGGTCTCCTGCTACGGTGTAGTTAAAATTTATTCTCAATTATTAAATATTTTTTCTCTGATAGGTTCATAAGAGTTGTTGGTTGATCGGCAGAAATCAGAAGCTCACAATATCCATGCTGGAGTCCCTCAGGGGTCAATTTTTGACCCAACATGTTCCTGATCTACATTAATGATCATTTAAATCACATTCTTACACCATTCGTAGATATTAAAGCTGATGATACTGACATCTATTGTAGCACATCAAAACCAAGTCCTCTCTGATTCCCTCTCCTCTGATCTTGTACAATGGGAAAGGGTGGCTGGTTATTTCTAATGCATCTAAAAACAAACTTCTATATTTACATCATCTGGCATCAATTGAAACGAATGGCACTCGTCTTGGGGAGGCTTCATGTTTTGCTATGCTTCTGGGCTTGACCTTTACTCCTGATCTGAAATTGACCACATACATCAGATCTGTTTACATACATGGATATCGTTATATCCATGGCAGGTGCTCGTCTGAACTCCAATCTCTGGTCCCCCTCGCCAATCTTTCACTAAAAACACCCGTCTATCTGAATCCACTGTGAAAAATTTCCCCCACTCTTTATCTGTGTCTAAATCCAAACGTTAATACCATGAAAAAAGCTTCTTTCATAGAACTGCACGCCTGTGGAACTCTGTTCCGTCTGCCTGCTTCCCACCTGACTACAACTTGGATGTCTTTAAGTCCAACGTGAACATATTCTTAATGAACCGCCCTCTTAAGTAAACACTTCATTATATCTCCACACTAACGTACTGTAGTTGCAATAACCCTTATCCCTGAGTGGCTTCCGGGCCTTAATAGGTGGTGACCAACGTGTAAAAATGTGCTTTGTTATATATCAAGTGGTTTCACGCTCTTTTTATAGTTATTTCCATAAAATTCAATAGTTTGATAGTGACAACGATCATTTGGCGCCATAATTTTTTGTTAAAGACCAAACCTTTCCGACTTCGCATACAAAAACTGAGCGTTGTTTTGTTTTCGACTTCCGGGCAGAATATACTAGCTTGCAGGGTAACGGATAACTTCAATCAACGAGTGTGACTTCATGAAAACCAGACAATTCGAGGACAGAAATCAGATTAACAATAACAGCGGACACTTTCGCAGCAAACTTGCATAAACGATTGCTACTAAATTAAATAGTGATCTTCAAACATCGTCCTAAAAATACCTACTGCAAAGAAACGGATGCTAAACATTTTAATAACGTATTTTTAGTAAGTCAGGATCCAGGAGACATTGGGATTCTAAGACGCTATAATCGATCATCTGAAATGTAGGAAAATGATCATGGAACTAAAACAGAAATGATTGAATGATTAACAGCGATAAACCGAAAACTGACAAATCCAATAAAGTATTAGTCTCGGGTATACGGGCCATACAGCACCGTCAGGAGTAAAAGTAGACTGCGTAATATAAAACATGTCGTTTTATACCAGCTGGTATTTGCTACAAATGCTAATTGCGTAAGCAAGATGCAATTTATGGCACCAAAGGGAGATATAAGGAACGAATATAACCTCTCCTGTCTAAAGGTTTTTAAAAATATGTCATTTATTCTACTGAAATGACTGTAAAAAGCGCCGACTTTCTTCGAAACTTTGGATAACTTACTCAAATTTCTCCATATATTATCATATTTTCTCTTTTTCTCTCTTCCCTTCTCCTTTTATCCTTCCCTTTCTCTCTGCCGCTATGTCTTTCTCATTGTGTGTGTATGTGTACTTGACGAATACTTATTACACGAAAAGTAAAAATATTCTCTGAATAAAAGTTTTGAACAACATTAGTATAGGTTGCAAATGCAAACATTTATATTTGGAATGGATCATCTATTTGTATAATTGTATAATAAAAAATATATCTAAACTATTTTATATGATTTTTTTTAATTCAAAGATCGCTACCGCTAATAAAACATCCTATATTTAACAAGCTATTAACTATGCTTTTAAACGCCGCCCGAATATCTAACGGTAGAAAAGAAGCTATGAGTTTTTATTCATTTTATTCAATAATATATTAAAACGTTTATGTGTAAAATTTTATCGTTCTAAACTGCACTTTTTGATCAATTCCATTTTTATTTTCAGAATTACATTTTTAAAACCATGTTAACAATTGTTCATGCGTATCCACATTTATTGGAATAAGCTGACTTAAACGGTAGTTTGCAACATCATAGGAAAATATGGAATAGGATCCACTTGTATTCAACAATATGAACGTTGTTTCATAAACGCCAATAAATACTGTAGCGTGTAAGAAAAACAGGGAAGAGAAATAAGCCCTATTTGAGCATGGACACTTCATCGTAATGTGGACTATTATCACCGTCAAAATCTCACATAACTATCCAAGGCGCACATGTTAAAGGTACAATATATATATATATATATATATATATATATATATATGTATATATATATATATATATATATATATATATATACTAGACACCTCGTGACCGGTTCGGTTAGTATATGTGATGGATAGCAATGAAATAGTGAGCATATAAATTAGGCCATAATATGCGCACTTGCGCATACAACAATGGCCACAACTTTTAACATAAGGATTTAGCTTAATGCCCAGAATACTACTTATCTACTGAAAGTTTAAATTCGATATTCGGTTACAGCATACCCGAAAATTTATAAAATGCGTTATTTAAAGTAAAATGTGAAGGTGGAACCAGGTGATCTGCGGTTCCTAAAAATTTGTCCGATATTATTTCCGCCAAATGGCTTTCTAAACCAAGTGCGACTCTTAACGAAAGCACTTTTCATAAGTCAACGGCTGTAGCTTTTACCCGTTTTTAACAGGCTAAAAAGTATATTCATAATATTCAAAATGTTCATAAAAATTTGCAAGTAGTATTAACGACTTTAAACTGCCAATTACGGAACGTAACGCAATAAAAAAAGCTTAAAATATTATAAATCAATAAAACTAAAGTAAATACACGAGAAAAGTAACGCCGTGTGGTTACAGTTACAAATAAGTTCGTTTCTTCTTAACAAACAAGTTAAACATGAGAGATTTATTGCCTCTGTTAACAGTTGCTCATTTACGATGGTTTGTTATGTTGCGTTTATAAAAAAGTTAGATGTTATGTGTTGATGGTACATAGTTTCATTTTATTTATGGGCAAGATGATCTGAGTAATTTGAACGTTTTTAAACTGTCAATTACAGAGTCTTGGAAGAAATGTAAACAAAAAACGGGTATTCATGAGATGAGGCTATTCAATATGTGCGATTTAAAGATATTTTAAGAGTAAACTGTTATAGACGAAAGTGCTTCATGCATCGGGTTTACGTGCCATAGTAATAATCGTGTTAGTGGTGATCTGTTGGGGTCAGGGTTCAAAGAAACATATGGAAAGGAATCTAGGTAAAAAGTTTAGTTTTCGGGCAAGTGGTTTTATCTTTTAATCGGCGAAATCTGTACTCCGCATGCGGAAGTTGGTCCGATATATATATATATATATATATATATATATATATATAATCATCCAGATACACTGCTGTTTCGCAGCACAGTACTGTATGTGGATGACTATATATATATATATATAATATATATATATATATATATATATATATATATATATATATAGAGAGAGAGAGAGAGAGAGAGGGAGAAACAAATACCTCAAGCCAGGATAGAAACCCGATCGCCCAAACGACACTCAGAGTTTCTAACCGTTGCGCTATGCAGCCAGTGAATTAATGATTTGACATTGTCCAAAGTACCTAAGCTCAATTTATTTACACGGAAAGCATCGCTCATACGCTAATGTTAATTTGTATATCACTTTCCAAATGCTCAGAGAGGGAGCAATATAGTTATCCACATACTGTACTGTTTCGCTGTTTCACAACTAATCAGTGCGGTTGGACAAGCAACTACTTCAAGCCGGATCGAAATCCAATCGCCCAAAAGTCAATCGGAGCTTTTAACCGTTGCGCTATACGGCTATGCGGACAGTGAATAAACACTGTTTTGACATTGTCCAAAGTACCTAACATCAATTTGTTTAAACAAAGAGCATCGCTTCATACGCAAATGGTAATTCGTATATCACTTCCTAAATGCTCAACCTAAGAAAGGGAGCATTATAGTCATCCACATACGGCACTGTTTCACAGTTCATCATGCGGCAACTACCTTTAGCTAGGATCGAAAAATTCCTACTTGTGAGACCTCGGCTTAGGTTATAACTGGTTGGATGACCACGTCCATTGTCGAGACGAAGGCGGTCCATTCCACAGATTTCGGCGGTGTTTGCTTGATCTGTATTAGTTAATAGACTTTCTTGTGCGGAGGTTTGCTCATTTGGGAGAATGCTTGCCTCGCATGAGCGGGGTTCGGATTTCGAATCCTGAGTTCGGATGTGCATAACTGATGAGCCCAAACAAGGGCGAAACTCGAGTCTAGGACTTCCGGTTAGTTCATTTTTGGTGCGACGTTGTTTGGCTGTGGAATTTATTTATATATATATATATATATATATATATAATTCCGTATTCCTTTGGTGTGTAGTGATATTCATATTAAAAACCCTATTTTTCTATTTATTTAAAAAGAAAATACAATTTTCTTATATATGAGTTATCGAATTGCATTCATTAGCAAAAGATCTAACTAATTTGCATATTCTTTTAAACAATCATTTTTAATTAATTCCCTATTAGTTTTTTTCAGTTTTCTTATAGGGTGATCACCTTTAGTTAACTATTACGGGTAATTATATTCATGCAGATATTCTACATGATTTATACTTGCGTAATATTTGCGTGAAAAGCTTACAATGAACACAAAATCGTTTCCATATATATTTATGTATACGTATATATTTTTGTTTCATCTATCTGTCTATCTATCTATATATCTATAAAAGTGAACGTGTCTGTCTGTCTGTCTGTCTGTCTGTGTACATTTCCCTACGCAATAACTCTGTCAATTTTTAGTCTATAGACTCGAAATTTGAAATACCGGGTACTGAGATTTGGGAAAATCGATGTGACGGGTGTCAGCCAGAAATTTGGCTGTTAACGGGTCAAATTTCAACGATTTGACCTTTAAGAACTCTACCAAACTCCTCCGACAATTTTGGGTCTAGACACTTGAAATTTTAGATATAGGTTCCTTTAACCTGGATCTAACTTAATAAAGTGATTTGAGCCCGAAACTATACATTTTAAGGGGTCATAATAGGGGTCAAATTAAAAAAAAAATTACTCTTTTTTTTTTTTTTGCTCAGCATACACCTCCAAACACCCGGGCAACGCCGGGCTGAAATGCTAGTATATATATATAAGTGAACGTGTCTGTCTGTCTGTCTGTCTGTGTACATTTCCCTACGCAATAACTCTGTCAATTTTTAGTCTATAGACTCGAAATTTGAAATACCGAGTACTGAGATTTGGGAAAATCGATGTGACGGGTGTCAGCCAGAAATTTGGCTGTTAAGGGGTCAAATTTCAACGATTTGACCTTTAAGAACTCTACTAAACTCCTCCGACAATTTTGGGTCTAGACACTTGAAATTTTAGATATAGGTTCCTTTAACCTGGATCTAACTTAATAAAGTGATTTGAGCCCGAAACTATAAATTTTAAGGGGTCATAATAGGGGTCAAATTAAAAAAAAATGACTTTTTTTTGTTTTGCTAAGCGTACACCTCAAAACACCCGGGCAAAGCCGGGCTGAAATGCTAGTATATATATATAGTTATAACTACAGGATTTTCTCTCAAATAAATAAACAGGTGTGTTTTATAAAATAAAGTCGATGTAACACAAAAAAGTAACACGGCCACGTAATAATTGTGCTTAAGAATAAAATAGGTCCATGTGTTAAAATGTTATGAATGTGCGAACATTTTTACATTCTTGTTTGTATAGGATGCAGTCCTAAATACGGATTATTTTTAATCTTAGAATACACAGCTCCAATGCATAAGTGTGAAATATATTTAGCAAACTTAAAAAAAAAGGTTTAACATCTTCTTTCAAATTAACACACTTTAGATTTATTTGATATTTCAACAAAATCAATTACACATTTCTTAGTAAATATTTGCATAATTATAGTTTCCATCTGTATTAGTATGAGGGATTTTAATTGATATTTTATACATACAACTTTTATGTGAAAATTCAAACGTATATGATTTTACATTGATCCCGATCCATAGTAATTAACACTTATCACATAAAATGTCTTAGGTTACAATGGCGTCCTAAGAAGTTTTTATCCGACGCCTTAAAGTTTAGACAATTTGTAGAATCAAAAGTATGTAATGGATTTTAAACAACTTTGTAACAAGGAATTTTATATAAGTTTTCGTCTTATTATATATTAATTTTAATCTCTGTAAGGAATCAAAGCGTCTTTAAAAATGTGTTCCATTCGGAGAAATTTCTTACTAGTACTTGATAACAACCTCCTGTCTAATGAGACAATGATGTTCCGCATCTAGTGCACTGCCCTACAACACCTGATTAGGTTATGAAGTCGGAGTTGCCTCTCTGGATGTAGTCTGGACGAGAGATGAAACCATGGTTCGTACAGTTATCAGAGTCCTCCTTGTGGTGTTGCATACAAAGAGGGAAAGGGGGCTAATACTCAGGCAGCCGTAGAAATTGCAAGAAAGGTGCTGCAATGTTTCAACATCTGCTTATAAGCACTGCAAAGCGGATTGTTTTTCAGGGTTTACTCCCTAACCACTTCCGTTTCCCAATATATCCACAGAGATAGGAACCCACTTGCACATAGCTAGGGTAAAATTTGAAAATATATCCAATTTTTACGAAAATAACAGAGATACCCATCGCAGGTATTGCTATACCAAAATATAAGCGATATCGTCAAGTGATTCTTCTTAAAATGAGCCAGGCGACCGAAACACGAATTCACAAATAAAACAGATATCCTCATCGTAGTTATGTATTTTCTGTAAAATGTTCTGCAATCCCCATAACAATTTGTTAACTGTCTTCCTTCTTACAATTCCTGGTCTCACAATTCAATACGCACCTGGCAAAACTCACTTCTACGAAATGACATGACCTTCTAACAGGCTTTTTAAACTGTTTACCTTTCATATGCATATTAACTCACGTAATCGCCGGCCTATGAATAAACACAACGCCCCTTTTTTTCTTTATTCTTCTTTATTGATGCGACCAATGCTGTACAAAACTTTATTGATGCGACCAATTCTGTACAAAACTTATGTTCGTGCTAAGTTTTAATTACGCGCCCATTTACTCTTTTATATCAATACTATGCCCCATCCATGATGGACGTCTTCGTCCACGGTGCGACCGTATTATTGGATCTTCTTACGAGCTTACAGAACTTCGTCAACCTCCTCCTATTCTTGCAATGAAAGTCACTGTACATCTAAGATGTGATTGGGGATTCCGTCAAATGTAACCTTGTTCTTGGAGAGTAGCATTTCTGTAGCGGGTTGTACAACGAGAATTGAGTATTTTCACCCACATTTTCACACCGTGATTTCTGCTTGTGCTTGTTTCCCTCCCTCTGTGACGGCTAGCGGATCTCACCATTCGTATACGAAAACAGATCGATGCGGCTTCGTCGCTTCATATTGGCGAGCCTCGGGTGCCATATTATACAAAAATACAGATTCTTGAAACGAAATACGGCAACTGCGTGCCACAGTTTTTAAAGTGCGTTTCTATGATTTCGTTGCCTCTCGTAAGGTACGACGCTCTTAAATATTGCTTAATTTCTACCTTGCATATTGCTCCCTAAACACTTCCGAGCGGAAATATATACTAATAACCGCCAGAACTTTTTCTATTGCCCCCTCTTAAAACCTCCTTAATAACTCTCTTCACGTCTAATATATGCCTCACAAACGCTATCTGAAAATGCCGTATGTAATCTATTCTCGATAATCTTGGCAACAGGCTGGTCCTTCTTTTCAATTTCCAGCTTGACCGCTAGCGTATTTTCTTCCAAATACAATGAAACCATTGTTGCTTCGTCTTCGATCTTTTGAAGTTTTACAACCAGCTTTAGCTTATTAACACACGTGACCACATCGCCTTCTCCAGTAAACAGCTACAGGATATCACAGCTTAAGATTATTCGTTCACCCATTTTCTGAAATAGATGCTGTTAGGTATTCTGCATTCCCCCAACAACTTATGGAAACTCTTCTTCTTCTTCTTCTTCTTTTCTTCTTCTAAATTCTCGGTGTCAAAATTCAATACATAGCTGATTCTTCTCTGTCCTACAATTCACGGTCTTAAAATTCAATTCACATCTGACAAAACTAATCTCTGCCAAAAGAAATGCCCTTTTCTGATCAACAGTCTTTTTATTGAAACTGTCTGCCTTTCATATAAATATTAGATTCCCTGATGTCTCGTAAACTCACGAGATCGTCAGCTTTTAAGTAAAACAATCGGCCATTTATTTCTTTATTCTTCCCGCCTGACGCGAACACTGCGTTCTGTACAAAAAATAAGGTTTGAATTATTTTTAACAACAGTTTAAAAATAAAAACGAAATCATTAAGTCATTCTTCTATAAAAGAACCGAGCGAAAAACACGCGAATCCCGTTACATTGAAAAATTTAAAATATTTATAATTTTAACGAAATGAATTCTAAAAGATAGGAAGACTACTGTCGGAAATAAACCTTATTGCATAAATTCCACTCGACACCTATCCATTAACCGTGATCACCAAACGTTTCCACTAACACTATTATTTCTAGGGGACGCAATTTTCTAATTCTCTCAGCGCCAACCCGTAAGTGATTATAGTAATGTATGAAGTGTTTTTCTCTATAACATTTGCCATTTTCAGATAGCGTTTGAATCGGAAAACACACTAAATAAACACATCTAATGAATCCATCTTTTTGTTTCCCTTTCCTCTGAGTATCTATTTTATATGCCAACTCTTTTTCATATTTTGGCCTACGAGAATTGTTTACCTGAAATTTCTTGGAAACTCAGAAGTATCTCCAAGAAAAAAACGATATTGAAACGCCTATTAAGTTAAGGTTCGTGAGAAAGGTGATCATACCACCTGTGATGGTCGACCTTGTCATTAATAACTATTTAAATAGAACTTGTAGTATGTGAACAATCATGGGTAATTCCCGATTGCCATGCTGACTCCATTTGTTTGGTTGATGATTCAGACCAAAATAAAAAAATAATAACTTCCACTTGACGGATTTGAAAACTCATAATAATATTTAATAATATTGTTTCGTGAAGGAACCCATTGATTAAGGGAGGGCGATAGTACAGTTATTCTGTCTCAACTTGGGAAACAGTATTGACCCGAGGGCCTATCCTAAAAGTTTTCTCAGTGTGAGAAGTTTTCGATGGAACGTTACTTAATTAATATAAACAGGTGATTATACCAAATTGGCCAATCCGGGTGAATTCAATTTTGATAATGCAAGGTGCTGATTAGCTGAATGGTGCTTCAGACCTCGTCAGCTCTTTCTCGCTTCCTTTCTGTAAGTAAGTATGTAAGAGCGAAATTTGGCGGTTGAATCGAGAATTAGAATTCTAAGTAAGGAATAAGTTGCGTATATGAACTTGGCATAAAATATTCAAACTTTTTATTCCAATCTAACATTTTAGGAATATAATCTTATTTTTATCAATAACATTTTTTAAACTAATAGCTCAAAAAAAAAAAAACTAAATACTAGTATAGCATTACATAATTATGAGATTGTTGACATCGATTTCACGTGCTTCTACAGGCATTTAATTTCAGTTTCGATTTTGTGCAATCATCAAGGTTCGCTTGTGCAGAGATTATTGACCTCCATTCTTGTATTAACAGAGTGACACTCAGTTGGTTTCATGAACAAAAAATAAAGCTAAAACATGAATAAGTGTATCTTTATAGGTAGAAGATTAACTTATCGTGTATTTGGTATGGGAGGCTTTTTACATATTTCGTCGTTTATTTCTTTATTCTGATAGAATATACCAACAAATATCGGAATCTCATATTTTTTTGTATTTTAAGTCGAAGTATGTCCACATGTAGCTATAAGTTCTGTTCTTTTTGGACAATCTTCGAAATGTTTTCCCTTTGCATATTTGATCCAATATTTTAATAAACACATTGTGAGATTTTCATCTATATTTTTAAGCGTACCCCAAGCGAAAAAATATAATAGAGAGCTTAATTATTCCTGATAAGTAAACGAGAGTGTCAGGGCAACGACGGCCGAATTGAAAATACACAAAAAAGATTGTTCAGAAGAATGTGACTCTTTTAATAATCGACTGCCCACTTTCTTAAAGAAAGCATAGAAAACTTTAGCAAATATGTGCGAGGATTACTTTGTTTACTTAACTATTTTAATATCATTGCTTAATTGTGAGAATGGTGTTTTGCAGTCTTTAATCTTATGTTGTAAATGAAAAAAATCTTATAAATGAATACATCTGCGTTTGTTTCATTTTTTGTCAAGATAAAATAATTTTACAAATTGATTTTTTAATGGGGTGAATTTGGGATTAGGTTCTTATTTTTCCGATTGCGATACCGACATTAAAAATGTGCCTATGTTTTCCGATTGCCGATGCTAATTAATTGCTTCAAAATACACACACCGACATACAAACCAACAACATATGTATATATATATATATATATATATATATATATATATACATACATATATTATTATTATTATAAATAATAATAATAATAATAATAATAATAATAATAATAATAATAATAATAATAATACGTATTTAATTATGATCCAAATACCTATACATTTACATTCTTGCGAAGTAGAGATAATTGTTCAAACTAATCGCAAAATTTGAACCCCTACAACAAAATTACCAATGCTCCAACCTACAAACCACATTCTAATCGTCATACAACATGTATCGTAATAACAAATGTTTATGCCAACCAGGAGAACAAATAGTCTGCTGTATTAACAGAATTAAACATGCGAGAAGGAAAATTTATATTTTATGTTTTAGAAGACGGTTTATATTATTTTTTTTACTAAAGGTCAAATTGAAATGGGGCCTATGAACTATTATTTAAGTATAAACATAAGGTTTTTTAAATTTAATTTGATTATCAGATTGTTCAAGCCAGAGAAAGGGCATCCTATCGAATTCTCAAACTTTCACACGCTTTCTCATATATTCCAATTGAAGGGTGTTTTAAAGATTATATTCCTCTTAATAGGTGCTAGTATTTGAATCTCTTTTTCACTTGATTCAACGTGTATATTTTTTAAGTAATTTTGGAAATATTTTTCATGCATCCAGTTGCTCCTATAATTACTTGAATTATAGATATTTCTAAGATTCCAGTTTCGTTTTATCTCGCACATAAAACCATAATATTTTGTTAACTTTTCTTTCTGTTAAACAAAGTCTTATTAGAAACACTGATTATACTAGGGTCGATTTCTTCCTCTTGCCCTGTATCACTATCTCAATTTCAATAGCACCGTTTTCTAGGTTCAGTGTAGTAATTACATGGCCATTTTAAATGAAGTAAGATTTATTTTCAACTGTTCTTTCTAATATATTTTCACATTTTTTCCGCTGCATTCGATATTCAATATTTTGAGATGGTTAAGATATTTACACTCTCCATTGATTTGCATCATAATGTAACCGTTCGTTAGAAAAACCTTACAGCTTAATGTAAAATAGCTTACACTGTCTACTTCTATGTGGCAGGACCTGCACTTATTTTTCTCTCTGGGACTACTCATCTTTTTAAAAACATTGCTCATCAAGACTTGATCTTTGCCATCCATTATAATATTCTCCTGATTATAGTGGACCCAGTTTATAAAACCACAATTTTCTTGAATTTATAGAGAAAATATTTGATACGCTGTTAATTTTTTGCAATCGACATTCTTGGAGAGAAAGTTTCAGTTCATCATTCTAAAACGAGAGGGAAAATAGCAGTGAACATATACGACCTATAAAGAAAATATGTAAAACACAGATTACAAACAAAAAATACAATTAATCAGCGGTTCCAGTGAGAATATTAAACTTCGGTATTGTTGCTACAAGAAAAGGATGTCCCCTTTTCATATAAATAAGAAAAACTTGAGATAAATTGAAAATGAGATAAGAATAACCCGAGACTCGAACCTTGTAAGCAAGGTTCAGAATATATTCAGAAATTGGAAGTTAGAATTTAGCTATTGTTTTAGAAATAGTTAGATATTGTTTGTATTGTAAAAGAATGTAATTGTTCGTTCTGTTATGAAAACTTAATTTAAAAAATAGGTTAGTTGGGGATTCGTTGTTATCAAACGTGTGTTTGGAGAACGTGTGCTTAGTCACGTGAGTTTGACACGTTTGAAATCACACATCTGACGTCAAAGCAAAAAGGGAATTCTCGATAATAGAAGCTAGGATTAACAGATTAGTCATAGACGGGCAGTCGACAGACAGGTTCGAGCAGTCAGCAAATGCAGTCGGAAAGAGTTGACATGACCAGAGTAGGGCCCCTTTAGAAGCGAAGGAAAGAACATTTTACCACTTATAAACGATTTAGAATTCCTGACGTCATCATCATTTCGACCGGTCAAATGAAATAAAGAACATCATCGATTTTTGTAACTGTTTTCCTCGTATCGTCATTCAACAATTGGAGGTAATGTGTTAATCGTATCTTTTTCATATGAATTTTGTATAAGCCCCTTCCAAGTAATGTGTCCTCTCCTCCATTATAAGTAATTATTATCCCCTTCTGTGTTAATAGAACTGATCATCCTCTGTTGTCGCTAATATATGTTATAAGAATCCAAAGAACTGTAATATGTATAAATCTTTCTCCCACTCATTATTTTTATATATATGTCCGTCGTCTTTCGTCAATACTAATGTTCCCGTCTCCCCCCAATATGGACCACTATACAACATTGTTGATTTGTCACAAATAGACATAAACATACTATACACGTAAACGCGGAAAAACATTGTACAGAACACCAGAGAAAAACCATGTTATTCTGGCTGTACTTGCATGAGAACGCATCTTGGATTGAACTGAATCTTTCTTTAATATACTAAATCATTTGTATCTTTCTATACTAGGACTTTGATGCCAGTATCTTCATTAAGGTGTATACTTTTTGTTTGGACTTTTTTCCCTAGGTACGATTGAGCACTTGACACATTTATCTAATCCAAACTTCATTCCTACTCTTCTAAAAAAGTATATACGGGAAACAGTTTCAGGTCATCCATAGACAGAAGGTGGTTAACTATATTTTGGGCCCTGTTGACTGCCTTGATTCGAATTGTAGGCACTGCTACCGCTTTTATTGACTAGCTTCCTTAATTGATTTATCACTAGGCGGAGGAATAAACTTGATTAGCGATCTTCTTCTGATCTTGACGTAATAGATATTTACAGTTTCGCAATGATTGCTTACAAGATTTTTATATGTACAGCCATGGTCTCTTGGATTACCAGATGAATTGTGTATAAGTCCAGCACCGGGGTAACCAGATATGGGGCACACTCACATATTTAAGCTATTCAATCCAATCCATAGTTAGGTTCCTCTGTTTCTTCCTACAATCCACAAGAATTGTTTTATCACCAACACTAATCAATAACGCCTAACCACTTTCTCCTGCACCCTGCTTAATGTTTTACATGTATCCCCTATAGCAGCGTTTTTACAAACTATTGTTCCCGACTCTTCAGGGGGTCGCGTGAAAAATTTAATTGGTCGTCAGAAAAAAGACAAGCAATCACAATTACCCAAGTGAGAGCAAGTCGTAGGAGGAAAAAAAGAGATGATTAGGAAAAATGAAAGTTTCCTTAAATATCTCTATTTCATACACACATTCCTTGCCCTTTTTCCTTCCGCCCGCTCTCCCTTTCTCATATATATATATATATATATATATATATATATATATATATATATATATATATATATATATACACATATATATATATATATATATATACATATATATATATATACATATATATACATATATATATATATATATATATATATATATATATATATATATATATATATATATATATATATATGATTGTTGAGCTGGATTAAATCCGACGATATGAGATAAAATGGAGGTGGAAGAACCTGAATACTCAACGTTTCGCCCGATTTATACGGGCTTTTTCAAGATGGATGGTCATTGACGAGAGAGTCGGAAGATTTGGGGCTATATATAATGAAAGCGGTGAGCAGCGTGTTTTCCTCATGTAAATTAGATGTCTATATACATATATATATATATATATATATTTTATGAGAGAAAATAATAAATTAGGGTAAACAAGCGTAGTGGATTACGTCTAAAAATTTAAAATATCGTATAGATTTAAAAGACTGCGTCTGGAAATATAACCGTGAAAGATTAAGTAAATAAGATGAAACTAGATTACGAATGGAGTTTTAAAAAATTAGAGATAATTGAATTGGGATAAAATAGCGCAGTAACTTAAAAGATGGCGTCTAAAAATAAGAATAGGAGGTGATAAAATGAGGTCTAAAAATAGACATTGATAAAATAAAATACAGTATAAGTAAAATAAAAATAATGAAATGAAGTGGATTTTTTAATATATATATATATATATATATATATATATATATATATATATATATACACACACTTGTGCCCGATATTATTCATACCCCTCGGATCTTTGAGATTTCTATAAGAATATTGCTCAAACCAGAAGGTAGACAATATTAAAGGGATTTCAAACAATAAATCAAGCATAAGCATTTAATTTAAACTCAACAAATAAATAAATTATGCAAGTTTGAAACAGTATACACAGAAAAACAATAGTGGCACTAGTTCAAAATTATTCATACCTCTCTTACTAATAGTCAATAGCATGCCCTTTATTCTTAATAACTGCCTGTAACCGTTTTGGATATTTATCAACAAGGTTTTTACAAGCATCAACACTGATTTTTTACCATTCTTCAATGCAGTAGTTCTCCAAATCCCTCAAATTTATAGGTTATCGCTTTTTAACCTTAGTTTTCAATATGTGCCAGAGGTTTTCGATAGGGTTCAGGTCGGGACTCTGGCTAGGCCATTCCAAAATATTAATTTGATTATCCTCAAACCATTTCTTGACTATTTTGGCAGTATGTTTTGGATCATTATCCTGTTGAAGGACCCAGTTTGGTCCTAAATGGAGCTTCTCCGCATCCTGTCTAATGTTTTTCTGGAGTATCTCCAAATATTGCTCCTTCTTCATGGTTCCATCTATCTTGACCAAACTACCTGGACCACTAGCCGAAAAGGAGCCCCAAAACATTAGGCTACCACCACCATGTTTCACCGTGGGTATGGTGTTCTTTGGGTTGTAAGCTTCTCCTTTCTTCCTCCAAACGTAAGAAGCATCCATATGGCCAAACAATTCAATTTTTGTTTCGTCAGTCCACAAAATACTTGAGAAAACGGATTCTGAAGAATTCACATGGGTCCTAGCAAACTTTAGACGTGCTGCAAGGTGTTTTCCGGTGTGCAATGGAGTCCTTCTTGGTCTTCTTCCTTTAAGACCATTTTCATGCAGAGTCCTTTGCAATGTTTGCCTTGATATTTTTATGCCAGAAGACTCCAGATTTTCTAAAATGTCCTTAGTAGTGGTGGTTGGATTTGCATTAACACTGCTTACAATATCCCTGGTGGCTCTAGCAGACAGTTTCCTTTTCCTTCCTCTACCAATCAAGTTGTTTGTTGTGTGGTGGCTCTGGAATTTTTTGATGATGCTCTGTACTGTTGCTGTAGGGACCTCAAATTTCTTGGAAATTGACTTGTAACCTAAACCATCCTTATGTGAATTCACAATTTTAGTCCTAAGATCATTACTAAGCTTTTTTTTCTTTCCCATTCTAATAATTTTTATTCTTTTATTGGTTTTCAGTTGATATCATTTTAATTTCTGAAAAATACAAAAAACGAAATGAAATTAATCAAAGGTTGTATAAAAGCATTCAAAATAAGAATCAAACAGGAAACAAACAGTCAGAAACTCGATTAATACTGAAAAAATAAGGGGGTATGATTATTTTTGAACATTGCAGATTTTATAAATAGCTGTATATTTCTTTTATTACAAGTATCCCGAGATTTTAAAATGACGAAAATGATCAGAAGAGGTTTATTAAGAATATGTATCAATATGGACGTAAACAATAAATTCTTACAAAGTTACACCTAATAAACTCAATTTTCAAGGAGGGGTATGAATAATATCGGGCACAAGTGTATATATTTCGAGTTTAACCTGTGTCTAAATTGTTCTGTTTAATAATTATTTTCGACAGATAGGGAGGAACGTGGAAACACCTTTTCTTTGTTTTATTATATTGCTGGAATGGGAGATTATAGCCGACTCAATTAAACGTCGTGTGGATCTGTTATGTATGTGTTTAAGGAAAGTTGCTTTGTTAAAATTAAAATAGTGCTCGGTCTCCATGATATGACAAAATATGGCGTTGAGTGTACTGTTGTTTTTCTCTTTTGTGTTCATATATTATTTTATTAAAATTACGTTAAGTTCCTCCTATGTGTATTCTTCCACAATTTAGGCAGGGTATGGAATATATTCCGGCTTTGATGTAAGTGTTGGTATAAGTCATAATTTTACATGTTAGATCCCTAATTGTTAAAGAGTTTAGTTTTGTTATTTGAATGCCTGTCTTATTTAGGTTCTTATAGATTGTGTCGTTGTTTTTTATTAGTTGGTAATGTTAATTGTCCGTCGTATGTCTGGCTATTTAGGGAATTGTCTCGGTTTCAGTTATGGTAAATTTTAGTTCTTTCCGTTTTGTTTGTAAAAAAAAAAATGTTGAGGGTATTGTAAGTTCATGAATGTACGTTCGCTATATTCAAATTCTACCTTGATGTATTCTTCACTGCATATTCTCAGGGCTCTAAGAAAAATTCCTATTAGAATACCTCTTTATAATTTCTCATCGTGGTGATAATAAAAATGTATGTAATCATTTTAATCGTTACTTTCCGATAGACTTTAAAACTTAGATGATCATTGTTATTCATTATATTGATGTCCAGAAAAAAAGTATGGAGTTGTTATTTTGTCTTTCATACGTATAGTTAATAGTGGGTTCGATCTTATTTAATTTATCACTGATATTTTCTATTTTGGAAGATATGGGGAGAAAAATTAAAATATCATATATATGTCTATAGTAGGAAGTGCCCTAAGGCAATTTATATTTTATGGGTCCGGTTTGTATGAATTCCCAAAATAGACATGCCAGAGATGATTGAGCGTATTGGATTGTTATTTTTATGTGATTTGGGTAGATCATATAAGGTCGGCATTTTAGAATGGTATTCTATATAGGTAGTCCATATTTTATCATTAATATTTGAGACCTTAATTAACCATGCTCTAGTCCATCACCTTACAGATGCTAAACTTCTGACTGACAAATAATATGGATTTAGAGAAGCCCGTTCCACAGCAGACATCCTAACTGTAATCTCTGAACGTATATACCATTCACTGGACAAAGCGGGGATGGGCAGAGTGGTACCTTTAGATATATCTAAGGCTTTGGACAGGGTATGGCATGAGGGTATCCTAAGGAAAATTAGATCATACTGTATCACTGGTAGAATACTTAACATAATTAAATCCTTAGATAAGAGAAAACTCCAGGTTGTCCTCGACGGTCGTACATGTAAAGAATATGATATAATTGCGGGAGTGCCTCAGGGGTCACTCCTTGGACCTCTGATGTTCCTGATATTTATAAATGACCTCCCCGACAAAATTGCCTCTGAGATGGGTATATATGCTGATGACACAACACTATAACAGGCACGATAGGAAAACAAATGACCACATATCTAAAGAAATGGCAGAAACACTAGAGGATGCCCTCCAATCTGTAGTGGAATGGGGACAAAAATGGATGGTCACGTTCAATGCCACCAAGACTAAACTAGTTTCATTCAATAATTACAAGAAACCTTCTGAGAGTACATCTTTCAAACTTCTTTGCCTAACGTTTACAGGAAACATGAGTTTGAACAATTACATTGAAGGCATTTTCAGGGCCGCTTCAAGGAAGGTGGGCTCTCTCTAACGTGCTAGAAAACTACTAACACCTGAAAGTATACTGTACCTCTATAAGGCCACCATTCGTCCATGTATGAAGTATTGTTGTCATATTTAGGCTGGTGCATCTGCTACTAGTCTCTCGCTCCTTGACAAGGTTCAAAAGAGAGTCGACAATCTGATAGGCCCTGAACTGGCATCAGCCTCTGTCCCATCGACGAAACGTTGCATCCCTCTGCCTGCTCTACAAGTGTTTTATTGGTGAATCCTCTGACGAACTACAAGCATTTGTGCCCCCACGGCGTGAATACCTCTCGACAAACCGACAGGTTGTTAAATCCCACCCCAACACTTTAGAGATCCCTAGGTGTAAAAGATCTTTCAACTCCAGTAGTTTCTTCCCCGTAACTGCTAGACTTTGGAATTCCATTCCAGGTCCCTGCTTCCCCAACTGTACTGACATGCAGAAGTTCAAGTGTAACGTGAACCGTCATTTTTCTGCCCAAATCCCTACATAGTATCACAGTAGTTGTTGCCCCTGATAGTAGCCCCCTGCATCAAAGTGGCAATGTGCCTTGTTTGGGGTGTAAATGTAATAAAAAAAAAATAAAATAAAGATTTGTAAAATTTGTCAATTTCTTTATGTATTATTTCGGACAACTCCCTAAATAGCCAGGCATACGACATACAATTAACATTAGCAACTAATAAAAAACAACGACACAATCTATAAGAACCTAATAAGGCAGGCATTCAAATAACAAAAGTAAACTCGTTAACAATTAGGGGTGTAACCCGTAAAATTATGACTCATGCCACAAGTAACATCAAAGCCGTTGATAATTCAGGTCCTTTCACCTCCATTTTATTTCATATATATATATATATATATATATATATATATATATATATATATATATATATATATATATAATTGTTTGTTTAAATATTGAAACAAACTTATTTTACGAGTAATGATAAAATAGCTAGTTGACGAAAGTTCCGTTCAGAACATCTTGTTTTATTACTTTCCCCTTTTACTGATTTCATGTGCATAACTTTTATATTCCTTTAATTTTTATAATAGTTTTTTACTGAATTTAGACGCGCTTTTAAATATCGTACTATATGATTATTTTTACTATAATTTTGTATAGAAATACTATATATGTGCGTGTATATATATATATATATACGTGTATATTATAATACATGTATATATATATAAACACATGTATATATAAATATATAATATATATAATATATATATATATATGAATACAGAATTATATATATATATATATATATATATATATATATATATATTTCTTCTTATTTAGAAAGCATCCTAATGTTAAATAGTTATATAATTTGAAATAAAAAGAACAATAAAACAAGTAGATAATCAATTGAAACAAATCTAATATATTAAAGACTATGTGTCCTTTTCTTTACTGTCTTGTCTGGCTTTTGGTCAGTATGTCAGTTTGTTTTTCGGTCTGTCTGTCGAGCTATCTTTATCTTTAATATGGAAATTATCGAGGTGTCTCGCTGCTGACTTCGGTTGGAAAGGTATTTCCACGGCTCTTGCTAAACCGATTGGAAAAATATATATGTCCTGATATCCTTCCGGAATCCCAGTCTGATTTTTCAGGTGGACGAGGAACCGTGGACATGGTGTTTTCTGCTAGACAGCTTTTAGAAAAATGTATTGCGCAGCGTATGTCTCTTTGCCAGGTGTTTGTTGACTTAAAAAAAGAGTTTGACACAGTCAACCGTGAGGCTCTCTGGAAAGTACTGGAAATTTGGCTGTACACCTGATTTTTTGGGAAAGTTCAAGCAACTTCATCATAGTATGAAAGATCGCGTCACATTCAATGGTCGGCTTTCGGACGAATTCACCATTGATAATGGTGTCAAGCAGGGTTATATATCAGCACCAACATTGTCTTCACGCTATCTGACTGCTGTGCTCTGATATGGTGTCCACGATTGCGATATGGGTGCTTATATTAGATTCCGAACGACTGAAAAGATGTACAGAAGAATCCAAGCCAAAACACTTGTTAGTGATGGACTTGTTAGGGAACTGTTGTATGGTGATGATGCTGACCTGGTTACACACTCCCCAGTAGATATGCAAATGGTGATGGATCTCTTTACGAATGCTTGTATCTGCTTCAGACTGACAGCATTAAGGAAACTAGTCTTGTACACTCCCGCTCCTAATGATCTGTGTGTGGAACCTGATATGTCTGTCTGTTGAAACCCCCTTGAAGTAAATAATTTTGTCTAGCTTGGTAGTACCTTATAAAATGATGGCATTCTTGATGCGGAATTAAGAAAGAGAATCAGCAAGGCATCAGATGATTTTGGAAGGTTACAAGACAGAGTCTGGTCTGATGTAGATCTAACTCTGACGACTAAAATTTCAATATATCTTTGGATCTGTGAGGTGTGTGATTGGCCTCTGTTGTGTAAGACAGGTTTTGTTAATCACATGAAAGAGCACGATGATACAGGTTCCGCTGCGATTAGTTTCATCCACACCAATGAACGTTTTCAGTGTCATGTCTGCTTGAGGGTGTGCAAGTCGCTGGCTGGGCTGAAAAGTCATCTTCGGGCACATGGACTTTTTAGTGACTATGGGTGTGGCACTCGTCTTATAAGACGTTGCAATCATCATATATTCGTTTATTTATTAAAAAAAAACCCTAATGATCAAAAGTTATATAATTTGAAATTTAAAGAACAATAAAACAAGTAGATAATCAAATGAAACAAATCTAATATATTAAAGACTATGTGTCCTTTTCTTTGCTGTCTTGTCTGCTTTTTGGTCAGTATTTCGGTTTGTCTTTCAATCTGTCTTTCTGTGTCCATATTCTCAAACTACCTTTTCCAAAACTAAAAGTCGCAGAAGAGAGATAATGCCTCAAATGATTGGATTTTTTTCGAGTTGGTCTTTAATGGGTCTTTGACCGGGTTTTAAGGGGTCAAATATGAGGCAAAATAAAAAAAAACGTTAAAGATTATGTACATTCATGTTAGTTTTTTTTTAATTTATATGCGTGTCTCGTTGATACAATGATAAATCGCTAGATTTAAATGTTAAGATTCTATTCTAGCTAATGAAACTTACTTTTTATTTGACATTTAAAATCAGAATTGCATAATAACATATATGAAATATGGACAAAGTATAATATCATATTTACGGATATTTTATCCCGGGCAATGCCAAGCACCCTTCACACTGATAGTACGTTAACAATCATCTTATACGAACGCTGCAATTATAATAACCTAAGCAAACGAACGTTGCCTTCTTTCAGGCATCTAATAAGAAGATAAAATTAATGAGACATTTAATTAGGAATATTTATAATCAGATTTTATGAAATGGGTGGATTCTAATTGACACGACAAGCCTCAGTGTTTAATTTGTGGTGGTATGCTTGGTAATAAGAGTTTGAATCTTTGAATTTTCAAATACGTTTGTGGAATATTTTCAAGGAATGAAAAAAGATTTGCAGTCATCATTAAAAGTTCTTTGTTAATTTACAACTGTTAATGTGAAAACCTTATTGTCCTCATATTTAATTGCAGATAATATAGCAAAAATAATACTGCCCAGCACATTAGCTGAAAAGGTTATTCTTTCTTCATGTTTTAGTATTTTCCGCACTATGTTTGGTAAAATAATATGCGGAAAATTAACAATAGTGCCTATCAGTGACAATTCAATATCACGCAAAATCTGTTCAATTTCAAACCATTTAAAATAAATGCTTATTGAAAGAATGCAATCTGATACAAATTTCGCAATACAGCTCGACGAAAGCAGATATTACACATTGATCTACGCTTTCTGTTCATGTCATGTAGGTGTGGCATGATTATATGTTTAAAGACTTGTTATACTATCGAAATTTAACGTCGTACACAACTGATGCAGATGTATTGGCTGCATTAGAAGAGTGTCTTGCCGGAAAGTGTAAATTAAACGATAGTAACGAGTGATAGAGCAGCAAATATAACAAATAGCGAAGATATTTGGATGCAGCCGACAACAATGCAGTTTGAAATCACCGTTATATATACCGACAAACGTTGGTATTAAAAGGAGTTTTCAAGAATCTTAGAGTAGCGTGGAAATGTGCAATTAGAATTGCAAATTTTATAAAAAGAAAGCTCATTTAACAGTGGAATATTTGAAATTTTGGGTTCAGAGATTGGAGCCGAATACACTCACTTATTGTATCAGACAGAAGTTTAGGGCAAAATACTGGGAACTGAGCTTCAAATGATTTTGGTAGAAAAATAATCATTTGTCTTTACGTTTTAAAGATGATGAATGGATTACTAAAGTAGCTTACTTAACTGATGTTTTTTAGCCTTATTAGTTATTTAAACGTGAAACTTCAAGGAAAAGAGTGATAGATATTTTAACAAATTATATATATATATATATATATATATATATATATATATATACTAGCAAATGTGCCCGTCGTTGACTGGGTTCAAAAACAGCCTACAGAAAATGGACTCTGATTTATGAAAGTATGATAGGTTATGAAAAGGAAAGGTTGTAAATTTGTGTTGAATTTGGGGGTATTAAAACTAAAGCAAAATATGATGAAAGTAAAAATAAAATAGATAAACCCTATAATTTATTATACCATACATGTTCACACTGAAACATTTATCACAATTTTCTGTGGATCTATATTAACAAATCTTGTTAAACTTTGTGATATATTTACATTCTATGGAGGTCAGGTGCGAACGAACGCCTCATAATTTTATCATACTATATTTCTTCAAACTGAAACAAAATTATCAAAGTATACTTACGCAGATAGATATGAAAAGTCTTTATTAAAGTTTGTGCCTATTTCCATTCTATGGAGGCCAGGTGCAAACTAAGACCCCACATTTTTATTATACCATCCCTATTTTAAACATACTTATCAAAGTATTCTTATGTACATCTATATCAAAAACACTTGTAAACGCTTTTTTTTATTTTTAATTTTTTTTATTTCCATACTTTGTGGACCAGGCGCGAACACAGACCCTACAATTCTAATGAACCTATGTTCTGCCAGATCAAACATATCCATTTCTATCTCGATACATTTTCTATCATTATATGTAATTAAAATAGACAGCCATATAGGAGCCTATTCGTGACCAGACACACACACACACACACACACACACACACAAACACACAAACATTCAGCTTTAAGTTATAAAATGTATATGACAATTAAGCTACACTTAATATCCACATTTCATTCACTCTTGGATTCTTCAGGCTTATGCAATTTACTCAAAGCATTGCAATATATATATATATATATATATATATATATATATATATATATATATATATATATATATATATATATTGCAATGCTTTAAGAAAATGTTCAGGGTTTAGGAAATAAGGCTTTAAGATGATTATCCTAGCTATTTTATGTTTCCTTGATTGCTGAGAATGTTTTCCGCGACAACATATTACCATACTTAAATGTTGAAATTTTGTCACCTTTTCACGCTAATATTACGAAAATATAAATCATGTAGAATAGCTGCATGAATATGATTACACTTAATAGTAAACTAAATAAGATTACGCCATGAGAAAACCGAAAAATCTAATAGGGAATTTATTAAAATGAAGCTTTAAAAGAACATGCAAATTAACTAGATCTTTTGCAGATAAATGCAACTCCACAACGCATATAGAAGATGTATTTTCTTTTTAAATAAATATAAATTAGGGGATTTAATATTGTTATGATTGCACACAAAAATCAAATTTACAGTACTATATATATATATATGTGTATATATATGTATATATATATATATATATATATATATATATATATATATATATATATGGGAAACTATATTTTTTTTTTTTTTTATTACAAAGGCATCACCACATTATCAAGGCCCAGAGGCCACTCAAGGATAAGGGTTAAAGAGTGTACAGTAGAAGTTGGTCAATATAGTAATCATTAGTAATGAAAATTTGGTAAATTTAATAACTTATATGGAACGGCTCATCAAGAACTTATTTACTTTAGACTTGAACAAAACCATATTGTAGTCAGCCGGAAAGCAGGAAAACGGAAGACAATTCCACAGGCGTGCAGTTCTAAGAAAGAAGCTTTGTTCATGGAATCTACGTTTAGGTTTAGGCACAGATAAAGAGTGGGGGAAATTATTGATAGTGTTTACAGCTAGACGAGTGTTTCTTGTGAAAGTTTGGCGAGGGGGGACCATAGATTGAAGCTCAGTTGAACACTTTCCATGAAAATAACGATACATCAGAGACAAACTCGCGACATCTCTTCTGTGAGATAGAGGTTGCAAGGAGGAGAAAAGGACATCTCCTACGAGGCTACGAAGTCTATTTTGAACTCTATCAAGGCAGGACAAGTTCTTTCTAGCAGCTCCTGCCCAGATGTGGCAACAGTATTCCATCCTTGGACGTACCTGGCTCTTATATAGATAGAGAATAGCATCAGCAGTGAGATATCTACTGGATCGATAGAAAGATCCCACCATTTTTCCAGCGGCCTTGGCAACAGATTTGATATACGTGTTCCATTTAAGATCAGGAGTAATGGTCAAGCCCAGAAGCTTGTCAAAACTTGAGGCCTCCTGAAGACGAGAGCCATTCATTTCAATTGATGACAAATGTGGATTAGAATGTTGATGATGTAAAGAGAGAAGCTTGGTTTTAGATGCATTAAAAGTAACCAGCCACTCCTTTCCCCATTGTACTACGTGCTCAAGATCAGAGGAGAGAGAATTGGAGAGAACTTGCTCGTTTACTGTCTTAGATGTGGTACCATAAATGGTAGTGTCGTCAGCATAAATGTCTACAAATGATGTAAGGATATGATTTGGAAGATCATTAATGTAGATCAGGAAAAGAGTTGGGCCCAGGATGGATCCCTGAGGGACACCGGCATTAATATTGTGAGCTTCTGATTTTTGCCCCTCAACTACTACTCTTATGAATCTATCAGAAAGAAATGATTTAATAATTGAGAAGACTTTTCCAGCTATACCATAGCTAGCGATCTTATGAAGTAAACCTTTATGCCATACCCTATCAAATTATTTATCTAATTATATTATACCTTTTATTTATACTAGTCATTTAATGCATGAAGTTCGATGTAACTTCATGGCATATAAAATAATGACGAAAGACTTGATTCTAAACATCAAGTCGTTGACCATCTTACAGCTTATTTCATTATGTACGCTGAAATGCACAATTTTTGACAACCCCTGTGACAGCGCATGGTGTTACAAATTGAAAAATAATAAAATTTTCTACCAATTTTCGAAGTTTGTTATCATGCTCATAGTCTTTTATTTTCTATTAAGTTTGACAGGTTCCTTTTCCTCTGATAAGAAAAATGCTGATTAATTTCCAAAAGTAATATAATAGATACATGATTTTCAAAAGTAATATAATAGATACATAATTCGAAAGAAACGATGTCAAGAATTGTGCATTTGAACGTACATATAAAAGGGTAAGATGATCAGCAATTTTATATTTCACACACACCCACACACACACACACACACACACACACACACACACACACACACACACACACACATATATATATATATATATATATAATCTCAAATAGCTTACTGAGTAATAAATTTAGTAAGTATTGGATTCGGTTTGTGCAGACGTTGATTTGTAACGTCATAGTCTGAATTAAAGGCACACTCATCTATTTTAAACTCTTTATCTTAAAAGCAGATGCATTTTTATAGCAGATTCTAACCTGGATATCTGAAATATTAATAAGCAATATGTATATCTTGAATTATTCATGCCGGTTTACAGTCTATGTTTTAAAACGCAGACCTCATGGCTTAAGTTGTTGTGTGAATATAACTTGTATGAAATCCTTTATTTTCTTTGTGTTATGTAGAGAAGGATATGTCGAATATGTGTAGTTTTAAAGTAAAAGAAACCCCTAACAAACTTTCCGTCGAAAAGATATTAGTTTTAATGCCGTTATGTGAAGAGAGATTAATATTAATTGTTCAATGTTCAATCGATCATGAGCGTCAGATCGTGCTGCACGTCCTTTTTAAATGTCACGCTGTTCTACTGTGACAACACCGGGGGGGGGGGTTACTAATTGGACATTGTCCTCACGCGGAAGCATACGAAAAAAATGTATTTTTAATACTTTTGGCTATCTGACTATTATGCGCTTTCTCTTTCGAAGAATATAATTGGCTAGTTCCTTTAAATTTCTCTTGCTTTTCGAGGTTTTAAATTTTTATCTTGCTTTTTTTCGTTATGTATTGAATATATTTAATAACACCTATGCAAAAGCTGTTGATTATTTCATTCTAGACACTTTTCGTATTTTAGGCGATTTAATATCTGCTTTAAAATTTCAAGATTTTTAATTATTTCACTGCATATAATGAGATGTTTTCCAAGTAACAGGGTGAAGAAAATTACATTTGAAGAGAGAGCGATAAACACGCATATATATATATATATATATATATATATATATATATATATATATATATATATCAATAACAAGTTATATATATATATATCAATAACACGTGCCAAAAACATTTATACTAATACTAAATATACTAAAACTGTGTCTGTAGCATTATTTGAGGACATGTTTTACTGCTAATAAAACAGATAGTGATGGGGTTAAACAACAGGTTTTCTTAGATGTCTGGATACTTCCTTTTTGCATAAAAATGATCTTTAAAACCCACGCATATAAGGTGAAAATATTACATACCTACGTATCATGTCACAATTAATATACATTTAGAAATTCTGAAAATTTAATTGTTTAAAAAGTAACTAAAGAAATGATAGATAGCCGATCTTTTGAACCAACCCATTCCAAATGAAAACAGTATGACGTACTAATATGCCATGCAGAAATTAGGAAAGATTCCAAAAATTCTGGAAAATTAATTAGTAGAAAAATAATTACAATAAAACGTAATATGCTTGCACAAATTGGCGATCTTTTAAACCGACGCATTTCAGGTGAAAACGTTCGTACCTTTGGATGATTTATGTCGAAATTAATATAAATTTCAAAAGTTACTGAGAATAAACATATCGTAAAATAATTACAAGGAAATATAGAACGCTTGAGTAGGTGAAATATCTTCTTAATCTATACATTAAAGATGCAAATATTATTACGTACTTGCAAATATTTTTACGTACCGGTCATGTCTAAATTAGTATATATTTAAAAAAAATGGAAAATTAAACAACAGAAAAATAATTACAAAAAGTAAAGTGCTTGTGCAGATGGTTATATTTAAAACTAGAGCATTTAAGATGAAAACTTGATTACGCACCTACGTGCCATTTCAAAATTAGTATAGCTTCCAAAGATTATGGAAAATTGATCAATAGAACAATTACAGGAAAAATACGATGGTTGTGAAAATTCGTGATCTTTTCTGGTGTTTATTAGTTATCCGTAAAACAAACGTATTTAAGATAAAAACATTATTACGTACTGTTGTGAAGATTCACCCATGCACTAAAGGTAACTCTTCCTAACTGTATAAATTAACGGTGATTTACGACTCTTAGTATGATCAGTATTCATTCGGGATGATTACTTCGTCTATTGTCATTATTATATTGCTCGTAAGTCCTATTATATAGTTAATGTTTTTTACATCCACCATTTTGTTTTGGTGCGCCGAACTATTTTTACCTCGGCTTTCGCGGCCGCCTGCCGTCAGCCTTTCGAAGGGGAAAAATGAAGATGACAAGAATAGCTGAATAGCTGTAAATAAACCAGAAGGAATTTATAAAGAATGGCCGAGGATATACTGATGTCATTGGCATCGATAATTACAATCGCGTTTGGAGTTTGGATATTTTACTAAACAAAGAATCATTCAAAAAAAGTCCATATTACACTGAAGCTGGGAATGAAACACTCACAAATGTTGTCGTGGATAGACGTCCAGATTGTTAGATTTGAGGAGCAGTGCGCAATAACATTCGCATGTTTCAAAAGAAATCCCGTTGCACCAAATCTCAAGAAATGCGTTTTGGAACATTTAGCCTCTAAGGTTGGCTACCTAATCCCAAACAGCGAGAAACTCTGAACAGCTCCCGTTTCTAAACTAACAACAAACAAAAAAACAGTGATTTCTGACGAGGACGAAAATGTATTTAACACCGCTGGCGAGTTTTCTTTTTATCAGGGAAGGTGGTAAATCTGAATTTTAGTAGTACTCGGGAGGCTATTGTACTTTTATCAAGCGCTTTCAGTAGTGCTATTTAGTCATCCTGAGTTTTTATTTGCTTTTAACTCTCTTTAAAATAAATTCCGCTTTAGCAGTCGTTGATAGAAACCAGCTATTAGTAGTGCTATTGATGCTTATTTTATTTTGTTTTGTGCTTTTAACAGTGGTATGTTTGTCTAGTGAGTGTTAATCTTTGCAATGCTAATTTAAAATATTTTTTTTCTTGAAGAGTTTACTAACTTGGTTTTGGTAGTGCTATGGATGTCTCCAAAATTCAAAGCTTTCAGTCATAGTCTTTTTGTCAATACTGTTTTGTTCTCATTGGCTCGCTCAATAATCTAAAACGTTAAGTAGTATATTCAACATAAACTTGTGTCTACTTCTATGGATTTAACAAGTGCATGCAATAATGCAGCAGGCCACTGGGAACGTCGTAGATATTGAATAAAAATATACTCAATACTCTAAATACAGCTGGCATGTGTAATTATATATTTTCACTCTTAGTAAGTGGCATTTTGAAATGAACATATCCCAATACCAATATTCGAATATAAGTAGGAGAACTGAGAGACAGCAGAAAATGGAGATAAAAAAGAGTAACATCATCAGAAAAGACGGAAAGACAAAATAGTTGATTTAATTTTGTCTGCTTTTCTGTTTTCAATTTCCTATGTTTTATATCAGATTTTAGTTATTTTTATTACAAAACAAACGTTACCTTTTCAACCAAGTAAACCATCCAAACAAATAATTTCAAATTGTCACAAGAATTCAACGGTCATTTGTTAATTAAAACTTAAAATAAGTAAAATATTTAAAATGACGTACGTGTTGAAAAAAACATATCTTGCAATGTATAGAAGTAATTTTTAGCAACTTAAAAAATTAAGGTACAAGATTTATATTGAAACTCACCATTTTTCAAGTGCACATTTGTAAACTTTACAAAGAAAAATATGTAAATATATTAAACTTGAACTTAAAAATCACCTTAGATATATTTTATGTTATGTACATTTTAAAATTAATTGTGAAGTGTATATATATATATATATATACATATATATATATATACATATATATATCGTTAATTTATAAATAATAGTCAAATATTATTTTTGTAAAGTCTATAAAAGTGCATTAAGCAAGACCATACATTTAAAATTAGGTCTTGTACTTTAATTTTTCAAGTTTATGAAATAACTGCTTACACAAATGATTTTCGAACTTGTATTCTATTGTTAAAAACGTAACATCTTCTTGAACATTTCATTTTGTGAAATCCATGTCATATTTTTATTTAATTTTTCAATAAATTTCCGAAGCAACTATACCTTTAAAGTGTTTACTTTACAATAATAGATGGATAATCCTAAAAGTATGTAGGCGATCTCCAAGAAAAAAATCTAATGATGAATACTAACGACATTTTATGACAGATAAGACAAGCAATATGGCGAATGGGTGAGATAAAAACATACAGAATAGAATTTTCACATGCAAATATTATTAACGTATAAAAGAATGCGATCATATATGTTTCAAATTTGTATTGCATCCTGTATGTATATATCAATGGGGCTAACTGATAAGCCATACATTATTGTTAGCTATTAGAGGTTTTTTTTTCGAAAATATCTGCACCAACAAAAAAATATTCAGCAAATTTTTTAGCTGGAATATTATTTTACCGAAAACTATTAATTTTAAAATTTAAAACGGAAAATACTAGAATTAGAAAAAAAATTATACTCAATCGTGTCTTATGCTATAATAAAAATTTAATTGACATTTTGTTGCACTTTTTAAAGATTTTAAAGATTTATAAATGTTATCATTATAAAAAGAATTATTACATTGGTTATAATCTTTTGACAGTGGAAATAAAATTAATTGCATATAAAACATTGGAAGAAAAATGCAAAATTATCCAATTATATCAATAAATTTTGGCAGATTATGTAAATATATTTTGTAAACAATGATTATTTTATGAGTTGATATGAAATTTATTCGATTTGAAAAGAAGAAAAAGTGTGGATTGAAAAATTTTAAACCAATAAATTATCAATACATTATGCCATTATAAAAAAAAGAATGCTTGAATCCATTTTTATTGCCAAAATAAAAAAAAAACAATAATAAAATACAAAATCAGCCACTTTTCAATGAATTATAAAAATGTATTCATGTATATTCTACATAAATGATGTATACTATTACACTTTAATGAACACATTTTTATCATTATAATTATTAAAATTAAATCATAATCGTTTTTATGACAATATATTGATAATTCACTGTTTTTAGCAATTCTGTTTTTTCTTTTGCAAATAAAAATTAATCTAATAATCAAATTTTAATGACGACAAAACTAATTGATAGTTTAATGATTTGAGATTTTTTTCCGGTTTAAATTTTTTCTTCTAAAGTTTTTTTTACACAGTGGTCACCACTTATACAGGCCCGGAAGCAACTCAGGGATAAGAGTTATTGCAAGTACATTACGTTAGTGTGGAGATTTGATGAAGTGTTTACTTAAGGGGGCGGTTCCTTAGGAATTTGTTAACGTTGGACTTGAACACATCCAAGTTGTAGTCAGGTGGGAAGCAGGCGGACGGAACAGAGTTCTACTGTCGTGCAGTTCTAAGAAAGAAGCTTTCTTCATGGAATCCACGTTTTGATTTAGGCACAGATAAAGAGTGCGGGAAATTTTTCACAGTGGATTCGGCAAGACGGTTGTTTTTCGTGAAAGATTGGCGAGGGAGACCCGAGATTGGAGTTCAAAGGAGTACCTGCCATGGAAATAACGATAAAACAAGGATAGGCTCGCAACGTCTCTTCTGTGGGAGAGAGGTTGCAGGGAAGAGAAAAGGGCATCCCCCACCAAGCCACGAAGTCTATTTTGTACTCTGTCAAGGCAGGATAGGCTGTTGTTAGCAGCTCCTGCCAAGATGTGGCAACAGTATTCAATCTTTGAACGTACTTGGCTTTTATATAGATAGATAATTGCATCAGTAGTGAGATATCTTCTGGAGCGGTTGAGGGATCCCGCCATCTTTTCAGCGACCTTGGCAACAGACTTGATGTACGTGTTCCATTTCAGATCAGGAGTAAAGGTCAAATCCAGATGCTTGTCAAAAAACGGGCCTCTCGCAGACGAGAGTCATCCATCCCAATTGAGCCAGCTGGGGATCAGAGCGTTTATGATGTAAAGATAGGAGTTTGGTTTTAGATGCATTAAACGTAACCACCCACCTCTTCTCCCACTGAACCACGCGCTCGAGATCAGAGGAGAGAGAATGAGAGAAAACTTTGTCATTTACAGCCTTTGATGTGTTGCCGTAGATGGTCGTGTCATCAGCATAGATGTCAACGAATGATTTAAGTATGTGTTTAGGGAGGTCATTGATGTAAATCAGGAAGAGAGTTGCGCCCAGGATTGACCGCTGAGGGACTCCAGCATTAATATTACAGGCCTCTGATTTTTGTCAATCGACCACTACTCTTATGCGCCTATCGGACAGAAATGATTTAATGATTGAGAAAACATTGCCCGTTATACCGTAGCTGGAAATCTTGTGAAGTAGACCCTTATGGCATACTTTTTCGAAGGCCTTTGATATGTCAAGAGCACTTGCCTTAGAAAGGAAGCCTTTATCAATAGATTCACTAATCCTGTGAGATATAACCGTGAGCCATCTGCGGTAGATCTTGCAGAGCGAAAACAATAGTGTGTGTCACTAAGAAGGTTATTTCTGTTGAGGTGGTTGACTATTTCTCTATGTAATATGTATTCCAGCAACTTACTCATTACACACAGGAGACTTATTGGTCTGTACTGAGAGCGAGATGACTTATCACCTGAATTCTTAAATACAAGCCAATCTGATGAGGTCTTCCAGGGAGTCGGAAAGCACTTCTCCTTAAGGCAGCGCTTAAACTGTTTCGTAAGTATGGGAGCAAGTTCTGGTTGAAGCTTTTTTTACACTATAATTGGGATGCCGTCAGGGCCAGTTGCTTTACTGGAATCAAGGTTTTTTATTAGCTTGGCGACCTTATGCACAGATATTTGTATGTTACCTAGCGTGTTCTGTGTTATAGGAGGACATATGGGGAGTAGATGACCTTCGTCGCATCGGGTAGAATTTGCTGCAAAGTTTTTTGCAAATAGTTTGGCCTTGTCTGATGCTGACGAGATGACCTTTGGTCCATTGATAATGGAGGGGATAGAACGCACACTTCTGTTCAGGATCCTATTTGTTATTTGCCAAAACTGGTGGGAAGCAAGCCGCTGATCAGCTACCTGGGATTTAACAGACTGGGCATATAGCTTTCTTGTATTTTTGTTACTTTTTTACAGTGGTTGTTGGCAGTCCTGAAATCAGCTTTAGTCTCAGTGCATCTATTACGTTGGTAGCTATGGTAAAAGTGATTTCTGTGCGCGATAGCAGCGGCACATTCTGGGAAGAACCATGGCTGGCTGTTAGGTTTTTGTTGAAATTTTTTAGATGGTATGAATTGGTCTATTCCTACAATTAACCATTCGGTCAGATCTGATACTATAGAGGACACTTCCTTTTTAAGCATTGAGTGTAGGGGTAAATCAGATATGAATGTACGGAAGCTATCCCAGTCAGCCATAGAGTATCGATATACAGTACGATGGAAGGAGTACGTCAGGGGACTTATTACATTTCGTTTTTATCTTAACTGATAAAACTGAGTGGTCGGAGAATCCTAGAGGAGAATGAACGGAACATGAACATAGCTCAGGGGAAGTTGAGAGAAAAAGGTTAACGAGGCTTGCATATTGAGCGGGTGTATCGGGCACACGGGTGGGTTCGCGAACAATCTGAGTGAGGTCATAAGCAATGGCAAAATCATGACAAAACCTCCCCTCATCGTCTGTCTTATTTGAATGAGTCAGCCATTCCACGTTATGGACGTTGAAGTCACCACAGATGTGGATGTTAGCCGAGGGATGTGCAGACAGGATGTGCTCTATTTTCTCAGATATGCCCTTAATGATAGTAACTCCGCTGTTTTGGGGTCGATAGAGGGCAAATATAAATACAGTGGTGTTAGCAAGTGCAACCCGGAACCACATATAGGGTAAGTTAGGATCTTCTCTAGAGATATCCCTGCCACACGGGAAGCCATCTTTAATGTAGGCACATATTCCATGCCCATGGCGATCTTGGGGGTCCAATTTAGCTGTTAAATTATAGTATTTTTATGCAGTTAATTTTATTTCTTCTGTTAAAAAAATATAATCCATATAATTATCGTTTTTATACGGAGAAAATTTATAAATGTTTAAAATCTTAAAAGGTGCAAGAAAATGCCAATTACATTTTTGTTACTGATAACGGCACATCAGATTGACTGTAATTTTTTTTTTAATTCTAGTATCTTCTTGTTTAATGTTAACTATTAATAGTTTTCGGTAAAATAGTCTTCTGGATAAATATTTTGTTGAATATTTTTCTTTTGAGTCAAAAACCCCTCTCCAAGAAAATACCTAACATTTTAAAATTATATTCATCAAAATATTAACGACAACAAGAACAATAAAATGATATTTATTAATTAATAAGAATAACATGGAAAGTATCATCACGTAATGTAATATTTGTTTTATTAATCCGTGACTCCGTTCTATTCAGTTCCGTTACATAATCAACCGTATCCACTTTCGGTAAGTTGATTTCTGCCAAACACTGATCTTGAACATTACTTAAAATATACAAATTTATTTTCTTTTGGAGCGGGGGATATTTAAAAAAATATATCTACTTCCATATTTTCTTTAAATTTCTTTTTTTGAGTGATTATCGAAATTATCTGAACACTTAGAAAATGGATTTTATATATTTTAAAACAACAGTAAACAAGTAAATATATATATATATATATATATATATATATATATATATATATATATATATATATATTATGGGGGTATAGTCTCTTTTAAAAACAACACCCCCTTCAAGAACCGCCCTAAAATGGGTTTCTAATCGATAGGTATTCAATAATGGAGAGTTTTCCTAGTCATCAAAAATGGACGAGTTTTCCTAAATTTTACGCTGCATCCAATTTATAATTCATTCTAAGTATAATTTCCGATAAGTTTCACTATTTAGATTTAATACGGCACGTGGGTAATATTTTGTTTCCTCTGTAGGTAAATGTATTTATTTATTATTATGATTAGCAGCAAAGTTTTGTATTTGTTCTGAGAGTAGACCGCTTTTTCTGTCCTCGTTTAGTGGAGTAAACTCCTTATTGACTTGTTTTTCTTAATAAATAACCATTTTAAAATAAGTTTAACCACTAACAACGTAGTAAGCTCGATGTCATGGATCTTGCTGCCATTAAGATTAAGGTTTATGCCGCACGCATTCTCTCTACTCTTCTCTATGCTTGTGAAACATGGACAACATACAGGGAGCATTTGAGACGTCTCGAGAGGTTTAACCAGATGTGCCTACGGCGAAAATTAGATGTGGGTTGGCAGATGTATGTCAGTGATGTGGATATTCTTGAACAGACACAATGCTTTAGCATCGAGGCTCACGTTATCAAGCATAGACTGAAATGGACTGGACATGCGGTGAGGATGTTAGACAATTGACTTCCCAAACAACTCTTTTATGGCGAGCTCGCCGAGGGAAGATGTCTGGCTCCAAAGCCTAAATTGAGATTTAAGGATTGTTTAAGATCCACCTTAAAAATATGAGATTAATGACAGAACCTGTTAGAGTCTTGCTTTGGATCGCGGAGGGTGCCGTAGAACCTTACGGGAAGGTGTGGGCAAGTTTGAGGCGGATCGAACCCAGTATGAGCGGCTGAAGCGCGATATCCGAGAAGGGAGGGTGAAAGCAGCCGTGGATTGTAGGGGGCGCCCAATTTGTCTGGAGTGTGAGGTGTGCGGAAGAATATGTCTGAGCAGAGTTGGGCTGATGAGCCACCAGACTACTCATCGGCGCAGTGGGCCACATAACAATCTTGAGTTGCCAAAGTTAACATGTGTCATGTACAAATCGGCAGGCGGTTTGAAACGGCATTTGATCCCACATAAAAAAAGAACACCAAGAACGTGCTGCTAGTGTTGCACATGTCTGTACAATGTGTGGCCCATCACTGAATTTTTTCGTGTTTTTATACACCTTTTTTGTGCTATATCTAGTGATGGCAATGTTCGAAAGCGAATTTGCTGCCATCATATATGCATATGTACATATATGGTATATGTATATATATATATATATATATATATATATATATATACGCATATATATATGTATATATATGCATATATGTATAATAATATGTATGTGTGTGTATATATATATATATATATAATATAAATTACAATTAAATTTACCAAAATGATCCAAGAAGATAAAATTAAAGTATATTATAAATATTAAAGAATTAATATTTATAAAGTTATCTCAGTCAGATGTAAAAGCTCGATAAAACCAAATAGGAGATAGAGCTTATAATACGAGCAACCAATTATTAAAACATGCTAAAAACACTTTGAAATGAGTTAAAAACGTATTTAATCTGAAAAGGAAACACTAGATAAGTGGATAGTCCTTAATCCCCGGAGTTTCAAAGAGATACTTTCCTTCTCATCAGAGGGTAGGAATTATATTTTTGCTTCGTGTTTTCCGTTTTTTATGAACTTATATGTATATTTTATTTTTGACGACTTTTGATTTATTAGTTAGAAACATTATCAATATTTCCAAATATATTTTGTTGATTTTAATTTAACCATTTATTTTTATTAGTTCATGCTTTTCATTATCGTTTTAATTAATGTTGAAAAAGGTTAAACTTACTTATAATTTGTGTTAGTTATTTTTTAATATATTTAAAACATCAGTCTTTTATTTGAATCAGTTGTCATTCATTATCGACAGTCTGCCTTCAGTTTATAGCTAACTTTCCTTGTCTCTCTGTATGTCACCATGAACCAACAACGATCGAAATTAAAATATATGGTGTAAATTTAATACTTACTTAATCTAAATCGTATTGTTTAGTGCTGAACAGATGCAGACGGTGATATGGTTGTATCGAACATCCAATTATTAGACATTTAAAAATATTCGCTCTCATAATATATTTATTACTTTAGACCTTTAATAAGTTTCTAGACATTTATTGTGCAAACATTTAAAATTTTCTTAAATCTCTAAAAAGAAATTTCCATAATTTCAGGTTCAAGACAACAACTAGAGCAGGAAATAGAATACACTCTACAGCACCTGATTGACACAGCTGGTGAATTTTCGAAATTATCTCTGCACATAAAAACACGTTATAAAAACGATATGCAGTACAATTCTGTTTTAAGCTTGGAAAAATTCCACAATAACGTATGGTATGTTTCAGATTGCTTTTGGCATAAGTAATTTAAACGAGGCAGGGAGTCTGTGGGTGATGATGAGGGGTATGAGACTCGGAAAACTAGAGTTTATTTGCCAAATGAAAAAAAAATAATGGAAAAGGGCCGCAGTGTGTCTTTAGAGACAATAAGTGCACAGCTTTGTGTCAGTATGGGAACTGTATACGCACTTATTCTCGAGGAACTGAGGGTGCGGAAGATTTTCATGAAGTTTTCTGAAGGTTGCTCAGAAAAACCCAGAATTATAGACTTTGTCATGACAAAAATGGGCACCAACACAGTTTCTTATCCTCTCTATAGTCCAGGTCTCGCTCCCTGTGACTTTTAGTTAACCCCTATAGTCAGGGAAAACTTCGTGTCTGTCTTTATGTGACAATTGAGGAAATGAAAGAGGCTGTGATGAGGGTCATTTATACGCTCACGCAGGACTTGCTTGGATCCGTACATAAGTGCATTGCAGCCGGAGAAGATTATTCCAAGATGACTATAGTTTCATGTGTGTACTATCAATAAAAGTACCCAAACGAAAACGTATGGAAACTTATTTAATGCACCATGTATGTTTTTACTATAGGTGTACATAAACATTGAGTTAGCCCTGAACATTACTAAGCATACCGGGTCAATGTACGCAACAGCTCTGGTGTAAAGCACAGTTACATTATAAAAGCTATATAAAACGCAAATATTATCATTTTACAAACGAAAAACACTGTTAAACACTGCATGGTAACACAGAATAAGATTTTGAAGATAATTTGAATAGACATCAAAAGGGTTAAAATAACATGAAAATTAATGTTGCCACATAATATTTCTTTAGTGGTATAAGATATCCTTGAGAAAAAGTGAATTATAATCGATCTATAGCTTAGGATGTTTGGTGCATGACCATACACGCATGCGCAATTCTGTGTCTGTCGATTCGAATAACGTTTCATCGTTTTTCTATTATACATAAAGCCGCAATGAGAGTAACAGAAAATTTCAGACTCGCTGGAGATTTACTCTAATATCTTTACAACTAAAAAATCATTTGCTATTTTTTTCATTGTTTGATCTGACAGTTATTGTTATCTTCGTTACACAGACACTTTATTTCTCTCGTTTTTCAATACGGTTCGGCCGAATTGAACGAAAATATATGAATGAAAATAATTTAAAAAAATTAGATTAAGATGAAAATCAAAATAAGCACAGGGAAAAATGCAAAATAATACGAGTTGTAATACATTAAACACTAAGAAAAAACAGCAAGAAAAATGACAAAATCTTAAAATATTGAAGAAAACAGAGGAGTTAAAGAAAAGCGAAAAAAAATAAATAAAAGATACAATTTAAGATTAATGGCGAAAATGTGTAAAAGTAATATATTTAAGAAGAGTAAACATTTGATTTCTTTTCGATAGCCGATCAATTCTCGTTGTCCTTATTTTGTCGTTCAATCCTCACATTAAAGTAGTGATATTACAAAGTGGAAAAAATTGTTGTTTTTTTGGATCCAAATTCATTCATCTTAAATTTATTTTCGATTAAATCTTTTACCTCGAATTGGTTAATTTAACTATTTACATCATGTAGACTAATGCCTTTTCTGGAAAGATTTCCATTACAAAATGAGAAATTGAATAGCACAAAACGATAAATACTATTTTTATTGCTTATCCAGCAGATTTAATGAACATATTTTGCTATATTTTCACGTATCGATGGGTATATAAATCTTAATCCAAGCGAGTCGCTAGGAAGACAGATACTTACATACTAGTGAAGATATTCAAAGCAATATCCTTAAGGGAAGTTACGACGTAATTGTTAAAATCTTCCCTCACAGAATAGATTAAGTAAAATAATTAATATCACAGTGAAAATTTCATTCTAAACCCCTAATCTAATCACCACTATAATAGGCTCCAATAATAGCAAAATCTAATGAATGACAATAGGGTTGGATCTGGTGAACAAAATTTGAGGTAAAATGTAATTGTAGAACCGCTAAAGAATGCGCACTGGAATGCAATTTCCTCATCTCTTAAGTATTGTACAAATGTGAACAAAGGTGGATAACCGTATAATGTTATACCTAGGAGGGACGGAATATTTTAAAGACCATATTCAGTAAATAGGTTGTATCATATAAAATTGTACTTCAGAATGAACCACATACAGATGTGGATAATAACAGAAAATGGGGATAAAACAAAAAATAAGTATTGGTAATAAAAATAGGAACACACTTGCGTTGGTTGAATGGATTAGGGAACAACGTAATAATAAATAAACAATTTGAATTAATGTGATCATTAAAAGATAAGTAGTTGTCTGGATTTTTGAGATGAGGTGTGTTCATTGATTGAGATTGCCGGACTGACTTCCTCATCTTGGTTGTTATTGTCACAACGTTTCGGCCATTTTGCCCTCCGGCCTTCGTTAGTTGTTTTGTATCGAGGTTCGAGACTCCTAACAAACGGTTCCCCAGTTCGATACAACACCTGACGAGGCTGGAGGACAAAACGGCCGAAACGTTGTGACAATAACAACCATGATGAGGAAGTCAGTTCGACAATCTCAATCAATTAAAAGATAAGGTTAGAAAGTATAAACCACGTAAATAAAAAAAAGATGCAATCTGTTTACTTGAAGCATACAACATAGTTAATTCTAAATAAAAAAATCTTACACAAAATCTTAGATGCAATACGAAGCTGTCTTCATAAGAATAATTGCCTATTATGATGCCTAAAACCTGACTGAAAAAAATTTGCAAATAAAAATCTACAGGATATATTACAAATGGAATTCAAGTGTGCAATGAGAATTCATAAATTAAATATTACAAATTCAAACACGTGTAAAATGAGTAGAATAAATAGATATTCAACTTTACATATAGGAAATAAAAATAGTATAACCTTAATATGTGAAATATAAGAAGTTTTGATGAACAATCGTTAGGGACAATAAAATTTAACCCGCGTAATTTTCACAGTACAAGAAATTTGAAAAATAAAAAATTAAAGAAAATACAGGTAAATGTGACTGGCAGGCGTCGATTTCATAAAAAAATAATGAAATCTATAATGTACATTGCCGATATAAAACCAGAAACTTAACAGATAAGCAAAGATAATTCGGTGTAAGAATTATAAACTTAAAATTAAATATAAATAATTAATAAATACTTAAATAAAAACATATATATATATATATATATATATATATATATATATATGATTGCGTTAAACTTTAAAAGTGGAACATTGAATAAAATTTAAAAATCAGTTATCTCGCTTACAACGCTGAAAAAAGCAAATTGAATTAAAAATAAATGCTTAAATAACGATAAAGCTTAAAAATGAATTTAAAGTTTTAATCAATGACATAACTAATATAGAATGAAAATTAATGTTAACTTATAAAATTTTACATTTTTGATTACATTTATGTTAAATTTTGAAAGAAAGTTAGAAACTTGACAGAGGTTAGCAATGTAAATTTAATGTTAGTATTTTAAGCACGAATTAATTTTTAATTATTAATCAATATTTAAGTCAAAATATTTAAATATGAATACCTTAAAATAAAAGAGAGTGGCAATTTGATAAATATTTTAAAATCAGAGATATTTTCCTCAAAACGTTGAAAAGAAAATGGCAATTAAATTAGAATTCTTATATAACGATAAAAACAATACGAAACATTTAAATCACTGATATAACTTGTACGAAATGTAAATTAATGTTCACTTATAATTGTTTTCTGATTAACTTTAAATTACAATTCGTTCTTAGGAAAAATATAATTGAGTAAGTAAGTAGGATATATGTGCATATGTATATGAATATATATACATATACATATATATATATATATATATGTATATATATATACACGTAATCGTAAATATAATCAGATGACACAAAACCCTCATATATGTAAGAGAATACAATAGTGAAGAGAGGATGTTTAGGTTAATATCTTCGAATGACATAATGTTTAAATGGTCAACAACAAGTGTAGCAAATATGAAAACACATAACTTGATGCTTTTATCGTCTTGATTTTCTGAGAATATATATACATATATATATATATATATATATATATATATATATATTATTGTAGCTCCAGTTTTCTCGTTTACTTTTTTTATTTTCGTTTACTTTTTTTATTTTCACGAAATATTGATTACCGCCTGACTATAGCTCTCCACAAATGCATAGAATCAGATACAAATGTATATATATATATATATATATATATATATATATATATATATATATATATATATATATAGATATATATAACTTTTGGACTCTACTGTATATATATATATATATATATATATATATATATATATATATATGTGTGTGTGTGTGTGTGTGTATGTGTTTGTGTTGGTGTGTGTTTGTGTTGGTGTGTGTTTGTGTGTGTATTTAAGTATATTTTCGACGTAAATTACCCAGTTTACTTAGATAAGCATGTAACGTATTCATTAAATTTCCTGGTTGGACGTCGCATTTGATATCTCTAAAATCCATCTACGTTTTATTTAGAATTATAACATGAAAATTATAGGGATGAAAGGACTAGAACAAACATATACATGACAGGTGGCTTGCTTAGATGTACATTTCATACATGCTTCCATTGATTTTAGCTGTGCATTAAATGTGTGAATGATTTATCAATTATGGTCATTTTATGCAAAACGTGTTTCAACCAATGAATAAATACAGACATTGAAAAATTAGAAGGAAAACGAGAACAAAAGCGAAAGAATAAAAATAATATAAAGTAGTAGTATAGATATATGTTTCAGATAATTCGTTTATTCAATCTCGCAAACTACCGATCTCTTTCTCTCTTTCCCTCTCTCTGTATATCAAACATATCTATAGAAGTGAAAGTGTCTGTGTGTCTGTCTATGTACATTTCCCTACACAATAAGTAAATTTTCAGTCAACAGACTCGAAATTTGATGCATAGGAAATCTTTGTAATCCATTTTCGGCCAGAAATTTGGCTGTAAAGGAGTCAAAGTGTAATGAATTTAGCTTTGAGAGCTTTACCAAACTCCTCCGACAATTTTGGGTCTAAATACGTGAAATTTTAGATATCGGTTCCTTGGACATGGATATAACTTAATAACTTGATTTGAGCACAAAACAATAAACGTTAAGGGGTAATAATAGAGGTCAAAGTAAAAAAAAATTGACCTCTGCGGTCTCTACCAAATTACTCAGACAATTTCTGGTCTAAACATTTGAAATTTTACATAAAGCGTATTCAGAGATAGGGCAAAGTTTGTAATCGGTTTGGGTTGAAAATTTGAGCTACCAATATATAAATGTATGTATGCTTGCATGTCTGCTTAAAACTTCCGACAGACGCGACGGATTTTCACAATATCAGTATCATTTTTATGCTCGACCCTTCAGACGACAAATACAGAAAAATTGGCTAAAATCATTAATACTGGCCACTTTTCTCCAGGGAGGGGTTGCTTTTTGCAGCGATATTTTCGGAAGTCACCCTCTCTTTTCGATTGTCTAGCCTTAATATAAAAATACTTCCCTTCCGGTTTGGTGGTGGTCGTAACAGCAAAGATGTCAGTTTTTCCCCAGTCCTTTTCCTCCTTCGCCGTACGGGTCCGAGCTTGCCTTCCTACTACCACTTTCATTTTTGCTCAACACACACCTCCAAACACCCGGGCATAGTATATATATATATATATATATATATATATATATATATATATATATATATATATATATACATTACATTTATATATGTTTACGGAAAGTTTTTAGATGAGACAAGTGATTGTTAACGTCGGTTTCAAACCCGATAATAAGTACCGTTACAGATACCCATTTTAAGCTCTCTTCAACCGACGGTACAAATGACTCTTCTCATCTAAAAAAAACTTTCCATAAACAAAAAATATATATAAATACACTTTTATTTTCGGATGTTTTTTAATAATTGAGCACTTTCCCCAAAAAAAACCTTATTATATATATATATATATATATATATATATATATATATATATATATATATATATATATATATGATTAGTTTTTTTTGGAAAAAGAATTCCAGCAGAGTGCTCAATTAAAAGGAAAATCCAAATTTTAAGAGCGTATTTATATTTTTATATGTTGTGTACAGAAAGTTGTTAGTTGAGACAGATCATTGGTACCGTCGGTTTCAAGCCCGATAATAAGGCCCGTTTAAGGTATCCTTATCAAGCTCTCTTCAGCCAATATTCGTCTATCTTATAACCGGAAGTGTGAAGTATATATACCTCGGGAATTCACGTTCAAATCTCGTTTTGTTTAATCCCCCCATTTTTTTTATATCGGATAATGTAATACCTAATTTTAAACTTTGAATTATTTAAATTTAAGATCTAATTTCGAAAAGAAATTTCTTTATATAAATCGATTTTAATTTGAACCCAAATTAATTTTAAAATCTCTTTCCTTATGTATAAAAAACTTTAAAATCTGTATTGGTATCGGTTAAAAATTTAAAAATTCGTTTAATTATATATATATATATATATATATATATATATATATATATAAAGAGAGAGAGAGAGAGGGAGAGAGAGCAGAGAGAGAGAGACAGAGAGGTGTCTCCTGTTGGGGGGTTCGAATCGTTCAACTGGTGTTAATCATGACATCTACACTGAAGATTCCCGAAAGGATGAAACACTAGTTTCTGTAAATATTTAATTATTATAGTAAAAAATAATTGTATATATATATATATATATATATATATATATATATATATATATATATATATATATATATATATATATATATAATTGTTTGATACTCAATTAAAGCGGAGGGTCGCAAATTGGAAATAACAAGACAGAATAGTACGTGTAAATATTAAGCTGAACTATGTCGATTCTGTTTTAATGAAAAATTTGAAATTATAAAATATAAAATATTTAAATTCTTTTAAAAAATAGAAGTGACATAGATAAGACTTTATACGTAGAATGGGTTTCCTTTAACATAGCAACACACATTAAAATTAAATGTATTTAATACATCAATAGAATAAAATTATAAATATCAAAGAATAACAAAATAAACTCAAAGAGAATAATTCCACTCATATACGTGTTGCAATTTGATCACTTGTTAATAAAACGCATACAAAAATGGATGCGTATTTTTTTTTTACAAGGAGGTCACCATTTATCAAGGCCCGGATGCCACTCAGGGATAAGGGTTATTGCATCTACAGTACGTTGTACGTTAGTGTTGAGATTTCTTAAAGTGGCTATTTAAGGGGGCGGTTCATCAGGAATTTGTTTACACGGGATTTGAAGACATCCAATTGTTAGTCAGGTGGGAAACAGGCAGACGGAACAGAGTTCCACTGGCGTGCTGTTCTAAGAAAGAAGCTGTGTTCATGGAATCTACCTTTTGATTTAGGCACAGATAGAGTGTGGGAAAATTTTTTGACAGTGGCTTCAGATAGACGGGTGTTTTTCGTAAAAGATTGGCGAGGGAGACCAGAGATTGGAGCTCAGACGAACAATTGCCATGGAAATAACGGTAAAACAAGGACAGGTTTGCAACGTCTTTTCTGTGGGAGAGATGTTGCAGGGAAGTGAAAAGGGCATCCCCCACTAAGCCACGAAGTCTATTTTGTACTCTGTCAAGGCAGGATAGGCTATTTTTAGCAGCTCCTGCCCAGATATGGCAGAATTATTCCATCCTTGGACGTACTTGGCTTTTATATAGATAGAGAATTGCATCAGTAGTGAGAACAAAAATATATCAAGGCAGGCTTATTTTTTATTGCTAGAAGTTTTGCAACATTAAACTATGGGAGGGGATAACAATTATTTTGATATTTTAGCAAGCTAAACAATATGTCACGAAAATAGTCGAAAATTTCCCTGCAAAAGTGTCTGATAATAAACTGCAAGATTGGACCAATAGTTCTAATAATCCAATACTTTATATATAATATAGCTAACGCTGCCTAAATATACACAATATATATATATATATATATATATATATATATATATATATATATATATATATATATATTTCTCAGGGTTTTTGACATGTTATATTGACTGTTGGCCCTTATTATAAGCTATATCTCCTATTTGGTTTTATCGGGCTTTTACATCTCGTTTAAATTACTTTATAAATATTTATTCTTTAATATATTAATATACTTTAGTTTTACCATCTTGGATCATTTGGTAAATTTAATTGTAATGTTTTATTTTATTATAAGCCCTTGTTTGGTTGAGCTTTTTATTCTCTCCAGATATGTTTGTTAAGGAACACATTTCTCTGTCTGCCAAAAATATCCCTATTCTTACCCAACAAGAATATATCCACACATTTATTCTCGCTTTGAACACTTTCCTAAAATATATAAGGTGGAAGGCTTATCACTATGGCTTAAGCATTAACGATAAACTTAAAGCGCCTATTTCCTCTGAAGACCAACATCACCCAGAAATCTTAACAAATGATCTCCCTATAAACTCTCATAGAGAACAAAAGAAAATCGAAAGAATTTCTGCCAAATTTTACGAATTGAAAACCACTGCCCACACCAAATACAACCCTTACCTTGAGAAGTTTGAGAATTACATGTTAAATTTAGTCAAAAAAATTAAATTTAAGAAACAAAAACATTATTATAATCCGGTTACTCGAAAAATAAATAATTTTGCCGACAAAGTTAAAAAGAATAAACATATAATCGTCCCTGCTGATAAGACAAAATTATTATAAACTTGACTATCCTACATATAAAATATGTTTTATAAAGAACTTAATGAATCTTATAAAAAAGTCCCTCCTAAGACTTTAGATTCCATTAATTCTGAAGCGAAACATTTACTGACTTCTATGAATATTCATAACTTCATTGAAATAATTACTCCGGGTACCCCTAGATTCACCCTCGAATATCATAAACCTAATTTCTATGACCTCCCCCCTCATCCCGCATCAGATTGATCTGGCCGTCCAACTCGGACTTAGGTGCTTTAAGCAAAAATATCTTAGATAGAATCATTCCTTCTATTAACGAAAAAGTAAGTGTCCCTCTTTGGCTACATTCAGATTCCATAATTAATTGGTTTTCTTCCTTAAAAATAAATACCTTCTTAACTTTATAACTTTTGGCATAAAAAATATTATCAATCAATTTCTCCGATCAATTTAAAAAAGGCTCTAATCTTTGCTAAAAGAAATCCTGACTTAACTAATTTAGAAATTAAATTAATTCACCTAGCGACAAAGTCCCTTATACAATTTAACACTAAGTTTTGGACTAAAAAGGACAACCTGATAATGTTGACATCTTGATGGGTTATTCTAACTCTGCGGAGTTAGCTATTTAGTGGGACTCTTCTTACTGAAAGAACTTAAATACCAATTTAAAATATCCAATGGGGCCTTTATAGAGATCATGCCCTTTTTACTACAACAGCAGGCCAAGAGAGTACAACACAGCACTTAAAAAAATACATAACCTCTTTAATAACTTTGGCCTTTCTATAATTATCGAACCAAACAAAAAAACTTCAAATTTTCTAGATGTTACACTTAATTTTTTATAACGAAACTCATAGCCCCTATCATAAACCCAACCTTACACTTGTATACGTCCATAAATCTTCTAACCAACCAATCTCAATTATAAAATCTATAGTACCATCCGTCTCTAGAAGAATTTATGCTCTTTCTTCTGATAAAAAAAAAAATAATCAAAATGCTACTTTCTTCAATAATGCTTTGGGGAACTCAGGACACAAGGAAAAGATTAAATACAACCACTAAAGTCCTCCTGCTGGCTGCCTTAAATCTGTAATTTTTTTTTATTATTACATTTTCACCCCAAACAAGGCAAATTGCCACTTTGGTGTAGGGGGCTACTATCAGGGGCAACAACTACTGGGGTACTATGTAGGGATTTGGACAGCAAGGTGTCGGTTCACGTTACACTTGAACTTCTGCCCGTCAGTACTGTTGGGGAAGCAGGGACCTGGAATGGAATTCCAGAGTCTTGCGGTTCTGGGGAAGAAACTATTGGAGTAAAAAGATCTTTTACATCTAGGGATCTCTACAGTGTGGGGGTGGGATTTAGCAGCCTGTCGGGTTTGTCGAGGGTGCTCACGTCGTGGGGGCACAAGTGATTGCAGTTCGTCAGAGCATTCACCACTAAAATACTTGTAGAAAAGGCAGAGGGATGCAACATTTCGTCGATGGGATGGAGGCTGAAGCTTAGATGCCAGGTCAGGGTCTATCAGGTTTGCGACTCTCTTTTGAACCTTGTCAAGGAGCGAGAGACTAGTAGCAGATGCACCAGCCCAGATGTGACAGCAATACTCCATACATGGGCGAATGGTGGCCTTATAGAGGTACAGGATACTTTCGGGTGTTAGTAGTTTTCTAGCACGGTAGAGAGAGCCTACTTTTCTTGCAGCGGCCCTGGCAATGCCTTCAATGTAATTGTTCCAACTCATGTTTCCTGTGAACGTAAGGCCAAGCAGTTTGAAAGATGGACTCTCAGATAAAGAGTCGTTGGCCATTGCTATGGGTGGTAGAGAGGGTTTCTTGTAATTATTGAATGAAACTAGTTTAGTCTTGGCAGCATTGAACGCGACCAACCACTTTTGTCCCCATTCTACTACAGATTGGAGGTCTTCCTCTAATGTTTCTGCCATTTCTTTAGAAATGTGTTCATTCGTCTTCCTGTCGTGTCTGCCATAGAGTGTAGTGTCATCAGCATATATACCCATCTCAGAGGCAATGTTGTCGGGGAGGTCATTATGACTCGCAAGAAATCAGTTCAAATAACAAGATCTGTCGCTATCAATTACAATGGACCAGTCTACATATATAATCCAAACCAAAATACTAATCGTAATATCTTTAACCCACCCAGTCGCATCAGGAGAAAGAAAAATGTTTGGTTTAATCCTCCATTTAGCCTAAATGTCAAAACTAGTATACCTAAGGAATTCTTCAACATTGTCAAAACTCTTTAAAATACCCGCAAAGATATAATTCTATTTTCAATAAAAAACACAATCAGGGTTTTTTTTATTCAACAAGGCCTAATATAGCACAAAGCATCTTAAACTCTAATAACAAAAAAATTAAATCAGCCCGAAAAATCCCTTTCCCAATGAAACATAGAACTAACTGTAATTGTAATACCATCACTGCCCACTCAATAATGATGACGTTCATAAAGATGTTATATATTCATGCACAATTACTGAGCTCCCACGCAATCCTACCATAACAGACTCTAACATATCGTATTCAAGTTATCCTGCTTCCCATCCTCCATCTGATATAGTTACTAATCCAATATAAGACTCAAGCAGCCCCTCCATCTACAATAATACAACTATCTATAATAATAATAATAATAATAATAATAATAATAATAATAATAAGTATAATAATGAAAATAATAATATTCTCCTAACAGCCATCCTAACACTAACAACATTCATTATCCCCTTCAAAACAGTCGTCGTAATATAATTATCCCATCCTTTGTTGAACACAATGAACAAAATTCAAACTATTTAACTAATACAAATCAGCAAATTTATATTAATATGGAATCTCGAGCTTTTAATAAAGTACATACATATATCGGCGCTACGTCAACATTAATTAAGAAAAGAATATCAAACCACATTTCTTCTTTTAACAACCATAATTCTAATAATGACCAAGGAACTTCTCTAACCACTTTAATTCAAAACTTAACTCTAATAATACCCCATTCACAATCAAATGGCCTATCATAAAAAAGTTAAATCTAATACTTCATACTTAAAATCAGGTCCCATCTGCACAACCCAAGCTATAACTATAATTACTCGCCCTCAAAATAACAATATAATGAATTCTAAAAACGAACTGATCTCTTTCTGTAAACATAAGTCCAAATTTAATGATGATAATTTTGAAATTATATAGCTATTACTTTCACCTTTCAGATATATATAAGTTTTCTTTAACATTATCGTATTTTTCTACATACTTTTTTAATACTTTATAACTAAATAAGCCTTTATTTTAATTCTTTATTTTTTCTTTGCTTGGCCGCTTTTTTAAATCTGTAATTTCTGCTTTAGTCTTTACATATTCCTATCTATCAAAAATATCAATCTACATACACATTCATAGTTATATTTTATTATATGCATTTACTTACATACTTACTTGCTTTATCCGTAATTTGCAGATACCGACAATCCTCTCCCCTTAAAACAATTATTTTTATTTTATATTTTATTTTATTTTTATTTATTTTTTATTTTTATTTTTTTATTTAATAATTTATTTATTTCATGATTTATTTATTAATTAATTTTTTGATTTAGTGCCTTTTAATAACTCATTCTGACATTTTCTTAAGTAATAACCTGTATATTTCAGTTGACCTCTTTTTTGCCCTATATTTTTCGTGCTTTTAACTTCATCTTGTCTGGGTCATTTTGACATTTGCTGTTCTATTTTATATTTAATTCTATCACCATTTACTCCTTTTTATCCCCTTCTTCACTGATTTTCTTTATTTCACTTTGTCTCAGCAGACGTGTTAAACGCATATCTTATTTTTGATCAATATCATTGGAAGTTTTTTCCTTTTCCTTGTACATATTTGTGAATTATTCCACGGATTTCGGCCTTTTGGGTTATTTTGGACCATCTTCCAATTACGCGATTTCCTTGGACTTTACTTGTCCGAATGGAAATTTAATTAACTTTCTTGAATTTACATCATTGGATTTTACCGTCATTGGACACTTTACCTTTCACCAGACTGTCCATTCTCGTTAAATTACCTTTTTCTTCACCATATTACCTCTGCTTCACTTTTTGTTATGAAGTAAGATCTTTGACTTACTTGCAGTTTCATCAAATATTTTGTATGCAAAATCCTATCCCGCATTTTGCTAATTCCTACCCTCTGATGAGAAGGAAAGTATTTATTCGAAATATAAAATATTTAAAATGTATAATAGCGTTGTCGCTGATCATTTTAATGACATTCTAAATGTTTCTGAATGGGTGTATTTCTCCTCTCCCTTTGTTTTCAGGAGTGAGTACATGTTAATTGGATATCGTTGGTACTTGCTTCTTACTTTTTGCTCTTTATCTACTTACTCGTCGGGATGTATTGGGTACATTATTGTGTGACCATATAAGTGCGTCCATGCGGGTGCGTTCGTGTGTGGGGGAGAATACGTGTGTTTCCTTGTATTGACTTGTGAAATGTTAGTTCTATTGTATAATTTAAATAAGCTTCCTTTAGTATTGTTTTTAGTAAGGAGTTGTCGTTCAATTGTGATTTTTAGAAGTTAATTTTAATAGCTTTCTATTGTGATTATCGTTCTTAGTTTGTTAGGATACCATAATATTTATAATTTGATAATTATTTTGTTGATGTAAAGGACCGATATTTATGAACAAATATTTTGTAGTCTTACTATTCGATATTGTATTTAATATACATTTTTCAAATCATTGGAATCTCTTAACCCTTATACATACATACATACATACATACATATATATATATATATATATATATATATATATATATATATATATATATATATATATATATATATGGTAAAACTGATAATTAGTAAACACCTGAAGAGATGCTCAATACTACTGCGGAGAAAATATGTTTTATTTTTTATTACCATTTTATCTGTTTGGCTACATATGTTTCAGATGTTGGATCATGTTTCCGGTCCAACTGCCTCGTCAGACCTTACAAGAGTGGTTGTTAGTATTAGGAAGAAGTGTTTTAGAAGAAACACGAAAGAAAAATATAGAGAAGAGGGTGGTGAGGTAGGAGATAATAAAGGGAGGAGACGGGTATTGGCAATATTTCAGTCTTGAGGGTTAAGATACATTAGCTTGTATTGTGTGTGGGGGTAGCAGATTCAGGGTGGAGATATATGTATATATGGAGGTGGAGGTGGAGAGAGAAGATGGTAAAAAAGAAAAAAAATGGGGATGGGGTAAGGTGGGGAGGGGAGAGTTTCAATTTTAAATTATAACTGCCTTTTGCTTGTTCAGTGAGGTATATTTAGTAGGTGAGAGAGAGAGGAGAGCGAGAGGGAAAGAGAGGGAGTGCGAGAGGGGAAGAGAGGGGGAGAGAGGGAAAGGGTTAATATAGATGCCATACTTTGACAGGTACTGGGTCATTTAAATTTTTCGTAGTCGCTATACGTCGACTTGTACATATCAGTTTACAATGAGTTTTTTATATAATACATACGTTACACACGCAAATACGCGTATACACATATGCATATATATATGTACACCGCCACACATCCATATACAAACACATACACACACACATATATATATATATATATATATATATATATATATATATAAACATTGTTACTTTTAGGGAAAAGTATCCCCATGTCAGGTTGTTCTGACAAACTCATGTACAGAGAGTACTTGGACACTCGAGGACAGTGTCTAGTAGGCATTTAAGCTCTCCCTAGTAGGCATTCAAGTTCTCTCCAGTAGGCATTCAATTCTATATATATATATATATATATATATATATATATGTGTGTGTGTGTGTGTGTGTGTGTGTGTGTGCGTGTGTGTCTAATTAAGAATAAAAAAATTAGTATAAAGGGATGGGGGATAGTGAAATAAAACAATTTTTGAATAAAAGGATGATGAAGATGAATAAATTAGCAGAGAGAACGTACTGATGATGTTGGGAGTATTGATTGGCACTAAGTGTATAAGAGAAAGAATAGAAAGGGAAGTCATAATATGAATGAGCTATATAAAGAACTCTTCTAGCATACAGGAACACACACACACATATATATATATATATATATATATATATATATATATAGAGAGAGAGAGAGAGAGAGAGAGAGAGAGAGGTGAAAGAGAAAGACGGACTAATAAAAAAAATGACAAGCGACCGAGCATATAATGTGCACGTTCGTTCGATTTAATGTCCTACGATTCATTTATTCTCATCAATTGATATTTATTAGAAATAATGTTGGATAATGATATTTCAGCAAATATCACACTTTTATTGATGGATTTGTTTTTTAGGACAAAACACGTTTTACCAGTCGAACCAGTTTTAATTTGAATCGTAACGGCCCCATAAAATACGTTAAGAGATTTGGAAAACACATGTAAAGTTTATTAAGCAAATAACACTGCAACGTGTCGATTTCCATTACGAATAAATAGTTTGTATGATCACAGGAAAGGTTTTAAAGAGATAACACTTGAAAATTGCATTACATGAAAATATATATCAACATTAAACGTATGGTCTTTAATATATACATACATTCTTAATCTAATAGATATAAAGCTATATGTCTGTCTGTATGTCTGTCTGTCAGTCGCCATATTTTCAAACTCTATCTTCCCCGAAAGTAAAAGTCGCGAAGCGGCTCTAGGGGGGGGGGCTACATCGATTTGATTCTTTACGGACCATTCTTTTTTTACTATTTCGCCGGTTAAAATAGTTTTTAAGAGGTCAAAAATTGAACAAAATTGAATAAAAAAAATCATTACAAATTTTGTATATTAATCTTAGTTTAGTTTCAATTTTTAATTCTTAAGCAATTCATATAATTGTCACGTTTGTATAGTTGTAACGTCACGAGCTTTGGATTCTACAGTTGTGGGTTCGATTCTAGCTTATGCCACCTAAATGCTGTTTTTTTTTTAGTTTTGAATCACGACTCTTTAATAATATAGACGAAATCTAAACAATTTAAAATATCATATTTAAGCGTATTTTATGCCCAAGCAATATATATATATATATATATATATATATATATATATATATATGTATATATATATATGTATATACATATATTGTTATATATATATATGTATATATGTTGTTATATATACTGTTATATATATATATATATATATATATGAGTTAAGGGCATAATAAACTTACTAATTGATATAATAATTAAGTGATTGATTTTGCGCTACGAAGCAGATACCGTCAAGACTTGTATAAAGCGACTGATTTAAAGGAATAAATTATAGGATTATTAACACCATGACTTTTAGAACATAAATTTTTGTCATTTATTCTATATATTTATATATATTTCTGTAGAAATATATTTTCGTAAAATATATATCAATCCTTACTTAAGAAACTCAGTGCAATTACAGATTAATATATAGAATAATGGCAAGAAAGTTGTATTCCAAAATTCATGATGTTGACCTCTTATAATTTATTCCTTAAATTCAGTTGACTAATACGATTCTTGTGATTTATTATCTCTCTCTCTCTGTATATATATATATATATATATATATATATATATATATATATATATATATATATAATACTAAAAGTCTATGGATCTTGTATGTTTGCAATCAGATTTCCGGTTTTCAACATCCGGTTGCGCATGCGTAAATAGCAACGTCTTCAATCCGTTATTCCAATTCCGGAATTTTTATATCGCTTTTAATACAAACAATTTCATTTAATTTGATCAACTAGTTTTTTTGTTTTTTTTAACGGCTAAAAACATTCAACTTCGTAAAGTCTGTCGCAGTTTCAAAAAAACTTCTCCCTTTTAAAAAACAACACTCATTATTAATAGAACAGCGGCGGTGAAAGAAAACACCTCTCACTTTCCTTCTAATAGATTTCAACACTCCTACTCCCTCTGTTTTCGTTACGTACGCGAGAAATCTTTAATTCATGTCATTATAAATAAATAATTTTATAAAATCAACCGTAGTTTTTTTTTTTTTTTTTTTAACGGCTAAAAACATTCGGTTATCTTTCAGATGCAAGGTTCATTGTTTACTTGCGGTTTTAACGATGTAAGATTCCGTTGTACGGAAGACCAAATCGGCCAAAATGTCTATGATGTTTTTATTGGCGCTTTTCTTCGTATTTTTAATAACATTTTTTTGCACCATTTACAAGTTCTTTTTACAAATAATTTTTTTAATACTGTAATAGTAAAATAAAGATACATTTATTAATTATACGGAAAAAGTATCTCGTAATGTTTTCACACGAGATTTTTTTCCTGTTGATTTCTCTTTTTTTTTTAATATTAAAATTGATTTAAAGTGATTTTCAAGCGTTTAACATGACGGAGTTTATAATGAAAACCAAATTACCGTTAAAATTAAAATAATCTTTATTAGAAATTTGTAACAAAATAACAAAATTATAAAACTATTAGATTAAAATTGAGAACTTTTAATTAAACAACGTGAACATTTTATAATGAGTGTTTTCATGAAATGTATTTTTAATAATAAAAAAAGTGAACTTTTTTTACTTAAACTTCATAAAAAAAACGTATCCAATATAGAATTTTACTAAAATAATTTTACTATTACAGTATTAAAAAATTATTTGTAAAAAAAAACTTGTAAATGGTGCAAAAAAATGTTATTAAAAAATACGAAGAAAAGCGCCAATAAAAACATCGTAGACGTATATTATCATTTAAACAGTATATCAATTTAAATATTTAAATTCAGTAAATAAATTTAAATATTTAAATTATGGCCGAATTGGTCTGCCGTACAACGGAATCTAACATCGTTACAATCGCAAGTAAACAAGGAACCTTGCATCTGAAAGATAACCAAACATTCAACTTCGTAAAGTCTGTCGCAGTTTCAAAAAAACTTCTCCCTTTTAAAAAACAACACTCATTATTAATAGAAACAGCGGCGGTGAAAGAAAACACCTCTCACTTTCACTCTCATAGATTTCAACACTCCTACTCCCTCTGTTTTCGTTACGTACGCGAGAAATAGTTACGTGTATGTGTGAGAGAGAGAAAAAGGGAGCGATGTAAAACTGGATAGTTAAGCGAAAGGAAAACATAAAAGTTTTTTTAAAACACTCAAATTGTACAAAAAATGTTGTAAATAGAAAAGTATTGTCTTAGTTTTAGTGACCTTATTATTAGCATATGAATACAATATTTATTTTCTGTACAATAAGTGCTTAAGCACCCGTGCTTTTCAGCGATACATATTCAATAAAATAAATTGATTAATATAATTAATCTGGATATAAGAGAGTTAGAACCTGATAAGAAGTCTCAATTAAGCAAAAGGATAACAAAAGTTTTCTTTAAAAAAAATTAATTGTACAAAAAATGTAAATAGAAAAGAATTGTCTTAATTTTATTGACCTTATTATTAACATACAAATTAAATATTTTACACAATGGGTACTGAATGTTTGCTTAAATTAAATGAAAAAAGTTACATTTTATTTTCATTTTCTATTTAAAAAGCCATTATTAACATGTGGAGAGTGTTTTTTTATTATTCTGTACTTTCAACTAACAATTTCATTTAAAAGATGATATATCAAAATTTGAATTTAACTATAATAAGGATTATGATACCTGTTCAGTGCATATTTACCTATAAGTATGACCAACCACTTATAATTCAGTAACTGTAATTTAAAAAAAATAACAATTATAATAAACAGAACGACTCATAGAAATCTATCTATATTCTTTTTTCATTTTAATATACTTTCATAGAAATGCTTCTGTTATGTAAAAAAAAACTATTTTCTTTATGCCACAAGTGTCACGCTCATACATGAATTCCATAGCTAATATAACGTACTGACCCAACGGGTCACGGGTGGTCTAGTATAATACTAAAAGTCTATGGATCTTGTATGTTTGCAATCAGATTTCCGGTTTTCAACATCCGGTTGCGCATGCGTAAATAGCAACGTCTTCAATCCGTTATTCCAATTCCGGAATTTTTATATCGCTTTTAATACAAACAATTTCATTTAATTTGATCAAATAGTTATTTATATATACAAATAATACATAGATTCATAGATAATTATAATATATATTATAAAATCTATTTATCTATGAATCTATTAATAATATGAAATATTACCCTATACAATTTATGGAAAGAAAACACCTCTCACTTTCCCTCTAATAGATTTCAACACTCCTACTCCCTCTGTTTTCGTTACGTACGCGAGAAATAGTTACGTGTATGTGTGAGAGAGAGAAAAAGGGGGCGATGTAAAACTGGATAGAGTTATCCCCCTTAACTAATGCAGACCTTTTTACTAGAGGGCGTTATTACAAACAAATTTCTTTTTCTTCTTCCCATGTTTTTTAAAGTCGTCTGCTTACATTTCCAAACGGAAAGCTGAATCGGTAAATGCACACATTTCTATTACATTAAATAGTGTTTTCCTTTACACAATGGGTACTGAATGTTTGCTTAAATTAAATGAAAAAAGTTACATTTTATTTTCATTTTCTATTTAAAAAGCCATTATTAACATGTGGAGAGTGTTTTTTTTTATTATTCTGTACTGTCAACTAACAATTTCATTTAGAAGATGATATATAAAAATTTGAATTTAACTATAATAAGGATTATGATACCTGTTCAGTGCATATTTACCTATAAGTATGACCAACCACTTATAATTCAGTTACTGTAATTTAAAAAAAAAATAACAATTATAATAAACAGAACGACTCATAGAAATCTATCTATATTCTTTTTTCATTTTAATATACTTTCATAGAAATGCTTCTGTTATGTAAAAAAAACTATTTTCTTTATACCACAAGTGTCACGCTCATACATGAATTCCATAGCTAATATAACGTACTGACCCAACGGGTCACGGGTGGTCTAGTATATATATATATATATTAGTGTTGTGGCGAGTGATTCTCAAACTGTTCTTTTATATTCTATGTAAATTATAAAGTAACATCGTTTTGCATGCTTCAAAAACCCTCATAACCTTTAAATCAGTATACCCACCTTACTTAGTGTTTTGCCCGAATGAATGAAACTTTGGTCACAACTAGTTTATTATATTCAAAACATCACATCAAAACACTAGGATCTTTGACCTTTTTTCCTCCGATGACTGTAAAATCCTCGGAAGAACAATTGAATGCCCTGTTTTTAGTGATGGAACGATTTGAACATTTTTCCCGTTGTCATATATTTCAGTGTTGAGATGATTACTCGGAATCTGAATCGAGAATCAGAAAAATCGGAATATTTAAGGATATCGGAATCGATATTAAAATCGGAAAAATGCATTTCTTTTCTGATGCCAAAACGATTATTTTAATTGCCAATTTTATTTAATTATCTTACAAAAAACTTCCACTGCTGGCGGTAATAATAAAATAATAAATATTTACTATGCAAACAACATGTTCTTTCGTTTATTACCGAAGTGTGTTTAGCTTCGTTATGAAATGAAATGTTGCAAACTTAGAACACAGGCATTCATTTTCTGTAAGGTTTTATTACTTGCCTCTGCATTTTACATGAAAGCACTTTGTGTAGCAGTTTCAACACGTTTATTTTTGTAGACACTCTAACAATTTGTTTATCTTTTCTTTGCGATGATTTTTGAAGGCCATTAGATTTTGTTTTTTAAAATGTGATTTACATAGTGACTGGTACTATTAATCAGAACAATATCAGAAATGTCTTAAATTTGCTTTTTACTCGGTAGTAAACATTAATGAGGTTTTTCTTCAAAAGAGCGATTTGCGTGTTAAATTAAACTATAAGTAAAAGTGTATTTATCTTTGAATTTTTATTTTTAAGCAATATTACTTAAAAATAAAAATTCAAAGATAAATAAACTTTTACTTATAGTTTAAAAAATCCGCCGAGTTTTAAACAGCATATATAAAAAGTTTTGCAAATGATTTACATTGTTTCTTAAATTTTATTCAGAATCTTATTTTTTCTCCCATTTAATATGTGTAAAATAAAAACTATCACGTAATATCTCGTAACTTTGTGTAATGTTTTATTCATTAGACTATAGTCTTTATTCAGTAACAAAAAATCATTGTAACTCATCCATTATTTTTGGACACATCTTTATGTCGTTGTTGTTTTAATTCCTTGTGTTATGGCAGTACTATATATATATATATATATATATATATATATATATATATATATATATATAGTAGAAATGGTAATTAATAAAAACTGAAGAAAGTGCTCAATACTGTTGTAGAGCAAGTATGCGTTTTATTTTTTATTACCGTATCTTTATGTTAAGTTACATTATTGTTTCAGCTACCCGGTCGTTTTTTTGGCCGTCTGTAGCTTCCTCAAACTTTTACAGAAATGTTCATTATGATGGGATGAAAGAGTGAATGATGTCAGGGGAGGGGTGCGAGAAGAGCGGAAGAAAGAGGAAGGGAACTGGGGAATTCATTTCTGGTGTGGCTGAGGCCATAGGGATACATGGAGGGGGAAGGGGAATATGTGGGGGTAGGAGGAGGGGTTACTTTAAAATTCGAGTCTTAATGTTAAAGTTTTTGGCGTGTCGTTGGTGAGATGATTTTTTGATAAGTATGTCTTGACCTGTTGGGTGTTCGCTTAGGTTCGGAGGCGGGGGATATATATATATATATATATATATATATATATATATATGTGTCACTGTATGTGTTCATGAGTAATAGTATCTGTATGTGCGCATGCGCTTGCATGTATGCGTGGGGTGCAGGTACGTCTGAATCAATATGCGCATATAGGCCTGTGTATACGTCTCCTTGGGGGTATGGGTGTCGATGTGTGTATGTATCTGTGTATGAGCGCATACTTGCTTACGCACACGTACCCAATTTAGAACCTTAAGGAAAATTTGACGTCAGCAGGAGCGGCGCGGGTGTCTATGCATGCATGCGCACATATGTGTATATATTTGCACGCCAGCGCGGAGATGTATGTGTACCTGTGAACGTTTCTTTAAGTATATATGTGTGTACGTGCGGATGTGTGTGCTCGCGCGGGCGGCCGCTAGCTAACCCTCTCCAAACAATTAACAACAAATAAAAACCAAATAAATAAGCCGAATCATATCCCCCGCCTCCGAACCTAAGCGAACACCCAACAGGTCAAGACATACTTATCAAAAAATCATCTCACCAACGACACGCCAAAAACTTTAACATTAAGACTCGAATTTTAAAGTAACCCCTCTATATATATATATATGCGTTATGTTGTGACTTGTGTTATATGACTTTCGGCCACCCGCAGAAACGTAAAAAAGTGCGTATCATTAACTGCGGCTAACACTTACTGTAAAAATAAGTCTTGTTCTACTATTGTATAATCTACATTTGCTTCATTTGCTGTTCTTTTGTGCGATTTAATTGATAGGCGATTTTATTAGAAACTAACAACATGTTGGCAAAGGGAGTAAAAATTGTCTCATTACAATATACAGCGACAGGAAAATGATGCTAGGAAAATATCATACGACAGAAAAAATCACACACACATACACATATATATACACATATTATATATACATATGTACAAAAATATACATATATATATGTATACGTATAGCTACATATATATGTATGCATATATATATATGTATGCATACACACATATGCATATATATATATATACAGTATATATATATATATATAGTAAAGGCCGAAATTATTGGGACCCTTTCAATTTTTACTTTTTTTTGGAGAAAAAGAACATATTTTTCACTAATCATTATAGATGGTCGATAAAAATTTTCCGCAACACTTTAATAAAAATAATTAGTGAAAAAAAAGTTTTTCTCCTCCAAAAAACGAAAAAAATTAAAGGGTGCCAATAATTTCGACTTAAACCGTATATGTCTGGAATGACTGATTGTGTGGTTATAGCGTCTTACAGTTTGAAATGAAAAAAAATCAGGTATCATTGTAAAATTATGCTTTAAACAGAGCCATTCACTTCGAATGTACTGCTGTCGTATCAATGAATTTATTTGTGATTTTATATGTTGGGTTTTCCGGCTTGTGTTATAATAAACTTCTCAAATCCTCTTGTGATTTTAGACTGTGGAATATGTTAAGTTTGTTTAAATTTGTGTGTTCCTTCTTTTATCGGATTATTTAGATTATCAATTATAAATACTTATCGGAGTAATTTACACAGAAAACCTATCTAATAACACTGGCAGGCACATACATTCGTGTGAGATTTCATAAAAATCGACTAAGCTATTTTAGAGTCCATAGGGAACGAACTCACATACGCACAAAGTTCCATATATATATATATATACATATATATATATATATATATATATATATATATATTACAAAAGGTAATCTTTTAAAAAGCAAATACTTGAAAATACTATCAATTTAATCAAGTTTATCGCATAAAATTGCCCCTGTTTCCCCATCAGTTAAATGACCGTAAATCCCATGAACAATATTTCGAAATTTCATACAATAAGAATCGATTTCTGTAATTTTGACATAGGTAAATGCCGTCTCTTAAGACAAAAATTATGTTTTTATAAAAATTGATTTGTAATGCGGAGATTTAAAAGCTTTTCTGCAGGTGTCGAAGAATTACTTCGAATGCTATAATTCCTACTAGTGGAGAAAAAATGTATAGCCGATCAGCTTGAAGCTTCTTTAAAATATTTATCAAAAATTCACAAAATAAAACAAATTTTATATAATTTTTAGTATTTATTCATTTATGATCAATTTACAGAATTGTTCTATTATTATAAGAGGTAACATAGTTAAAATGTATAAATTTATTTAAACGTGAAACTCTTCCGAATTCATACGTTCTAAACAACTAAATGGATTGTGTAACATACATATTAAAATAAAACACTGTCAGTGCTCACAATCAAACATCTTTAAATAATTAGTCAATATAGGAGAAATGTCCAAATGTAATATTTGCTATTTCTTTATTTCGACCAAATGGATTAGAGATGATTGCATAGTAATAATGACTGAACTTATGCATCTATAACCTGAAAGTTTCATCAATCTGTTGCAGATACTGACAAGTTAAAACTCTAAAAAAATAGTGTGTCGGAATAACAGATGCGTCATTGTCTTCTTCCATGCAGAAAAAAATGAACCGATCCACATTAACCGGCACCTGTTCAATGTTTATAAAGCGTGTAATTGATGCTAACTCAGCAGATGGCTTTGCCGAATTCATAATGACGACTGACATGTGAGTTACAAAGTGCGCTTTTGAAATTCAACATTGAGACACCAAAAAGTGCTGGCAAATATGCATTTTGAATAGTATTATATATGTAACGAAAAATAAATTCTAGAGCAGAAACGGTTGTACGTTTTATTAGCACAACCCGCGTTTTTATAGCTCTTCAACGATTTAATTTTTGACTTATAGAATACCTTAATTTTTGAAAGGACCCTAGTATACTATGAAAGACGCCGTTAAGTTCCATGTTAATCATATATATATATATATATATATATATATATATATATATATATATATATATATATGCGTGTGTTAATTATCGTTTTCATCTGCTTAGTTGCACATGTTTTTACTATCAGAGTCGAATTTACATGTGTAACTAAACAGATAAATACGGTATTAAAAAAAATATATATGCTCTATAACAGTATTGGACACTTTCTCAGGTTTTTACTACTAACCATTTAATTACTATATATATATATATATATATATATATATATATATATATACATATATATATATACTTGGAAAAATCATTAATCATGTTAACGATATTACGTTTTTATTTAGAATGGGGTATTTAATATTTTCGCAATAAATGATTATGATCTAATAAATATTATAACATTTTTATAAAAAGAAAATACTCATAGTTTTACTATGCGATTGAATAATTGATTTCGCTATTTAGAAAATTTTTGACAAAAATTATAATTTTTTATATTTTGTGATTATGATTATTTCTGAATATGCATTTATTATTTTATAATAAACACATATTCGAAAAGCAATTTTACAAAGCTACTTGTTTTATTAGATAAAATAATATAACCTTACATTAAACTGTGATATAATAATTATGTAAACGTTTACTCTTTCTATGATTTGGTCACAATTTTCAAGGCTTAGACTCTTATAATATATAATCCATTATTAATAGGAGGGTTAAAGATAAATATTTTTAACCTTAACTTTGACGAAGACTTCTATAATCTTTCCTGTAGTCGCACGATAATTTGTTTAACAGAGGAAGAATCACAAGGAATATTCCGACTCCAATTTGGTACGCGAAAAAAGAAAATAGAGATATTTCTATTGTCGTTGGCAGTATAGTCTGTGCGTGCACTATGCTATAAGGAAGAAACACATATAAAAGCTAATTCGATCACCTTTGATGAAAATAACGATTGACGTAGCTTTAGTGTTAATTGCAGTTTTAGATAACGAAAAGTAGCTTTCTTCAATGATATATAAAAAGAGAGGAGATAGCCTCCTCCCAGATTTTTTAGAAAGCACGAAAGTGTTTTGCGTGCTACGTCTTCACAGATGTGACAGCCGTACTCTAGGGAATCGCCACACTCTTAATCACATCTAGGTACATTTTGGTGCTGACTTTAATGCCAACTTCGAAGATGTTTAGTGGCATGATATGATTTAAACCACCCTAAAGACTATAACTCTTACCGGGAGCTTCGTTAAGCTGTGCCCTCAAACGTTGAATCGTCCAGATTTGCATTTTCAGGGTATTTGCAATAGTTCTATTTTCATAACTTGGGTCGGTAGAGAGCATGGGTTAGACAGCGGTACATCTTTGTTCTCATCTATTGAAGATCGTGTCACTTTCAGACATGATAGAAGACTCCTATGACCCTTGAGATTCGTACACAACTGACCAGCTAAAAGATGGTCTGCAACAACAACAACAAAAAAAACGTTTTAATCAAACGGAAATGATATCATGTCGTCTTTTGTATGGCGACAATTCTATCGTTCCACACGGTATACAAATATGAGAGACTGATGAGAATTCAATTTTAATTAATTTATTTTTACAGATAGATGATACGATTACAGATACTACTACTGTAGGTCTACGAAGATCTTGGAGTAATTATAACAAAGGAATTACTATGTTGAATAACACCGGTGGATAAATCCGATTATAAATTACCTTGTTGCGTGCAGCACGGAGAGGTCTCACAATGCATGTTTTGGAATAATCAAATACTAGGTGACTATTTCAAAGATAGGGACGATAGCGATAAAGAACTGTTATATTTTGCAGAAAGAAAGTTTGCATGTTTACTGGATAGTCAATGAGAACGTGTTTAACGACCAGAAAAGGACATAATCTCTCTCTCTGATTGTCTGTCAGTCGCTCTATCTGACCCTTTACTAAAGTTTAATGCTATTTGTGACTGTTTTACTATTTTCTGTCAATAAACCTAAATTTCCAAAGTCGAACTTCTTTTAATTATACTTACTATAACCCAAACGAAGTAATACAGACAAATGATACTAAAAGAGACAACATCGACCGTAAAGGAAAATGGCGACAATAAAAATAACAAAAAAAAACTGACATGTTGACAATTTAAGATGTGATGGAATCATAATGTGCTTCGACGAAAAAATATGTGACGCAAATTATTGGTTACAAGAGACAAAATGGTCGTGGAGAAGAAAGAAACCAGGAATAATGTAATAATTCTACACTTGATGAAAGCGACTAATAGTGGATTCGTTAGTTGTTAACTACGTAGCTTTTATGTATTAAAATATGAAAGAGCCATTGTGAACGAAACACCAACAATAAATAAGTGGTTCATACAAATCTGATGACATGTCTTAATGTTTTTAGCACACAAGTAGAGTTATAAAGTGTAAGAGTAGAGAGGAAAAATATGTAAACTCGAAGAGGAAGTGTGAGGGGACGGAGAGATGAAAATAGAGATAGAAAGTGTAGTACAGAAGAGAGATTGAGGGAGTAGAAAATTATATCTGAGAGAGAAGACGGGTAGTGAGAAACAGAGAGACGTTGTATGATTAGAACGTCGGAGGGTGTGATAGTGAATAATATATGTAGGGAGAGATAGGTAGCAAGAAATAGAAGAGGTGATAACAATGCGAGAGAGTAAGATAGACTAGTGTAAAAACATAGGTGGTAATGAGGGTTAGAAATGAAGGGAGACTTCTATGGCTGATACATATAGATATGGTCGTATGGAATAGAGACTGATGGTAACGAGGACGAGGAAAATATAAAGGCTTAATAAGGGAGAGAGAAAAAGAGGTGAGATAATGAGGAACATTGAAAATTAAGGTACTAAGAAAAAGATAGAAAATAAACAAAGTACAGAGAGAGAGGGAGAGAGAAAGAGAGAGAGAGGGGGTGTAATGAAGAGAAATACACGGGTTATGAGACAGGTAAGAAAGGTAGATGTAATGAGGAAAAGAAAGAGAGCTAAGAACCCTTATCCTAGAGTGGCCTATGAGCCTTAATAAGTGGTGATGCCTATGTAACAAAACGATCATAAAGAGGAAACAGAAATAACGCGAATACGTCGCGCGAAAAAATGAGACGGTGAAAATAACTCGATTGTTTGTTATTACTTATATCAATTTATATCTGAAAATAAATGTTATTAAATACTCTGTAGTTAACACCAATGGCTAGCTGCAGATTCCTATATAATGAATAGCCATATATATATTTTTTGATATTAGATTTTTGTGCAACGAAAAAAAATTATTATCTCAAATTGATAGACGATTCATGTCTTTTATAAGTTTAGCCGGGCGACATTTTTCATATTATTAAATTATATTGCTTTTATGGTGACAAAAATGTGCAACAAATGACATCAAAATAAAAGAGGAAGAAAGCCGGCAGGATTTGATTTAATTGTCTTGCTATCTGAACTGTATAAAACGTAATAAAATACATGTGTGGCTGTTCGTCTGTATTTATCCCAGAAGCAATATCTGCACCGTGTTTGTAAAAATTGACCATTTAGAATTTTTTTATTGCTAACAGCTTCAAATAAAATATAAGTTTAGATCTCCACTATAACAAAAGTGAAGTATGTATGTATATATATATATATATATATATATATATATATATATATATATGACTACTTCATTTAATCACATAAATTAATATACGAAGGTATAAATTTATGCGTAAACTTTAGGTATTTCCTTCAACAGTGCTCAGTACGTACGTAGAGCTAGGTAGTAAGTTATAAAATATATATGGCAATTAACCTACACAGAATATCAAGTCTGATGAATCCTAGAGTGGTTGAAACGCGGAATGTTCTGTGTAGGTTATTTACCATATATATTTTATAACTCACTATATATATATATATATATATATATATATATATATATATATATATATATATATATATATATATCTTATTTTTTAATACCGTTTTATCCGTTTGGTTACATATGTTTCGGATGCTGGACTGTGTTTACGATCTAACAACCTCGTCAGACCTTACAGGTTTTCTGTAAGGTTTGACGAGGTTGTTAGATCATAAACACGGTCCAACATCCGAAACATATGTAACCAAACAGATAAAACGGTGATAAAAACAATAAGACAAATATTTGCTCTGCAATAATATTTAGCTATCTCTTGAGGTTTTTACTAGCTACCAGTTTTACCAAATATATATATATGTATATATATATATATATATATATATATATGTATATACTGTATTAACAAAACCTAGACTTCAAAAAAATGTATTGATAGCAACAGAAATGTATTTCATTTAAAGTTACAATTGTTCTCATACCAGTCGGACAATTTTATGCATTATGGCGTTTGAAAATTTTCACATAACCAACATTTCTTCAGACTTCTTGAATAAAAAACACTCTTGACAATATAACATTGTTTAAAGACAATTCCCTTAAGGGAAATGAAGCATGCGAAAACATTTACCCCGGAGGCATCCTCCGTCAAAAGCCCATTCAAATATTAATATATCACCTAATTTTCGTATTCTTATTTAAAAACAGCCATAAGAAGTTTCCACAAAACACCCGTAGCAATTTGAAATCTTGAAATAATACTATTCATTGAATTCCTAAATTAGATGTCTATATTTCTTAATTGATTAATTTTTTAAAAATAATTTTTTAAATTTTATTTCTATATTTATAATATGGTTAGAAAACCTAACTCTAACGTTACGGTTAATTTTTAGTTTCGTATTCACTCAAGTTTTACAAATATCTATTATCTTATTACTTAGATTTAAGACAAGTTTAGGATTAATATTTTATTAAATAGGAAAATAAAGAAAAACAATACCTTATATTTATTAATTCTCATACAACATTCCGAGTAAAGGATCCTATTCTATTCTTAATTATTTAATATTTTAAAATTGATTATCGTTCTAATAAAATACGGTCCCAAGTAGTTATGAAAACAAACTAATAATGAAGGGACATAATCCATTACGATGTAAATTACAAGTTAAATAATTATGTGGAAATAAAGGTCGTATTTCGTACTTGTAACAGTTAAAGGGAGACAACTAAGGCCGTCTGATGCTTCAGGTCTAGTAGATACAAGAAAGCGTTTATGACTTTTTAATTAATTTAATTAAACATATATAGAAAAGGCTAAGATGGCTAATTTAACCAATTTAGAATCTAAAGTATATTTTTATTCTTAAAACGGATTATTTACCCATGGTTTAACCTACATTTGCTATTCATTCATAATCTACTTGGGTTAATCATGGTTCCAACAACCAAAATTACAATTTGTGTGTTGTCTTCTTGGATACCTGAATAAATTAATATATATCCTGCAATAATTATTCTGACAACAAAACCACCCAATTACGAGAAATGTGCTTCAGTCCGATGAGAAGGTGTATACTCTTGCATTTTTGGACAAAAACGTTTAAACAAGGGTAAATAAACCATCAGGGATTCTACAAGCTTTAGATGCCAGATAACAAAATCAATTAATTTCCAATCCACTAATTGCTAATTTAATTTTTTTTAAATAGTTGCTAGTTTATTGTATAGTTGTTTTATTGATCTGGAAAGGGTACCACTTATTTCACCATCAATACTGCTATAACTAAATGTTAAAAAATGCTCACGGTTATGGAACAGTGTTTGTAGTCTTTGTTGAGCTTTATACTTTATCTATATCTCTTATCAAGTTTAAAATAATAGAAACCATATTTGCTTAATATATTTGGATTATTCGTTTAGACTTCATAATTCCCAGCTATTTAACTCTACGTTACAATTTGACCCTTGTATCCGAGGATCCTTATTGTTATAAAAAGTTATACTTCAGTTACATTTTAGGCGTGATAGCAGACACCTATTCCTGTGAAGGCATACGTGTATATCATGTAGCCTTTTATTCAAAATTTCTTCTTTAGAATTCGCTATGTAAAAGACTTCCAATAAACATAGATTGCACCTTTTTGATTTCCAAGGGCTGTACTTCCCCCCTATCCACTACTTTTAATTCAAGATCTTTATTTTTTCTATTAAGTTCCCTGACCCAATCCCCTAATGCAGTTGTATTCCTCTTTTTATTTCTAATGCTGATTCATATACCCTTCCCCCCTGCTATCGTTAACACCTTCTCTATTAGTTTCCATCTCTGCTTCCTTTTTAAAGCTTACTACATGGTTTGTATATTTTCCTTAAACACGTCCCGTGGTCCCAAGATATATCTTCCTAGTATTGTCGGGTTTTATCTTGCATTTATACACTATTTCTGAGGTGAGGCATTTCCAACCCAACGGACATTCCCAGGTATTCTGCAATTACATTTTCTGGCCAAGATACTCTCATTCGATGCTAACTAGTTATTATTCCTTATTTTGCTGATTTTCCTATTGTTGGAGCTAATTATAGTGTTAGTTAAGTTGCTTGATGTCGAGAAAGATCATTTTACCGAGTTTGTATTTATTATTTTGCTCAACCCATTCTCCGGGGGAGAGTTTTTATCAATTATTCCGTAGAATTCCCTAAGTATATTATTTTTGATATGCTCGCTGAACGGCGGATTGAACCAAATCTGCCTCTTGCGTCTATTTCTCTTATATATGGTACCTCCTCTGTTCTGCCGCTATTATGACCCCCGCTGTTCCCATTCTTTTCATCATTATCAAGGTATACCTTATTGATCTTTGGTTTCTTTCTAGCTCTCATTGCAATGTTATACGAAATTGTGCAGTTAGGTTTGTTGTTCTCGATATTATTGGGCCTATTATACTCAGACGAGAGCCATCCATCCCAATTGATGCCAAATGGGGATCAGAGCGTTGATGATGTAAGGATAGGAGTTTGGTTTTAGATGCATTAAAGGTAACCAGCCACGTCTTCCCCCACTGAACCACGCGGTCGAGATCATAGGATAGAGAATCAGAGAGAACTTTGTCATTTACAGCCTTTTATGTGTTGCCATAGATGGTCGTGTCATCAGCATAGACGTCAACGAATGATGTAAGTATGCGTTTAGAGAGGTCATTGATGTAGATCAGGAAGAGAGTTGGGCCCAGGATTGACCCCTGAGGGACTCCAGCATTAATACTGCAGGCCTCTGATTTTTGTTCATCCACCACAACTCTTATGAGCCTATCGGAGAGAAATGATTTAATGATTGAGAAAACATTTCCAGTTATACCGTAGCTGGAAATCTTGTGAAGTAGACCCTTATGCCATACCTTGTCGAAGGCCTTTGATATGTCGAGAACACTTGCGGTAGTAAGGAAACCTTTGTAAAGAGATTCACTAATTCTGTGAGATATAACCGTCAGCACATCTGCGGTAGATCTTTCAGAGTCGAAACCATATTCTGTGTCACTAAGAAGGTTGTTTCTGTTGAGGTGGTTTAATATTTCTCTATTTAATATGGATTCCAGCAACTTACTCATAACACACAGGAGACTTATTGGTCTGTACTTAGAGGGAGATGCCTTATCACCTGAATTCTTAAATACAGGGCAAACTGATGAGGTCTTTCAGGGAGTCGGAAAGCACTTCTCCTTAAGGCATCGCTTAAACAGTTTCGCAAGTATGGGAGCAAGTTCTGGTTGAAGCTTTTTTAACACTATAATTGGGATGCCGTCAGGGCCAGTTGCTTTACTGGAATCAAGGTTCTTGATTAGTTTGGCGACCTCATGCACGGATAGTTGTATGTTACCGAGTTCTGTGTAATAAGAGGACATACGGGGAGTTGATGGCCTTCGTCGCATAGGGTAAAATTAGCTGCAAAGTTCTTTGCAAATAGTTTGGCCTTGTCTGATGCTGACGAGGTGACCTCTGGTTCATTGATAATGGTTGGGATAGAACGCACACTTCTGTTCAGGATCCTATTTGTTATTTGCCAAAACTGGTGGGAACCAAGCCGATAATCAGCTACCTTGGATTTAACAGACTGTGCATATAGCTATCCTGCATTTTTATTACTCTTTTACAGTGGTTGCTGGTAGTGCTGAAAGTAGCTTCAATCGCAGTGCATCTATTACGTTGGTAGCTATGGAAAAAGTGATTTCTGTGCGCGATAGCAGCAGCACATTCTGGGGAGAACCATGGCTGGCTGTTTGGTTTTTGTTGGAATTTTTTAGATGGTATGAATTGGTCTATGCCTACAATTAACCATTCGGTCCGATCTGATACTATAGAGGACATTTCCTTTTTAAACATGAAGTGCAGAGGTAAATCAGATATGAATGTACGGAAGCTATCCCAGTCAGCCATAGAGTATCGGTATACAGTACGGTGGAGGGGTACGTCTGGGGACTTATTACATTTCGTTTTTATCTTAACTGATACGACGCAGTGGTCGGAGGATCCTAGAGGAGAATGAACGGAACATGAACATACCTCAGGGGAATTTGAGAGAAAAAGATCTAGGAGGCTTTCATATTGACGGGGTGTATCGGGCACACGGGTGGGTTCGCGAACAATCTGAGTGAGGTCATAAGCAATGACAAAATCATGGCAAAACCTCCCTTCATCGTCTGTCTTATTTGAATTGGTCAGCCATTCCACGTTATGGACCTTGAAGTCACCACAGATGTGGATGTTAGCCGTCGGATGTGCAGACAGGATGTGGTCTATGTTCTCAGATATGCTCTTAAAGATAGTAAATCCGCTGTTGTGGGGCCGATAGAAAGCAAATATAAATGCAGTGGTGTTAGCAAGTGCAACTCGGAAGCATATATAGGGTAAATTAGGATTTTCTCTTGAGATATCCCTGGCACACGGGAAGCCATCCTTAATGTAGGCACATATTCCATTTCCATGATGTAATACTATAGCTATAAAAGCGTATTATGATATATAAGTTCCCCAGAAGCATACATGCCTTTTATGTTCATTTCAAAGGCGTTATAATTTTATTGCATATATAGTTGAACAATTGTTTCGGCCAATATTACTGGTGGGTAAATATTTAATAGTTTTCAACATATGTGATTGATTATATTTCATACCAGAAGGTCAACTCCTCGGTGCGTGAAAACAAAATATACATAGGTCATATCAATCTACGTTCAGTCTTAAAAACTGACAACACGATATATTCAACTTTTGGAATTAAATATACATGCATATATATATATATATATATATATATATATATATACATATATATATATATATTCAGTAATGTGATTGATAATTGAAAATTCAAATTAGAATTAAATTAAAAATCCGTTTAACAAGAAGGAACAACAACAAAATCAATAATTTGTACGATCGCTTCGGAAAACAATGTTTTTATTGTGGTAGACATTAAGCAACGGACAATAGTTTTTATACATAGTATTTTTAACAAACTTAGTTTCCTCATCAGCAAAGTATTAGGAAGGGTTTCTAATATATGTAAAATATACCATAAATAAAGCTAGCACATATATATATATATATATATATATATATATATATATATATATATATATATGCCTGAAGAGTCTTAGAGTGAATGAAACGCGGAATATTCAGTGTAGCTTAATCGCCCTAAATATTTTATAAATTACTATATATATATATATATATATATATATATATATATATATATATATATATGTATATATATAATTGTGATTCCTGCTTTAAAGAGTTGGTAACTAGAAAATCAAATATAGCACGTATATAAAAATACGTTTGTAAGCCATCCAATGCAAATAATACATAACCAATTTACAAATTATTTTATTCGATATATTCGACGAAAAGACTCGCCCTTGTCAAAAAATTTTTCTTACGTCTCATGGTGGTAATTTTAGGTGGGACACGTCCGTTTAGCTGTTACACAACGTGTTTCCCTAGTCAAGAAAATGCACATGGAGCGTGCGAAAGGAATAATTGTTTGGTTTCTGTTGGAAAGCGTCTTTTTTCGTGTTGAATGGGTTCAAAACATATTTCTATATACGTGTTATGTTTGATTTTCTATTTAACAGCACTTTCAAACAGCGACCAACCAATTATCCCTTTAACACGCGCCATGTGCATTTCCTGAACTAGACAAATCGTTGAATAACAACTAAACGAGCTTGTTCTGCCTAAAATTACCATCATCAGGCGTAAGCATAAATAAAATTCTTGACAATGGCAAGTCCATTTGCCGAAATATATCGAATAACATTATTTTAAATTGTTTATTTCTTTTTTGCGAATGATGACTTTAAAACGTATTTCATATACGTGTTATATTTGATTATATATATATATATATATATATGTATATATATATATATATATATATATATATATATATATATATATATATATATATACATATATATCGCTACCATGCATTGCAGGTCCAGTACGTAGATAATTTTCAATTATCAATTTGTTGTATTAATATTTTAGCCATCTCAAATTTATACAGTTATCGGCGTCTATTTTGCATGATTAACGTACATCTTTAAAAATCTTTAAAATTATGCATCTTACCATTATTCCTGAATATTCTAATGTTTACTAATACAGTATTCGTGTAGGTTTGGTTATCCTTTATTCCAGCTGGACAAATCAAGTTCTCCTTCTTCCAAAGCTGCAATAAGATAACATACATTCACTTGCCATAGAAGTGCGTGTTTATCCTCTGGTTCTTAACCTTAGAAGACAACTTTAAACGTCGATACCAAACATTATAATTATTTCTTAGTAGACATGCATTATCTATAATTGATACATTTACTCAAAAGATTACCTAAAAGATGGATATTTATTAGCCATAGTTGGAATTTATACATAAAGTTATAATAAGTAGAAAATCGTTATTTTCATTCCCTTAGATGGGCACATTTACTGGTTGTATTTTCTGTATGAAAACAAATATGTGAAGTTCCAAGTTTATTTTGAATCGTACCTTAACTCTTTATATGACACTTTTTATAATGTGTTTAAAAGGCCGAAAACCATATTTAATCTAGTAGATATTTACCTTAAATTTACTCCTATTACTCATACATACTCCCTAGCCTTTCCACTCATAACGTGTGAATAACCATATCTTCTGTTCTTAATCTTTCCTTAAGGAGTTCAACTTCATAGCAGAAACTTACTATTTGATACTAATGAGATTAACTCTGACTATCCAAGTATGGGGCGTAGAAATGCGTAGCTTTGAAACCAGACACAGGGATAATCTCTTCGGTGTTAATGGAACTGTAGATCTGGTTAGGTCATCAATCTAGGAGTATATAAACTCCAATGTAGTGGCAATGCACGTCCACGATGCCTAGCACCCATCACCTTAAACTTAAATTATAAATTGACAGCTAAGTCCAAAATAACGATTAAACCAGACACATACTCGATCAATGCTTCGTCGCATCTTATGAGACTTTCATTTGAAAAATATCCGTGGACTTAGAACTAACTTAGACAAGGTAGAATCATTTCTCATAGCAAATTCCCCGGATAACTAACTTGCACTCCTTTTCCCATTCTAACAACTTTAACTTGTCTGTTCATCTTCTCCTTTGTCGTAAGGACTCTGACAGAAACACGCATGGACTTGGAGTCTATATTTGTAACAGCCTCACCCGTGACGAGGGAATCTAAACCAGAATCAAATGACCAGGTCTTCATGTGCTTTAGACAAATTTCACAACATATCATCATACTTTCTTTATTTTTATCTTTCTCCCCCCCTCTCTCTCTCTAATCAATCACGTCTCTGCCAGCATAGATGTAGCATTATCCCTAAACGCTATCGCCCAAACACATGGCGACTTTAATATCCACCACAGTAATTAGCTTGGGTTATCTGACTACAATTACACAGCTAGTAGCATTACGCGTAACCTTTGTATATACCATTCCTTTACACACACAGTAACGTTTCTGACATGTCTCCACACTCATTTTTCTGTGGATTCTGTAACAAATGCCCATTGCCCTCTCGGGAATTTTGATCACGCTGTGATAATAATATACATTACCCTAAACTCTTGAACAAAATTAAAGAGCCTCTGTTCAAAACGACAACGTACTACACTAAAACTGACTGGGATGCCATCGGGGATCATATCAAGGATGCGCCATGGGGAAATATCTTTTCTCTTCCTACTGGACAGTGCGCAAATGAGACTACTATATGTTTCAAAGACGCAATTGAAACACATATTCCCACATGTAAGATCTAAATTAAACCGCACTCTCCTCAATAGTTTACTTCTGTTGCGCACCTGCTATTGTTCAAAGGCAGCATACATACAGCAAATTTGTTCGACATAAACCCAGTACAAATAGACGAAACTATATAGAAGCTATAAGTAATTGTCAGAAGGAAATAGCAACAGCCAAACTCTACTTTGGACCAAGCAAACGACTCCCTTCCTAGATTTTCATCTGCGGACAGAAACCACACCAGGAGCTTTCCTCTCAAGCTCACGATATAAAAACCTAGACATCTCAAAAGCATGTGGGGCTGATCTTATCCGAGCTATACTATTAAAAATGTTCTGCTGAGCTTGCTCCTGTTCTCTGGAAACTTTTCAACAAATGGTTTAACGAATTTGCTTTCCTGATTGCTGGAAAACTACTTCTGTGGTACTAGTTTACTAGAATTGTGACGAAAAAACTGAACCAGTAAATTATTGCACCCTTAGCCTCCTCCCTCATTTCGTCAAACTATTTGAGTATATAATTAAATGTAATTTCTGAACGAATATGATATGCACTGAATAAAGCATGGTTGGTTAGTGAAGTAGCCCTAGAAATATCTAAGGCCTTTGACAGGGTATGACACGATGGTATTTTCATGAAAATCAAATTCTATGGTATTACTGGACGATTGCTTAACATGATAACGTCTTTGTTAAATAAGAAAAGAATCCAGGCCGTCATCGATGGTCGTATGTCTAAACAATATGAGATAAATGTGAGTGTACCTCAGAAGTCGACTCTTCACCTTTATTATTTCCGATATTCATAAATGACCTCCCTGATAAGATTGTCTCTGAGATGGGTATATTTGTTGTTTACACCACCTACTATAACAGCCATGAGAGGAAGAGGAATGAACATGTATCCAAAGCAATAACAGAAATACTACGAGGGGCGTGCAATAAGTAATGCCTCTGACCCACTTCCCATAGCAGTAGAGCAACCAAACTTGGCACAGTTATTTGTATTTCTCTAGAAAGGAACAACCCAGAGTTATGCATTTCTCCCATCGTTTGATGCAGCTCTGGAGACCATTTTTGTAGAACACCCCAGGTTGGTCCTCCAAACACGACCTGACTTCAGATGTCAAAACTGAATGATCTGGGAAACGCTTTCCTTTCAAAAACAACTTCATGGCTGGGAAGAAGTGAAAGTCAGATGGTGTAAGGTTAGGAGAGTAGGGAGGATGCGGGAGTATTTCATAACCACACGCCCGTGCTCTTGATCTGGCGACATGCGAGTTGTGGGTCGAAGCGTTGTCCTGCAGGAGGAGGGTACCTTCGCTGATCTTTCTCCGCCTCTTGCTTTGGATAGCTTTACTTAATTTCCTCAAAAGTGAAGCATAATAGGCTCCTGTAATTGTGGTAGCTTTTGCCAGGAAATCTGTCATCACTACTCCCTCCTAGTTCCAAAAGACTGTGAGAATGACTTTGAGCTGCACCCTGCCTTCTTTAGAGGTGGTGAGTCCAAGTGCTTCCACTACATTGACTGGGCTTTTGTCTCCGGATCATAGTGATTGACCCAGATTTCATCCTGTGTAATCAGTCTTTTGAAAAACTTTGACTCATCTTCTTGGCACATCTTTAAATTCATCCTCAAGAATTCGACGCGTTGTCGCTTATGAAATGGTGTCAGCAACCTGGGAATTCATCTGACAGACACCTTATGCATATGCAATGGTCATGAATGATTATTTCCACAGACCCTGTACTAATCTTGACATCTTGGGCTATTTGACGAATAGTAACGTGCCGATCTTCCCAAATGGCAGCCTCAACTTGACGGACGGATGCCTCACCAATGGAAGAAGGGGGCGACCAGGTGTGGGAGCTGTTTCCACAGACTTCCGCCCATGCTTGAGTTCAGGATGGCAGCGTTTTACAAGGTCATATGATGGGGCAGTATCACCATAAGTTTCTTTCGTTTTATCAAAAGCCACTTCTGGTGTGCTTCCTTTCAAATACAAAAACCGTATCACTGCTGGACATTCAACAGGCTCCATTTCACACCTGACTCAGTTCAAACACCTGTAAAACAGAAACCACAATTAGTTTAGAGCTATAATTTGCCACATAACCCTTAGAGATATAAATAATTGCACATGCAAATTTCCAGCTAGATCAGAGAAATGAAAGTGGGTCAGGGGCATTACTTATTGCACGCCCCTCGTAGACCAAGACCTAAAGTCTTTAGTAGAATAGGGATACAAATGGTCACATTTAATGTATCCAAAACTAAGCTTGTTTATTTAAATAACTAGAAGAAATCTTCTCAACTACCAATATTCATGGCTAATGACACATTACCTGAAAGTACTTCTATTCAAACTCCCTGTCTTAACATGAACTTGAAGATGAATATGATGTAGAACAGATACCTTAAGGGCATTGCTAAGTCTGCTGCAAAGAAGGGTTTCCCATCCTCTGTCTCTTTCTCTCTCCCTCTATCGTGCTAGAAAGTTATTTACGCCTGAGAATCCCCTGTAACTCTATCAGGCCACCGTTTGCCGATTTATGGAACATTTTTGTTACATTCGGGCTGGTACATTTGCTACTAGTCTCTCAACTCTTGATAGGATTCAAAAGAGAGTCGCCAACCTAATAGGACCCGCACTATCAGCTAGTCTTCAGCAACTGCAACAACAAAAATGCAATAAAAATGTAATAAGAATGCAATAAATTTAGATTCTTTCAAGATACACTTGCTTTTTTGTAGTCTATTTGTTAATTGTAACTGCTTGAACAGCACTATTATAGTTTATGTTTTTACAGTTTATCACCCTAATTATTTCCTTTAACATGCAACATCTAAGTAGTTTATATTTTCCGCGGTTAAAAATGTTAGTAATAACTCGTTATTATCTATTCAATCTTAAATTCATCCATTTTTTTATATCAGATAAATTTAGATATTATTATTATTTTAATTAATCCTGATTAAAAACAAATCTAATAATTTAATTAAGAAAATTACAATACTAAAAGATCGAGTCTAAATCAATATATTTTCCACATATCCGGGTTTGTTTAAATTCTTCACGTGTTCATTGCAGATCTATTCGATGTATTTCTTGCAATGCTTAACCAAATTAATGCTTTAATTTTCTTCTACTTATGTATTATCATTATTATTTTACCAGAAGGGCGAACAAGCTTTGCCCCGGACCATAACGAAACCTAATTATACATCATATATGGATATTCCCCTGCGTCTTGCATCTGTGCATCAACATTGATAATGATCGGTCAGTTAAAATGTTAAATGCTGAAATTTTATCTTGGATTTATTTAAGATCGTATTCAATTGTATGTCGACTGACCGTGCTGAAATAATAACGTTATAATTTGGGAGGAAGTGTTGTTAACTATTGGATATTTTTTATCTAACAATGATATTATACACAAGAACACAGTTCTTCAATGTGGCGAGAGATGGCAAAGATTAGTATATTACATGAATATATGTTATGGGGACTTATGCAGAAGAAAGGGCCGTGATATTTTATTTTCAAATTAAATTCAGTTCTTATGGCATACATTTTTTATTACATTGCAAGGTGAAAATATAGATTAGTTACAAAATCATTTCCTTTTCCAACAAGTATTTACGTGTGTGTGTGTATGCACGTGCGCAAACGTTGGAGATTACGCAGGACGAAGGCACCGCGCGTGGATATTACGTATACTTTAAAAATAGACTAAAAAACCCACTTGGTATAAAAATAAAAGTAGATTGCGCAGTTATACAGAGATGGGGAAGAGTAACCCCTTTACACATATCGAAGGACCAAGTGGACTAAAAGGAACATCTACATATCCACTTATAGAAAGTGTTCTATCGTATGCACGCATACACACACATAAAAAACAAAACAAACTTATCGACAAAAACAAAGTGTTAAAGTGAATAGTTTGTGTTAAATGCAAGCATAATGTTTAAATTTGCGGAAGGCAGTATGTAACACAGAGCAAAAAAAACGAATGAAAATGTATATTATTATGTAATACGAAGTATGTTTAAAAATCTTAATCGAAAGTGGTGTGTTTTTTGTTGTTGATTTGATGACGAATGAAAATCTAATAGTAAATAACGTGTTATAAAGTTTGTAAAAAAACAAGTGAACGGTTGTTCAATCATTTACTCTCCCTTGTATTTTTCAATCTTACATGACTGAATTTGCTTATGAATTAAATGAACTTGGCGACGATCGAAAAAATATGTCGCTAACCCGACGCCATATCTTAATGTTAGTAACTGTCCGTCTATAAAGCGAAGAATTGGATTCCGGAATATGACAATTATCAGGGCTCAGCTAAGAAGAATGGACGGAGTTTGGCGAGGGAAGCTTTATTATGAATCGAAAATTGGACAGAATATTTTAAGTCTATGTATAGGCCAGTTTAGCTAGTTTTAATCACATAATCTGTGGAACGTATAGTATTTTTTCCGGTGACAACTGGAGGCAGTAGAAGGACTAAACATTTAGAGTGACTAATAGGGACGCCTTCCTTTTATGATATTAATATTGTGATGGTGTTGTAGTACGAAGTAATGTAGTATTTTATTATCATGACTTAATGCGTCTGAAATCGTGTTCGAAAGCTACATAAGATAGTGGCTATTTGCAGCTACCTTATAAATATAAAAAAGAATATTGTAAATAATATTCCCGTTTTTATCATATCTGAGCAAAACTTACCCACTATTAACGATAGACACCCACCTATTTATCTATCTATCTACTCATCTCTCTCTCTCTCTATATATATATATATATATATACACGCATATATATATATATATTCATATGAAGACTAACATATCGAAATTTGCAAACCCATTTAAATTTTTGTAACGTTAGCTTAAAAACTATGATCTTATCAGATTAAGAAAACATGTTTCATATATATATATATATATATATATATATATATATATATATATATATAATATATATGTATATATATACATATATATATATATATATATATATATAGATAGATAGATAGATAGATAGGGCGTTTGCATGGCTTAGCTAACCCAATGTCCTTAATTATATATCTGATAAGAACGTTATGCGTCATAAACATTTAAACACACAAATGCCAAAATGACAATTAGAATACTAAATAATAAACTAATTGTACAAAATATGTTTTTGAATATATTGTGTCTCTGTTTCCCTGATAATGTATTTATATATAAATACAGAATGGAACGATAAAATTGTCGCCCTAGAAAAAAAAAACATTATTTCATTTCGATTTGATGAAAATTGGATTTTTTTGGTTGCAGACAATGTGCTAGTTGGCCAGTTGTGTACAAATATCAAGAGCGATAGGAGCCTTCTATCATGACACAATGTTCAAAGAGCGATATCGTAGATTGCACCGCTGTACAAATCATTCCCTTTACCGATCCAATAGGAAAATTGCTTACATCCTCATAATGCAAATCTGAACGGTTCAACGCTTAAGGGCACAGCTAAATGAAATTCTAGGCCGAGTAATAATTTTAGCTTTGGTTTCGAGTAGAAGACACATCGTGCCGCCTAACATCTCTGAAGTCAGCTGAAATTGTACCTGGATGTGCTGAAGAGTATACTGATCCTCCAACGCAATCAGGTGGTCGTTGGCAGACCCTGGGTGTGGCATCAGGAATCGGGACCAGCCCACAAATCCAAAGAGACCAAGGTTTAGCTTTGTACCTAAACCGGCGTATCTACCTCGTTTTGTCATACGTCGAGAACATCACGGACATGACCTGCCAAAACGCCAAAGCTAGCCTGATCGCCGCTATCCGACAGTAAGCTCTACTACATAATCAAACTATCTGAATTATTTTTTTAAATAAAAGTTGAAAAATAAAACTGTAGTTGTATTATATATATATATATACGTATATATATATATGTGAAAAAGATATATATATATATATATATATATATATAAGAACAAGTAGTTAATAAAATATATTAAAACACTTTGCAAAAGAGTTAAAACATATTTAATTTTAAAAATGAAACACAAAATAAGTGGATAGTCCTTAATCCGCGGAGTTTCGAAGAAATACTTTCCTTCTCATCAGAAGGTAGGAATCAGCAAAATGCGGGATTAGATTTTACTTGCAAAAGTATTAAATGAAACTACAAGTAAGTCATAGATCTTATTTGGCAATAAAAAAGTGAATCAGAGGGAATAGGGTGGAAAAAGGGTGATTTAACGTGAATGGATAGTCTGGTGAAGGGTAAAATATCCAATAACGATAAAATCCCAAAAAAGTTCCATTTCCACAAGTAATTTCCATTTCGGCTCGTAAAATCCAAGGGAATCACGTAATTGGAAGATGGTCCAACGTAATCCAAAAGGTAGAAATCCGTGATATAATTCACAAATGGGTACAAATAAAAAGGGAATGAGTTCAAATAATATTATTAAAGGAAAGACAAGGTGTGCGTCGATAAAAGTATTTGAAGAATTTAAAACACGGCATGTCAAGGCTGAACTTATTCAAGAAAAATGAGTGAAGAAGAAAGAAAAAAATGAATGGTGATTGAGTTAATTCTAGAATAGAAAGGGCAATGTCAAAATGACCCAGACAGGATGACGTTTAAATAGCGCCACCTTTAAAGCAAAAACGGGGTCCACTGAAATATACAAGTTATTATTAAGAATTAAATTATCAGTAGGAGTTATTAAAGGAAGCAAATGAATTGAGAAGAATTATAAGTTAAATACATACCCCTGCATATATGTACATACATACACACGTGTATATGAATACATACAATTATCCGTATATATATATATATAAATATATATATATATATATATATATATATATATATATATATATATATATATAATTATGTGTGTATAAAAGGTGTACGCGAATTCCCATGAGAGAAATAAATGTATATTTAAAGGAGTGCATTCACCAAAAATTGTTTTTATATACTGAATTTATTATTTGATATTTTCACTTTCTTTTTCAATTTTTCAATTATTGATATGTTCAACTGTTTATAACGCATTTCAGACGGTTTTGTATACTTTCATCAGATGGAAAAAGATAGGTTCTCAAACGCAATTCCCAAAATTAATGTTCTTCTCACTTTAAATTGTCATTTCTTATTACTTAAGAGGGGTTCACTTAAATTGTTGTTAGGGGGATTTTTTTCCAGTAGAAAGCGAAACTGTAAGTGGTTTATTTATATTAAAAAAAAACGCTATAATATATATATATATATATATATATATATATATATATATATATATATATATATATATGTATATATATATATATATATATATATTACTAGCGTTGGAATAATATTTCCATCATATATATACATACATGCATTCATACATATATATATGTATACATATATATATATATATATATACATATATATATATTTCTGTGTGTCTGTGGGTCTGTGATCTGTATATGATAGAAATAGAATAAATATTTCAACTTTTCGAGAATAACAGCAAAAAATTCAAAACAAGAAATATATCGCTCTGAAGAAGTAATTGATAAGAACGAACCATCAATACACTCATTTATGTTTGAGGATTTTAACACTTAATCCACGCAAATAGATGTATATATGTAGCCGTACGCACTATGATCTAATACCTATAACTTCAAATCCAGTTTACTCTCGAACAAAGCTCTATAGTATTTCCCTTTCTCAGAGATACAAGTAAAAATCAGCAACAATGAATTACTCACAGCCATTATAATATATACATTTCAGTTAAATACGAATTATGTAAAACTATTTTTATGTTTCACTCTTTCTGATAATTGCATGAGGCAAGTATCACCTTTTTCTTAATATATCACCATTTTATAGGATAATGTTGTGGCAAAAAGTGTTATTAATGATAATTTCCTAAAGAGAGTTTCGATAGAAAAGTATGCTTTTTTATTACATTTTCACCCCAAACAAGGCACATTGCCACTCAGGTGTAGGGGGCTACTATCAGGATCAGCAACTACGGGGGCACTATGTAGGGATTTGGGCAGCAAGATGTCGGTTCACGTTGCAGTTGAACTTCGGCATGTCAGTACAGTTAGGGAAGCATGATCCTGGAATGGAATTCCAGAGTCTAGCGGTTCTGGGGAAGACACTACTGGAGTAGAAGGATCTTTTGCATCTAGTGATCTCTACTGTGTGGGGGTGAGATTTAGCTACCTGTCGGGTTTGTCGAGGGTGTCTGCGACGTGGGGGCACAAGTGTCTGCAGTTCGTCAGAGCACTCACCATTAAAATACTTGTAGAACAAGCAGAGGGATGCAACGTTTCGTCGATGAGACAGAGGCTGAAGCTTAGATGCCAGTTCAGGGCCTATCAGATTGTCGACTCGTTTTTGAACCTTGTCTAGGAGCGAGAGACTAGTAGTAGACGCACCAGCCCAGATGTGACAACAATACTCCATACATGGGCGAACGGTGGCCTTATAGAGATACAGGATACTTTCAGATGTCAGTAGTTTTCTAGCACGACAGAGAGAGCCTACCTTTTTTGCAGCGGCCCTGGCAATGTTTTCAATATAATTGTTCCCGCTCATGCTTCCTGTGAACGTTAGGCCAAGCAGTTTGAAAGATGTACTCTCGGACAGGGAGTCACTGGCCATTGCTATTGGTAGCAGAGAAGGTGTCTTGTAATTATTGAAGGAAGCCAGTTTGGTTTTGGTAGCATTGAATGTGACAATCCATTTATGTCCCCATTCCACTACAGATTGGAGGTCATCCTCTAGTGTTTTTGCCATTTCATTAGATATGTGTTCATTTGTTTTCCTGCCATGCCTTTTATAGAGTGTAGTGTCATCAGCATATATACCCATCTCAGAGGCAGTTTTGTCGGGGAGATCATTAATAAATATCAGGAACAATAAAGGTCCAAGAATAGACCACTGAGGCACTCCCGTATTTATATCACACTGTTTAGATGTTCGACCTTCGAGGACAACCTGGATTTTTCTCTTGTCTAAGAAGGATTCAATAATGCTAAGTATTCTACCAGTGATACCGTATGATTTAATTTTCATGAGGAGACCCTTGTGCCATACCCTGTCAAACGCCTTAGATATATCTAGAGCTACCGCTCTGCCCTCCCCCGCTTTATCCAGTGAATGGTATATACGTTCAGAGATTACAGTGAGAATGTCAGCTGTGGAACGGGCTTGTCTAAATCCATATTGTTGGTCAGTCAGAAGTTTAGCATCTGTAAGGTGCCGGACTAGAGCATGGTTAATTATGGTCTCAAATATTTTGGCGAAATGTGGGAGGAGGCTAATGGGGCGATAATTTGATGGGTCAGTTCTTTCGCCAGAATTCTTGAATATTTGTACCACAGAAGCGGTTTTCCAACAGCCCGGAAAGCATGATTCATTTTCCAAATTCCAGTTTAATCGATTCACCCAGTTGATTTTACGCACTAATTTTTGTTTTGCGCTCACACACACATAAGTATATATATATACATATATATATATATATATATATATATATATATATATATATATATATATATTTAAAGTGATGGTTTTGTTGTTCCAACGAGAGAAAAAAATGTATATTTAAAAGAGTGTAGCCATCAACAATTGTGTTTTTTTTTTAAGGTTTTCATCATATTTTTATTTTAAATTTTAATTCCAGTTTAATCGATTCACCCAGTTGATTTTACGCACTAATTTTTGTTTTGCGCTGACACACACATAAGTATATATATATACATATATATATATATATATATATATATATATATATATATATATATATATATATTTAAAGTGATGGTTTTGTTGTTCCAACGAGAGAAAAAAATGTATATTTAAAAGAGTGTAGCCATCAACAATTGTGTTTTTTTTTTAAGGTTTTCATCATATTTTTATTTTAAAATATTTTTATAACGCGTTTCGAGCTTAGGGTGTGCTCTCTTCAGATGTTTTCGTGTGGATATTGATATACGCGTATGTGTGAGCCCCTGCATATGTCTATGTGTGTGCATGTGTGTGTGTGCATGTGTATGTGCCTACATAGTATGTGGATGTTTGTGAGTGTATATGCACATACATGTATGTGTGTATATATATGTGTGTATGTGCGTGTATATGTGTGTATATATATCTTCTCCTACCTATTCTCCATCTTACTTGTGTGTGTGTGGGTGCGTGTACGTATGTCTGAATTATTAAGCGCATATATACATGCGTGTTTTGGTTGGGGGAAAAGTATATATATATATATATATATAAAATAAAAAAATAAAAATAATTGTTAGCGGTTGATGTGTGTGAGTACGTGTGTGAGTGTGTAGGTGGGTATGTATATATGTATGCTCCTACATATATTTCTATGTATGTGCGTGTGTGTATGTGTGAGTGCCTTCGTGCGTGTGCGTGTGCATGTGTACATGTACATGAATGTATATGTATGCGTGTGTGATTGTGTGTGAGTGTGTGCTATACATGGGGAAAGAAAGTCTTTAAAAAAACCCTAAAAAAACATAAAAACCTTCACCAAATGGACCAAAAACCACTCTTTGAATATAACGTTGACCGGACACTTTGAACACTTACAGTTGGAGTCAGAATGTCTGAGACCACACATCACTCTGAAAAACACATTTAGTATCAGCGGAGGTAATTCTACAAACTCCCATTTAAAAAAAAAACTTTTTACGAAAACATCTGAAGAGAGCACACCCTAAGCTCGAAACGCGTTATAAACATATTTTAAAATAAAAATATGATGAAAACCTTTAAAAAAAACAGAATTGTTGATGGCTACACTCTTTTAAATATATATATATATATATATATATATATATATATATATATATATACTTATGTGTGTGTGAGCGCCTCGTCACACAAAAATTAGTGCGTAAAATCAACTGGGTGAATTGATTAAACTGGAATTTGGAAAAGCATACTTATCTATCGAAACTCTCTTCAGGAAATGATCATTGATAACACTTTTTGCCACAACACTATCCTATAAAATGGTGATATATTAAGAAAAAGGTGATACTTGCCTCATGCAATTATCAGAAAGAGTGAAACATAAAAATAGTTTTCCATAATTCGTATTTAACTGAAATTATTATCAATTGATTAAGTAATGGTTTTGTTTACTTTTCAAAATACCCCACACATACAGTTGCATTAACAACGTGTCTTCAATTCCACCAATAAGATTCAAATTTCACATATTTGGGGCTTCCCGTTCTAATATTGTTATTTTATATACGAGCCATTCACTGTTGTTTTTCTTTCTATATCGCTTTATGCGTTTTTATTTCATTTTTAATACTTTTATAACTTTCCAGTTTTCTTGTATTTTTCACGTTAGTTGTTATATAAATATAATTATTTGTTCCCAACACAAATACTAATACACATGTGCTAAACTATGTAATACTTCGAACTCTTTATGCAAATTTATGAGAAACGTTCAATTGAAAAATGTCTTTTAATGAAACATTTTAGAAGTAAACGACTAAGAATAGAAAATATAATTTCAGATATTTCTCGTTTCTTACTGCTGAATATTTCGTATCTAAAAAAAGTAATAAAACAATGCGTATTGAAAACAATTCAAATTATTTAACGACTTCTAATCTAGATGTGGTTATTTAAATAATTTAAAACCTGTTTTTCAGGTTTTTCTTTATATACTATTATTAATTTGAGATTTTTAGTCGCGTGCAAGCGACTCTATAAGTCACTCCGTCGGTCGGTCGATCGGTCGGTCGGTCGGTCGGTCTGTCCGTAACACTTTTGTGCTTGATTTTTTTGGTTAAGATCAAAGGTCTGTTGTTAATAGAGGCTGTTCTTAGCTTTTTAAGATTTTCTTGGCCTTTTGGTCAAGATCAAAGTGTAGTATCGTTCCGGCAGATACTACAAGCAAAGACCATATGTGGGGAAAACCCCACATATAAGACCTTGTTCAATGTAGGGGCAACCAGTCATACCAATTGTCACTATCCAGCTCCCGTACTCCCCGGGGAGTTGGTTCCTATTTCCCCTTCACTCCTCACATTAAAAATCGGCCTTGTGCCTAATTTGCTCGGTGAGGGAGCAAATAAATACAGATTTCTTGGCCTTTTTGCCAAGATCAAAGTGTAGTATAGGTCCGGGAGATACTGTAAGCAAAGACCATATGTGGGGGTATCCCCACATATAAGACCTTGGTCAATGTAGGGGCAACCCTTCATAACAATTGTCACTATCCAGTTCCCCTACTCCTCGGGGAGTTGGTACCCATTTTCCTCCTTCACTCCTCACATTAAAAATCGGCCTTGTGCCTAATTTGCTCGGTGGGGGAGCAAATAAATACCTCCCCTACTCCCCGGGGAGTTGGTCCCCACTTCCCCTTCACTCCTCACATTAAAAATCGGCCTTGTGCCTTATTTGCTTGGTGGGGAAACAAATAAATACCCTTTTCTTTGCCTTTTGGCCAAGATCAAAATGTATCATCTGTTCTTTCTACATGCTATTCCTATATTTGTAACCTTGTGATATAAAGTGGGGGTCGCTGTTCTGTATTAATTTAATGTAAAATGGTCATCCACTTCACAACCAGTCAGTCTCAAAGCCATTCAAGTCATTCTCCAGATCATTCAATTTGTTTTTGAAGGATTCCAGTTATTTTTCAAGCGTTCAAGCAATTCTTAAGGTCATTCAGTTCATCCTTACGTTCATTAAAGCAATTCTAAGTCATTTACTCTTTATTTATTTAAGTCATTTCAGCCCATTTTTCGGTCATTTTAGTTTATCTTTAAGAATTTCATGTCAATCCTACATTAACGTATTCATTTTTTACACGAGAGCACGCGACTGATGGCTATCGGCCTTGTTATGAGAAATTGTAGTATTGGAACTCGCGTAACCCATAAGGCAGAGATCACGGTAATTCCTATTGCAAAACCTCTTTGTTATTGCTTAGTTCATGCGGTATTTATAAAATTCTTACTCGATTTCTTCCACTCGTTGAGCGGAAAATATAATGATCATTTATTATTCATAAATAAGAATATGTAAAAGTTATGGTATGTGTATGTGTCTAACAATGAGTTAAGAATTGTTATGATCCAGCAGGAAAGGAATATATGAAAATGGTGCCGATTTCTAGAGGGAGCGGTGGAAGTACAGAATCGATAGAGAGAAAAATTGGAACTTCCTCTAAAGATGGTGAGCTTGTGATCGTGTCGCTCCTTGGAAGTAGCATAAAATATTATTATATCGCCTAAATGTGTGTATAATGTTGTTCTAAACTTACGTAAGATCGTTCCTAATAGTGTAGGCATAATAAATTTGCATGTTGCATCTGTTGTTGGAAACCTACCATATTTTGGTCTAGAGGGGTAAACTGCGACGTTTTCTTTATTTAATAATAATAATAATAATAATAATAATAATAATAATAATAATAATAATAATAATAATAATTATAATAATAATACCATTATAAATAATAATAATAATAATAATAACGTTATAAATAATAATAATAATAATAATAATAATAATAATAATAATAATAACGTTATAAATAATAATAATAATAATAATAACGTTATAAATAATAATAATAATAATAATAATAACCTTATAAATAATAATAATAATAATGACGTTATAAATAATAATAATAATAATAATAATAATAATAATAAAAATAATAATAATAACGTTATAAATAATAATAATAATAATAACGTTATAAATAATAATAATAATAATAATAATAATAATAATAATAATAATAATAATAATAATAATAATAATAATAATAAAATTTGTTCTAATTAGGAGTTCTCAGACACGGCATCATCCAAGATTCTTACAGACAACAACCTGTGATTTTTTCTAGAGTCCAATTAATCTCTCATAAGTTATATTATCGCAACCTATTTCGATTACTTTTAAAATATGTTCATTATTATTATTATTATTATTATTATTATTATTATTATTAATATTACTAACAGTACCTCTTTAGCGGCGTTACCCGGTGGAAGCCTGCCCCGCCCCTCGCAAAGAAGTAAACTACGGTTGTTGTTTGCGGCAACTGCTTTCCTTGAACAATTACGAATATTGACGGGCGTGGCCGAAATATAATAATCTCTTAAAAAAAATAAAAAAATTTAATTACATTTTCACCCCAAACAAGGTAAATTGCCACTTTGGTGTAGGGGGCTACTATCAGGGCCAACAACTACTGGGGTACTATGTAGGGATTTGGGCAGCAAGATTTCCGTTCACGTTACACTTGAACCTCTGCACGTCAGTACTGTTGGGGAAGCAGGGACCTGGAATGGAATTCCAGAGTCTAGCGGTTCTGGGGAAGAAACTATTGGAGTAAAAAGATCTTTTACATCTAGGGATCTCTACAGTGTGGGGATGGGATTTAGCAGCCTGTCGGGTTTGTCGAGGGTGCTCACGTCGTGGGGGCACAAGTGATTGCAGTTCGTCAGAGCATTCACATTAAAATACTTGTAGAAAAGGCAGAGGGATGCAACATTTCGTCGATGGGACAGAGGCTAAAGCTTAGATACCAGTTAAGGGCCTATCAGGTTTGCGACTCTCTTTTGAACCTTGTCAAGGAGCGAGAGACTAGTAGCAGATGCACCAGCCCAGATGTGACAGCAATACTCCATACATGGGCGAATGGTGGCCTTATAGAGGTACAGTATACTTTCGGGTGTTAGTAGTTTTCTAGCACGATAGAGAGAGCCCACCTTTCTTTCAGCGGCCTTCAATGTAATTGTTTCAACTCATGTTTCCTGTGAACGTTAGGCCAAGGAGTTTGAAAAATGTACTCTCAGATAGAGAGTCGTTGGCCATTGCTATAGGTGGTAGAGAGGGTTTCTTGTAATTATTGAATGAAACTAGTTTAGTCTTGGCAGCATTGAACGCAACCAACCACTTTTGTCCCCATTCCACCACAGATTGGATGGCTTCCTCTGGTGTTTCTGCCATTTCTTTAGAAATGTGTTGATTGGTCTTCCTGTCGTGCCTGCCACTTCTATCAGCGACGAGCGCTGGTTTAGGGGCGATAACATGCAGATACTGTTTGTATTTAAAACAAAACAATAAAGGAATGTATAAATCGGTATGAATTAATCAGATTACAAAAACTGGTCCATTAGAATAATAATGGAAATTAAAAACAGAAGTCGTAGAACTTAGAGATGTGAACTGTTTAGAGTGATCAAAGTCAGTGGTAGAAGTCCTAGTTGTTTCCGCTTGTTGTCCATGTTTTCCTCTTTTTTCAACTTTTCCACTAATAATATTAAATTACATTCAAGTTTTATGCTGTCTATTTTAACGTTTGAAACCAAACAATTACGACTTTCTACACAATTACGACTTTATATCTTTGAGTATTTTCATGTTAAGAACGGCGTTCGGAATAGACATCCCAACCTACCCATGTTAAAAACGACTTTCGAAATAGACACCACCAACCACCCCATCTACAGTACAGCGTATGTAACCGACACCCCTAACATCCCCATGTAAAAAACGACTGTCCGAGTAGACAACCTGTTTTTTTAGGTTGGTGGAGTGGAAAAATAATTCACTCAAATGTAACTGTAATAATCGTCGTCAGCATACCCACCCACAAATGCTAAAAATGTTGGGTTGGAAGTGTCGATAGAAAAGAAGTAGATTTGTTTATCGTGTGTGTATACAAACCTTGCAGCTACTGAATTACAGTGTATAATACAGATTGTTATATCTCAATAAGTACTTGTCTCCGCAAAATTTGAATGCGATTTCCTAATTCAGCGTAGCCGTAAACATAAAAGAATCTTTACTCTTAAGAAAATTTTGAAGGTGGACCTAATGTACACATTTACCCCCACACAAAAAGGTAATGTGTTCGCAATTTTGTTAATCAGTCCAGAAAAGAAAATTAAATAAAATACTTCACAGAACTTATAAGAATTATAAAACAAATAATTTTTTTCCCTATGTAATGAACTTTACGTTTAAACTGTAGCGGACGTAATTGGTGTTAAAAAACAGTAATTGTGCTTAAAAAAGGACCCTAACTTTCAAACACGCTGGCAAGACTGTTAATAGAAATATGGAAGCACAAAATGAAATTAGCTTATCTTCAAAACCGCTTAAATATTTAAATATTTGGAAAAAAATTGAGATACTTGTTAATATATTTTTCAAACACATTTGAGTTTTGTTTTTTGTGTTTTTTTTTTCAAATATAATTACATGTTTTATGTACCTAATTTTTTCTAATGTACTTTATTTAAATATCCTTTATTTTAACCTGCACAATCTATTACGATCATCGCCGATTTAAAAATAAGTGTTTTGGCAATATCATCTACTGGATTCGTACTTATTAGTATGTTTGAATTTAATTTTTTTTTAACATATGTGAAATGTTGACATTTTGATTTAAAGTTGAATGCTATTCCCACAATTTCTAAACAAGTAAGTTACCATTAACACTATCAAATGCCTTGGTATACTCTTCTAAGCTCATAACAAGATTAGTAGATATTCTTGTGCTGTTTCTTAGGATAATTATATCGACCAGAAACTGATCTTTGGCGCTTCGTGGTTTTGGTTCATAATTTTTCTCATGCAGCAAATTGTTTTCTTCACAAAAACCATAGATACAGACAATATGCTAGTAAAAGTTTTCATTAACTGAGAAGCACGTTATTGTTATAATGTTTTTCACTTCACTCTATTTTATGGTATTTTTCATGATCAAAGTTGAGTTGCTCATTATCAACCACTTACAGAAACTTCATGTCGTCAAACAGTCATTTAGCATTGTTGCAATCTAAGGGTGAAGAGTTGGAAGGTTTTTAACGTAGTATCATCGGATTCCCTCAAATTTATAAGATTTTTATCATCACTTTCATTTCTCAGTCTATTACAAAACAAAACTCACTTTCATTCTGTGAAATCTATTCTTTAATATCTTGAAGTTTATTTTCCTACAAAACTTTTCCAAAATGCACTAGGTTCAACAGCATCAGATATAACGTCTTATTGTCTTTAAATTATGTTCTTTTTACACAGTTGTCACCACTTATTAAGGCCCGGAAGCCACTCAGGGATAAGGGTTATTGAGAAGTACGTACATTACGTTAGTGTGGAGATTTGATACTTAAGTGTTTACTTAAGGGGGCGGTTCATTAGGAATTTGTTAACGTTGGACTTGAACATATCCAAATTGTAGTCAGGTGGAAAGCAGGCAGACGGAACAGAGTTCCACAGGCGTGCAATTCTAAGAAATAAGCTTTGTTCATGGAATCTGCGTTTTGATTTAGGCATAGATAAAGAGTGGGAGAGATTTTTTCAAAGTGGATTCGGCTAGACGGGTGTTTTTCGTGAAAGATTGGTGAGGAGGGACAAGACATTGGAGTTCAGACGAGCACCTACCATGGAAATAACGATTAAACAAGGATAGGCTCGCAACGTCTCTTCTGTGGGAGAGAGGTAGCAGAGTAGAGAAAAGGGCATCCCCCACCAAGCCACGAAGTCTATTTTGTACTCTGTCAAGGCAGTATTCCATCCTTAAACGTACTTGGCTTTTATATAGATAGAGAATTGCATCAGTAATGAGATATCTTCTGGAGTGGTAGAAGGATCTCACCATCTTTCCAGCGACCTTGGCAACAGACTTGATGTACGTGTTCCATTTCAGATCAGGAGTAAAGGTCAAACCCAGAAGCTTGTCAAAACACGGGGCCTCTCGCAGACGAGAGCCATCCATCCCAATTGATGCCAGATGGGGACCAGAGCGTTGATGATGTAAAGATTGGAGTTTAGTTTTAGATGCATTAAAGGTAACCAGCCACATCTCCCCCCACTGAACCACGCGCTCGAGATCAGAGGAGAGGGAATCAGAGAGAACTTTGTCATTTACAGCCTTTGAGGTTTTGCCGTAGATGTTCGTGTCATCAGCATAGATGTCAACGAATGATTTAAGTATGTGTTTAGGGAGGTCATTGATGTAGATCAGGAAGAGAGTTGGGCCCAGGATTGACCCCTGAGGAACTCCAGCATTAATACTGCAGGCCTCTGATTTTTGTCGATCGACCACTACTCTTATGAGCCTATCAGAGAGAAATGATTTAATGATTGAGAAAACATTTCCAGGTGTACCGTAGCTGGAAATCCTGTGAAGTAGATCCTTATGCCATACCTTGTCAAAGGCTTTTTATATGTCAAGAGCAATTGCCCTAGAAAGGAAGCATTTGTCAAGAGATTCACTAATCCTGTGAGATATAACCATCAGCACATCTGCGGTAGATCTTGCAGAGCGGAAACCATATTGTGTGTCAGTAATAAGATTGTTTCTGTTGAGGTGGTTTACTATTTCTCTATTTAATATGTATTCCAGCAACTTACTCATAACACACAGGAGACTTATTGTGTCTGTACTGAGAGGGAGATTTTTATCACCTGAATTCTTAAATACAGGGCAAACTGATGAGGTCTTTCAGGGAGTCAGAAAGCACTTCTCCTTAAGGCAGCGCTTAAACTGTTTCGTAAGTATGGGAGCAAGTTCTGGTTGAAGCATTTTTAACACTATAATTGGGATGCCGTCAGGGCCAGTTGCTTTACTGGAATCTAGTTTTTGATTAGCTTGGCGACCTCATGCACAGATATTTGTATGTTTCCTAGCTTGTTCTGTGTTATAGGAGGAAATATGCGGGGCTGATTGTCTTCGTCGCATAGGGTAGAATTGGCTGCAAAGTTCTTTGCCAATAGTCTTGCCTTGTGTGACGCTGACGAGATGACTTCTCGTCCTTTTATAATGGTTGGAATAGAACGCACACTTCTGTTCAGGATCCTATTTGTTATTTGCCAAACTGGTGGGAACCAAGCTGCTGATAAGCTACCTTGGATTTATCAGACTGGGCATATAGCTCTCTTGCATTTTTATTACTCTTTTACAGTGGTTGCTGGCAGTCCTGAAAGCAGCTTTAGTCTCAGTGCATCTATTACGTTGGTAGCTATGGAAAAAGTGATTTCTGTGCGCGATGTCAGCAGCACATTCTGGGGAGAACCATGGCTGGCTGTTAGGTTTTTGTTGGAATTTTTTAGATGGTATGAATTGGTCTATGCCTACAATTAACGATTCGGTCAGATCTGATACTATAGAGGACACTTCCTTTTTAACATTGAGTGCAGAGGTAAATCAGATATGAATGTACGGAAGCTATCCCAGTCAGCCTTAGAGTATGTGTATACAGTACAGTAATTCATTCTAGTTAATGAAAAAAACCTTGCTGGTTATTCGATCATAGTCTGTTTTGCATGCAATACTTAATTCTGTTAGTGTAACATTTAACCATGGCAGTTTTAACTGTGATTCGCAGTGAGTTCTCAAGTGTGACATTTGAAACTTTTTTTATAGTATTCCGAAATTATAGATTAGCTTTCCACAAACAATCTGACTTTTGAGTTTGCCAATCTCGCCATATTGTACTTTTCTTAAACTCTTTCGAAGTTATTTTATTTGCCCACGCAAACATTTCCGCCACCAGATATTTTTCTTTATCTTTTCCGTTTTTCTATTTCAAGTAGCTTTGGCAGAGTCCTGGCTACATTTAAATAACTTTAATGTACTGCTCCAAACAATTTAGTGATACAATGACAAGCCTTCATTCATTTGTATAATGACATGATTAATCCGTTCTATTGACAAAGCGGAGACTATTCCAAATTACCAACTTTTATTTTCGACTAATCTGAAAATATCAATATTTCATTTTATTTTTCCCATTTTCAATCATAAGTTTAATGATTGCTTCTCTGGAAAGAATCTGATTGTCGCACATTGCGATTTGTTAGGTTATAAATCTATTTGTATCTTTTATTCTCGACACTGCGACAATCCCATCAGTTGATTGACGTCTAAACTCTTATATAAATCTTCTTTTTTAATTTCTCTTATCTGTTCTTCAGTTTCAATAGCAGATAACTATTTAGTCGACCTTATCATCTGGGCTTGACTTACAAGTTTTTGATCTATCAACTCAAGCAGACCTACCTCAGTTCGTATTTGATGCATTCGTAACCTATATCGGCCCTAGATTACTCTTAAAACAACTTTTCCTCATAATTTTATTATTGGTACTATCAAGTACTATTTGTTTAAGAGATAGTGTTTCGAGTGCTTTTAATGCTGATGGCCCGGAAACTCTCGTTCTTTCCCCAGACGGATATTTGACCTGCATTGGATATTTCGATACCACTTACATCATTTTTATTCGATATTTTGAACACTCGTATTAAAATATCGAGGTTTACTCTTCTAGATTCGCCGTGTTCTATTTATGCCTAACCATAATAACAGGGTAACGTCGAGAAGGATGTGGCTGTTCACCACGTACGGATGGTCATTGGCTATGGAAAGGCCGTGTATTGCGCTCACATAACGCTGCGATGCACGGAGACCAGTCGGATCACCCCTGATGGTAATGCTGATAATCAATCCTGTTATTCCATGGGTAACATTAATTCAAGTTGCACTCATGTTGCGGATCTGAGAACGCCATTCGCAGATTAAATTGACAGCAAGGCACACAAGCTGAAAACTGTGAAACTGAATGTGGATCAGCGGTCCATGCTTTTCTGCATTGCACAACCGAATCTTCTCTATGAATAAACACGAATAGAGCACCAGGGTTCAGACCCCTGTAAATACAATCCTCGATGTTCAGACATGTCCTGTAGCAATTGGACGAATGGAGGTGCTCCCTTAAATCCGACTGATTTTAATTCTCAAGGGTTGAACTCGACTGGAAGGGGAGTACTAGAGATTAACAACAGAGAGGAGAAACTCTTAAGTTGCAAAACGTACAGGTGGCTAGCAACATTCTATGGAAAAACGGTAAGAACGAAAGACAAGCAATATGAAGAAGCAAACAACTTCAGCAAATTAAAACTTGATATACTTCGTATTGTGACCGCAAAATTGTGCACGATGAAGATGAACCCACGCATATATAAGAACTAGAGAACTGCGGTTTTATCACAGCTGATATTTGGAGAAGCTCAAATGTATCATCTTGTAAGGGAGTAGGCGTCCTTGTGAGTAAAAGTGCGAAACGGGCACTAGTAGAAATAAGTCCTGTTAACAACAGAATTTTAGTCGTTACCTTTAGTGGTAACCCTATATCTACAATAAGTGTTAACTTTGCATCCACTGAATAAAGTGATGATGCAGGAGCAGATTATGAAGCTCTATTGAGTATAGTCAATGAGACACCCACATACCATGTTATCGAATGTGGAAGCTTCAATGCGCACTTTGGGTCAGATAAGGTGCTTCACACTTATCACAATATAACAAATGAAAATGGTAAGCTATTACTGGAACATGTTACAGAATGCAATCCTCACATTACAAATACTATGTTTGAAAAGCGGAACGGGACAATGTGGACATTCATATCTGATATAAATGGAAGTAAGTCACAGATTGACTATATCCTGATTACCTAATAATGGAAGAATTTAGTGTACGACTGCGAACCCCCCCAGCAGTTTTAGCAGCTTGGGTAGCGACCACCGAATGGTTACCGCAAAGATACGACTTAGTCTTCGAATGTGTAATGTCCATCAAGGAAAAGAAACTATAAGTGGGCTGCTCTTCAAAGCACAGAACTGCGACGGTTGTACACAGTCACGATGCGCAATAGGAATTCAGAGCTTTGTCAAGAAAGTGATAGTATTACACAACAATATGCACCATTTATCACTGCAAATGAAGCAGCTGCAGAGGCACTGGTACAATTGAAAAAGTAGAGAAAGCAGAAGTGAGAAAGCAAATGATCCAAGGATACGCTAAGCACAAATAGATGTACAAAGTGCATTTAATTTTTTAAAAGACAACAACCGCAGACGCACAGCCAACAACTTCAGGGGGAGAAACCAAGGCTGAAACAAATATATAATCAAATTGAAGAAGAGCAAAATGAAGTGGTCCAACAAGTTTCAGAGGCTAATGTAAGATCTAGACATGGTGAAAGTTGGTAATTAATCAATGCTATCACAGAAAAGAAAACAGCAAAAAGAGACACGTTGAATGGAAACACAAAAGAGGAAAGGATTAGCAAGTTGTTTGAGCACTTAAGCAACATAATTAATAAAGAACCCGCGAAATGGATTATGATCTACCGAAAATCCTTCACGGTCGCAATATTTACGATGGTTTTTTTCATATTGGAAGACTATAAATTTTCTAAAAGAGTGTGAAAGAAGTAAAACAGGCAGGACCAGACAACGTTAGCCTGAAAGTGCTAGAAAGATGCGATCTGGACAACATTATTCTTTCTTTTGCAAATAAGTTTCTGAGAGAGTATATGAAACCCAAGATTGTCCAAGATTGACATGATACCACTTCCTAAGTAAGGAGATCTGATTGGTTGGTTGTTTTTGTTTTACGGCATATCCACCCTTTTCAGGTTATTTAATGCCGAATCTAGTGATTTTGAAGAAAAAGAATTTAATAGAATTTTTTTTAAGTCGGTTTCTATTCAACCCATAGTTGGAACCCTAACAGGTACTACCAATCCGGGTAAAAGTGGACCTGGGACCAATGGCAATTAAAGGGTGGCTCTACATTCTCCAAAGCACGCAAGCTGGGGTCTCACCATCGGATATAGATTTAAGGTCATATCCAGGACCAAGGAGATATGAGCTCAACTCCAAATTATCTAGGCTTAAGTTTATTATCCGTGGTCTCAAACCTTGTAAAATTTATCCTTAGCATAATACCACCAAAAAATGAATACACGTCTTCATCTTAATCAAAATGCTTTCAGACCTGGGCGTTCAATAATTACTACGGCGATTGTTAGAACGAGTGAAAAGCCATAACAGGAAAACAATCATTATTATCGCAGATTTCCAGAAGGTGTTTGATTCAATACACAGAGGCATGATGATGTAAATATTGAAAGCTACTAATGTTCCACTAAATCAACTCCAAGCAATAACTAAGATCTATGAGAACACAACAGCAAGAGTAAAAACATTAGCTTGAGAAACATAATTTTTTAGTATTATTGCCGGAGTCTTACAAGGAGACACATTAGCATTTTAACTCTTAGCCATAGTACTTTTTTTCGTGTTGATATAAACAAGCACTACACCAAATAAATGAGGGTCAAGCAGGATTGAAAGCCCGAGGAGAGAGAGCACTAACCAGACCTTCACTGGATGAGTGCGAAGATGACAGGGACCTTAGAGAGGCTTATTGCGATCCAAATTCCAGTGGTGTTTAATGGTTTCTTCCAATAGAAATCAATAGTAAGCGACTTGTGATGACGCAGATTCATCTGCGAATGTTTTCGAAAGAGGTGGAGAGTCATATAAATCTGTGAAGACTTGTTGTCACTCAGATTCCAGAGAACACCACAAGTTGTTCGTAAAGAGAAATCTTTGACGATTGCCTGTGTAACTACTCCTAGTGGGTAAATAATAATAAATTAAAACCAGAATTTAAAAAATAAAAAATAGCTAAATCTAAGCAATATTAAAAAATATATATATACACTTATAAGTGTTTAGACCCAAAATTCTTGGAGGAGTTTAGTAGAGTTCTCAAAGGTCAAATCGTTGAACTTTTACCGCTTAACAGCCGAAAACCGATCACATAGATATCCCCAAATCTCAGTACCCTGTATATCAAATTTCGAGTTTGTAGACTAAAGATTGAAAGAGCTATTACGTAGGGAAATGTACACAGACGCACAGACAGACAGACACTTTCAGTTATATAGATGCACAAAAATATATACGTATACATGAATATATATAGAAACAATTTTGTGTTTGCTGTAACCTTTTTACGCAAATATTATGCAAGTAAAATTCATGTAGAATATCTGCTTGAATGTAATTACACGTAATAGTTTACCAAAATATTTAACTAAACATTATCATCCCGTGAGAAAACCGAAAAAAACTAATAGGAAATTAATTAAAATGAATGTTTCAAGAATATACAAATTAGCTAGATCTTTTGCTAGTGATGCAATTCTACAACTAATATATAAAAAAATTGTAATAAATAAATAGAAAAGATAGGGTTTTAATATGAATATCATACAAAAGAAACACGAATTTACAGGAGTATAGACTAGCATTTCGGCCCGGCATTGCCCCGGTGTTTGGAGGTGTATGCTGAGCAAAAAAAAAAAAAAACGGACAGTTTTTTTTAACTTTGACCCATATTATGACCCCTTAACATTTCTTATTTTAGGCTCCAATCAAGTTATTAAGTTGGATCCATGTCCAAGGAACATATATCTAAAATTTGAAGTATTTAGACCCAAAATTGTCGGAGGAGTTTTGCAGAGTTCTCAAAGGTCAAATTGTTGAACTTTGACTCCTTAACAGCCAAATTTCTTGCCGAAAACCGATCATAAAATCTCAGTACCCTGTATATCAAAGTTCGAGTCTCTAGACTAAAACTGACATAGTTATTGCGTAGGGAAATGTACACAGACACACATACATACAGACACACACACAGACACACATACACGTTCACTTATATATATATATATATATGCGGGTGATAGAAGGTTTTCATCATAAATACATTATGCAAAGTGTAGAAAACATGCATGAATAAAATTCAGCGTAAAATAAACCAAACATCTGATAAAAAAACATAACAAATGAATATATAATTAATGAAAGTCTATTTTCCAAAGGAATATGTAAATTATTAAAGCTTCTTGAAGTCGTTTGCATATCCATGACTGAGTATATTAAGTTCGTTTTTCTAATTTTTAAATAGAAAATATGTGGACATATAATATCAACATAAGATGGTTAGCTTAATACATGTATAAATTTTTCGTTTCTCGCCCTACCAATTTACATTTCACAAATATTTTGAAAAGCCTTAGCCAACATCATTAACAACTTGACTTTTCTTCAATTTACGGAAATCACGAGAACAAAAGTTGAATTTACAAATTGAAAAACATTTTTAATGCTCATAGCATTATAGTATTCAACTCTATAATAAATCAATATCGTACATTGTATAGCTAGGAAGTAATCGAAATTTGGTTTTACCAGAAGAACTTGTCGAGCTTCTGAATATGTCAATGAGGTTTAATTGATTACTTTTCTCGTCTATGGTTTTATCGTATATGCTTATGTGTATTATGTGTGACTTTATGTATTATAATATTTCTGCCTATCAGCTGCCCAATCTTCTTTCTATAGAACCACATTTGTAATTCCCTCATTATTTTCGACAATCGATTCACCGAGGAGACTTTGGCATCATTCCAAACAAATCTGCGGTCATTGTAATTTTTATAAACGGCAAGACAGGAATTCATACATGTGAAGTTTAACTCAATTCACGCTGGTGATTGTAGATAATAGAAAATGCTTTCTTCCCAGAACCTTTAATAATTTGTCAAAAGTCCACAACTCGCATGGATTGAAATTGAAAAAAGAATATAAAAAAAAGTATACTACTTTTTAGATAGTATTACATCTTCCTAAACACATGATATCTTCATTTATTGTCCGGCGTTGATCGGTTGTAAAAAGACGTCAAATATATTATTTAAATTCATGGAGGTTTGTAATTATAATTATAGAGAAAATTATCTACGGATTATTATATTGGGTACAATATATAACAATGTGTTAAACAATTAGAAACAAATATACGACAGTTAGAATTGAAATCAAGACGTTTGCCTTTCTAGAGTTATTTTATTATATAAAGATATAAACATTAAAAATTAAAAAAAAACAGTTAAACCTATTAATGTACATTTATGCATGCTTGAATGATACCCATTAAGTCCAGGGACGTCTTCCAAATTTTAATTTTTAAATTTTCACCTATTATCAGCTATTTCCATGTAAAAATTACAATTTGTGATGCGGGTCCGAATACACTCTGCTGAAGATCTAACCCAGAAAAATAAAACGTAACACAGTAGTTGATAGACAGTCACACATACTGACTAGGTACTTTATATATATATATATATATATATATATAGTAATTTATGAAAATATATATGGAAATTAAGCTACACAGAATATTCCGCGTTTCATCCACGCATATGCCTGAAGAATCCTAGAATAGAATTTTGTGTAGCTTAATTGCCATATATACTTTTATAAAATACTAACTAACTCTACCTATGTATTGAGCACTGTTGAAGTAAATACTTGAAGTTTACACATAAAATTATACTTTCGTTCATTAATTTATGTGATTAAATGAAGTAAGCATCATATATAGATATACACCCCCATATATATATATACATATACATATATATATATACAATGCAATAATATGGTAAAATCTAAACTAGGCAAAAAATGTTCATGTTAATTAAAAAGCACTTCCCCTCAATAATATTTTGCATAAAATCTTTAATAACAACACTATCAAATTAAGTTACAGTTGCACCAATAACCTTGAAAATATAATTAAAAAACACAACAACAAAATACTAAATAACAACAACAATAAAATTAACAATCAGAGCAAATGTAACTGCATTATTAAATCCAGATGCCCACTCCAACAAAACTGCCTCGCAACAAACGTAGTATATAAAGCAACTATTACTCCCACAGAAGACCCTAATAATAAAAAAATATAGGCATCTCAAGTACCCCCTTTAAGGAAAGATTCAGGGTCCACAAATGCTCCATAAACAACCCTAATCACCCAAACAAAAGTTCACTCACCAACCACTACCTACAGCTTACCAGAAGCCAACTCACCCCAACTATCACCTGGGAAATCCTAAAAAAAATCCAGCACTTGCAAATAAATTAACTCCCCATGCCATCTTTGTTTATATGAAAAATTATTTATCACAAATTTTAAAGACAAGGATAAACTTTTAAACAAAAATACGAAACATCAATAAATTGCAAACACTACAAACAATATCTCCTTAGTAATTTTACTCCATTCCAAATATAAAAACTAACATAACAGAAATACCCTACCTACTACCTCCTGGATACAACCAATAACCTTTACCTACTACTTTCCTACTTAATTATCTATCCTCACCTCTACCGCCCATTAACCTATATAGATACATCTAATAACCTCACCAATTAATATTATCCGACTCATTAACCAATAATTCTACTTTTCCCATCTTTACTATCATCAATAATCATCCTCAATCCGCCTACCTATCTATATTATCCGAACCTGCCCCCCTTCTTTTTCTCTTCTTTTCTCAACATATATCATACTTAATAACAACGTCTACAAAATGTAAATACCGCATTAATTGCACTTCCACCCCCAGTCTATGTCGACCCCCGATCATTAATTAATAATTCCCACCTTTACTATCATCAACAATCATCCTCAATCCGCCCACCTATCTATATTATCCGAACCTGCCCCCCTTCTCTTTTTTCTTTTTTTCTTTTCTCAACATATATTATCCTTAATAACAACGTCTACAAAATGTAAATACTGCATTAATTGCACTTTCCCCCCATTTCCCCCAGTCTATATCGACGCCCCTACTTTCCACCTTCTTACTATCATCAATAATCAACTTTAATTCGCATTAAATGTTTTGCCCCCTCCTCCTCTCCCCCCAGGTATATGTTGACCCCCTTCATACCCTTCCCCCCAGCATCCGCATCCATCTCGAATTATATAAATATATGTTTTAATTTTATGCAGATATCAATAACACCTCCAAAGGATCTAAAATCCGGCGTCCTCATAAAAAATACGTTGCCATGCTGACAATATTTACCAACTGCTACGGTGGCTACTGATCACTTCCTCCCACTCCGTCTTACACAACAACAGATACCATTAAGCAAAAAACCTCTACTCCCACTACTCCCCCTAAGTATTTTTTTAAAACTTTAACGTCTACTTTTCTTTCTTTCTTTTTCTTTTTTTCAAACGTATCAAATAGAAGCCTTTTAGCGTCTTTTCACAACTGAAATTCTACTATAAAACCTCCTCACACTACCACACGACCTCCCTCTCTATTTAATACCCCCCAATAACTTTCTATCCATTTCTGTAAGTTTAAACTTCAGTCCACCTATAAATTCCGATGAAATTGGTATTCTACCTCATCTCCTGGGGTGAAAATCCAATGGAAACAGTAATGTAAATTTATTATGGGCTCAATAAAATATTTAAAAAATTATATATATATATATATATATATATATATATATATATATATATATATATAGGGTGTCCCAAAAAGAACTGACGGATTTTAAATTTAATGAACTTCCTGAATATTTAAATTATGCTTACCAATTTTCGTATGTAGGTAGATGAACCTCTCCGTGATTTGCTACAATATAGTACGATGTAATAGTGTACTTATTCTATTTTTTTACACAACTTAATCTAAGGTATATTTTTCACAAGATCTAATTTTAGTTATGTAAAATGATGTTACTCAAATGCCCACCATTTTCATTTTCACACTCTTGTGCTCTCTGCAGTGCATTGTCCATTGTTATTGGCTTAAACTCTTGCACCAATTGAATTTTATATGGAAATTTGCCCTCTTCATGAAGCATTATGTGAAGAGATGATCGAGAGACAACAATTTTACTTGATCTCCTTCTTACAGATGTGGATGGATCCTCCGACATTCTCTCTGCATATCTCTGACGATTCTCATAACTTCTTGCCGCACGGGGTCTACCAGATTTTGGGAGGTCGCATACAGACCCTTGCTCAAGAAATCGAGCCAACATAGCTTTTATTGCATTGGTAGTAGGAGAAGGTCTTTTTTTTTCGTTTATTACATAAGCAAGACCAGGTCATATCAAGGCCAAGAGGCCACTCAAGGATAAGGGTTAAAGAGTGCACAGTAGAAATTGGACAATATAGCAATCGTTAGTAATGGAAGTGGAACGGCTCATCAAGGAACTTGTTTACTTTAGACTTGAAGACAACCATATTTTAGTCAGCTGGAAAGCAGGAAAGCGGGAGACAATTCCACAGGCGTGCTGTTCTAAGAAAAAAGCTTTGTTCATGGAATCTACGTTTAGGTTTAGGCACAGATAAAGAGTGGGGGAATTATTGATAGTGTTTTCAGCTAGACGAGTGGTTCTTGTGAAAGTTTGGCGAGGGGCGACCATAGAGTGAAGCTCAGTCGAGCACTTGCCATGAAAACAACGATACGACAGAGACAAACTCGCAACATCTCTTCTGTAAGATAGAGGTGCCAGGGAAGAGAAAAGGACATCTCCTACGGGGCTACGAAGTCTATTTTGAACTCTATCAAGGCAGGAAAATCCTTTCTAGCAGCTCCTGCCCAGATATGGCAACAGTATTCTATCCTTGCACGTACCTGGCTCTTATATAGATAGAGAATTGCATCAACAGTGAGATATCTACTCGATCGATAGAGGGATCTGACCATTTTTCCAGAGGCCTTAGCAACAGATTTGTATGGACGTATTCCATTTAAATCAGGAGTACAATCAAGCCCAGAAGCTTGTCAAAACTTGAGGCCTCCTACAGACGAGATCCATTCATTTCAATTGATGCCAGATGGGGATCAAAACGTTGATTATGTAAAGAGAGAAGCTTGGTTTTCGATGCATGAAAAGTAACCAGCCACTCCTTTCCCCAGTGTACCACGTGCTCAAGATCAGAGGAGAGAGAATTGGAGAGAACTTGGTCGTTTACTGTCTTAGATGTGCTACCATAAATGGTAGTGTCATCAGCATAAATGTATACAGATGATGTAAGGAGGTGATTTGGAAGATCATTACTATAGATCAGGAAAAGAGTTGGGCCCAAAATGGATCCCTGAGGGACTCCAGTATTAATACAGTGAGCTTCTGATTTTTGCTCATCAACTACTACTCTTATGAATCTATCAGAAAGAAATGCTTTAATTATTTAGGAGACATTTCCAGCTATACGATAGCTAGAGATCTTGTGAAGTAAACATTTATGGCATATCATATCAAAGGCATTATACATGCCAAGAGTAATTGCCCTGGAAAGGTTTCCTCCGTCGAGAGATTCGCTAATCCTATGAGATATAATTGTAAGCACATCTGCTGTAGATCTAGCAGAACGGAAACCATATTGCATGTCACTAAGAAGTGTATTTTTGCTGAAATGGTTGATTACTTCGGTATTTAAACAGATTTCATCAATTTAATTATGGCGCACAGGAGACTTATTGTGTTATAGTTTTGTCGAAATTCTCTTTGATTTTCTGATATTGACTCATTCAACCGAAAAACGACTCCACGATAAATATCTGCTCTTTGTAGTGTAATGATCTGGTTTGGCATTTGAAATATTCCATGCTTACGAATATAATGGTTGAAGATAATAAGCGTATTCTTCCTTTTTTCCGGTCTCCGTTTTACTCGCTATTACTCTTCGAGACTACTTTTTTTAATCTCTTATATTACATAAATTCCTTTCGTTCATATTGTGATAGTCCATGTTTCTGTTTCAATTTCTATTAGACTCCTTCGTGTTAGTATTTATGTGGTTGGTTTTCCATTCCAGGATTTTCCTTTATTTTTCAGAATTTCCGCCCGTTTTATGCGTTAGAGTTTCCCTTGATTCCATTTTCTACTCATTTTTCTCTTTCAATTTTTCGGCATTTTTGATAGGATTCTTAAGACGTTTAGTATTATATTGACCTTTTTCGTGCTTCATAGAGATGTCAGTTGAATGACATGTTTTATGTAGTTGCTTTATTTTATCATTTCCTTTTGTATTTGAATTTTTCACTATTAACTAGTATGACCATCAAACATTTTACTCGGAAAAAAATTATCAGTTTTTGATTAATTTCTCAGAAGTTTTTGTGATTTTACTTATACAAAACCCTCTCGCGTTAATGATTTTACCAGTTGTCATCACGTTCAAATGTACTGATCTCCTTACTCAGTCGTGTCGATGCTTGTATTTTTAGAACTAGTTTGCTTTATCGACTCATTATGTAGTTTACTGTATCGTTTATTTGGCAACATAGTCTGCATTAATTGTTTTCCATGAGTTGATTTATTTATGTTTAATGTAGTTAGTTCTTACTACATTGTTCTTTTCTTTTTTCAATGCCCTATTATTTTAATGGATTTCCTTCATTATCATTCTCATGCATCGCCTATGTAACTGTTTCTCTTCACATATTTATTTTCTTGTAATTCTTCTCTTCTTTCACTGCTTCCCGATTCGTACATTTTATCAGTGTCTCTTTCTATCAATCTTTCTGTATATTTGTGTATGTATTTCTGTTTATGTCTATACTATAACCTATACTAATCAGTAGTTATTTGACTTTGTTTCCTGTTACGTGTAATCGCTCATCTGTTGTGTGTAGTCAAAATACATGGCTATTTGTTCCTTTGTTTTCTGATCGTTACTTAGTTTACATTTATCTAGCCTATGGATTGTCTCGGGTATATTATTAAATAATTCGAAATCCATTTGTAAATTTTGGCTTACTATTCTTGCACTGTTTATCACTTTATTCTGATTGTTTTCTTTCCAAATAAGTTTAGGTTGTCCTCGTGCATGAGCAAGAATATATTTTTTTGTGTCTGTAAAATTTTTGTTGGCATTGCATTCTCTTACTGTGTGCCGTGTCTATAAAAAAACAGTAGTGCTGCTAGAAAAACTTACTGGAAGATGTCTCTACATTATGTGTTATCTACCAGGTTTCAATTCCATACTCTATGTTCCCATTGGTTTCGTCATCTGATTAATAATACTGTCACATATTTATACATTTTCAAGCTTGAAGAATTGTGTCGTAGTCTACCTCGTATGCAGTGATTACTCTCTTTTTCTGCTATTTACCTCTTTCAGGATGTTCGTTTTTCTTCGCCTTATTCTTCTTATTACTGCATCACACGAGGCTATCTCATTCGGTATGATTAGTTCTTATTCGCAGACAATTACCGGTGGTATTACCTTGGCTCTTAAAACATTAGTGTCCGAAAATGTCCAGTATTTACAAACACTTTCAATAATCATTGCACACAACTGCTTACCATCGATTCCTCAATAGAAATGACTAGATTGTTACAAAAGCCTACTGTGACGTTCCTAGTAACGCGCGTCACCCCATCACCTTGGCATCAGATGCTTCAATTTGCTGAATACGCCGCGTCACGTAAGCAGGTGGTGTCTTTGGAAAACTTGATGTCAGGTTATCCAAATTGCCAATGGATCAAACCCGTTTCATCTAACGCGATGGCATGCGAAGGAGGGTTGCTTGTGAAAAACAGGAAAGACAGATCATCACGCCTGAAAGCGACAGCTTAGATGAAAGAAGCCATATGCGATTTGCGTCTACAAGGGAAAGCAAAGCGTGAAATTATCGCGCGACGAAAAATAGAAATACAATGCCTAGCGGATAGGAAATGAAAGATGAACTAAACGCGATAAGCTAGGTGTGAAATGAATCAGCCGTATAGAACAGCATTTATGTATATGTGAATTTTCCTACCCTAAACGCGGGTGACAGAATGCCTCAAGTTTAGAGCACTATCTCCCGCAAACAACCAGGATAAATGGAAATATATTTTATCTTGTACGGAGATAAAATAATTAATTCGGTTCAGCTCTAGTTGGAAGTACGTATCTACTCACAAGGACATTCTGCAACACGAGACCGTCATATTTATGTGAAACGTGGATTTTATTTGATTCAGTTTTTCGAATGGTTCATACCCTTCAGTATAAAAGAAAAGAAGGAATAACAACGAATATGAATAAAAAGAAAAAGTGATCATTAAAAAGATAAAAACGAAAATTATAAAAAAAGTGAAAAAGGGGACATCATCTGTGGCATGAGATCATCGTTTGTGAATTAATGTTCTTTGTATGGATTTAACCAAGATGAAAGCGTCGGTTACGAGTTAATTTATATTCACTATTTCTGGCATGTTTTCTCTCTATCTTAATACACTGCTGATCAAATATTTAAGACCATTTAAAAATCTTTAAAAAGAAACCTTTTTTAAGGATAGTTTTTAAACCCTTTTGACTTACCTTAAGTCTTACTAATACTAAAATCTAAAAGGTTATGCACACAAAAAGGTACATTCCAAAAATGTTATTTAAAAATTTACATTTTTATTAAATTAGGCTTTTTACACATGATAAAATTAGTAGACCAATGGTAAAAATTGTTAGCTTTATGGTAATTCTAATGCTTTTAGATTAGTTAGAGATTAGCAATTAGTGTGTAAAGGTGTTACCATGCCTAAAGCAAAATAACTAATCGCGGTTGAGCGTTCTCGAATTCTAGGATTCCATGAGCAAGGTTGGTCACAGGGAGCGATACCAGCTAAAGTAAATCGCAATAAAACTGTTATTTCTAACTTTCTAAAGAACACGGAGGATTATGGAAAGCAAATCCCTTTGGTAGCACCCCCCCAATTCTCCTGCATTGAGTAGGAGAATCAGACGGGTTGTTATGAATGGCAGAGGGTTTTCCTCTAGTCAAATTAAGGCGGTTACAGATGCTGATTGCAGTCCAATAGCCATCAGACGACAACAGGATAATACTGCACTCCAGACTGCAAGAGTGATCTTGAGCTTACTACAAGAAAATAGAGTCCATCTCCTGGGACATCCTGCATGCTCACAGTTGAAAATGTTTGGGGATGAATGACAAGAGAGGTTTGTCTAACTGACAAACTATATTCAACAAAATATGAACTTTGTGTGGCCATCTTCAGAAACTGGAGCCGGATCTCGCGTACCTTAATGGAAACCCTTATTTCTAGCATGCTCCAAAGAATTTTGGAAGTCATCAAAAGCAGTGGAGGTAGAACTTATTATTAAGTTTTATTAGTGAATGTTTTCATACACTTTTCTTACACTTTTTGTACAATGTAATAGAACTTTTGTCTCTGGTTTTATCATTTTGATCATGTGTAAAAAACTTAATTTAATAAATATGTAAATTTAAAAAAATAAATTTTTGGAATGAAGCTTTTTGTTTCCATAAACTTTTAGATTGTAGTATTGGTAACCTAAATTCGGAAGAGTTTAAAATCCATTCTTTAAAAAAGTTTGTTTTTAAAGATTTTTAATTAGTCTTAAATTGTTGATGAACTTGAAAATAATTTGGAATTGACGTATTCATAAGCGTTTGGGCCATTTGAACTTTGCTTCACTTTCATCTTTACGTCTTACTCTACAAGTAATCCTTATGGCTAAGGAAATTATTGGACTGTCGGTTTTTAATTGTTTAGCAACTTTAACCCTGTCGTACTACCTAGAATTTAAAGTGACTTTCCAGTTCGCCTTCTCTTTTCCGTTCAGTTCCGTTGATTTGTTGATTTTATAACAATAAAAAGAAACCCAAAAACGTATGACTTGGGTGGATAAAGCTGGCTAACGCATTTTCGATGGTGGACCCCCCCTGTTAATTAAATCAAGCCGGAACAGAGCAGATCTACACATTAATCTTCGAACAAGGACTGAGAAAAACAGAGCGCTGGAGACTGGTTCTAAAATCTAATACACAAGTGTTAAAATACTATTTGAAGCTTTCCATTGGGTGTCTTGTGGGTGCTCTATCTTCTTAGTCCTTCTCTTCTTCCAAACCAGTTTTGATTGTACTGTTCAGTATCACCCAAGCTTGTTCCATTATGTGATAGAATTTTGTGGGTACAGCTTAAAGGTTTTTTTTTCAGTTCCAATAGCTGCGAGATCATGTGGTGTTACTTCTATATTGTTATTTACTTTATAGCTTTTTATGTAGCTAGTTAGCGTTCCTTGTTTGATTAGGTTTAATTAGGCATTCAAGAGTTTTCCTAATATTTAAGCTTTTTTTTTATCGCTGACGTTGTATAGTGGAAATGTTATTTTTTATTTCAAATTTTAATTATTTAAGTCTCTTACCACGTATTTCGGGACAGATCCTGCAGTTTACTGTTATTGGTATTATAGCGATTTTCCTCATCATCCATATTCTTTTCAGTTCTAAGCGCTGTGATCTAATTGAACGCCAAACTCCCTAATTTGGCACTTCCCCCTTCTTTTTGATTTCAAGTACAATTTCTTTTTTTTGCCTGCACTGTTTTAGTATTCAAAATTCTTCTTTTGCATTGTTCCCAGTGTGCTGCCTTACCCGCTCTGCCTTATTCGATTTAGTATTATGTTTGGTTCAGTTTTCTGAACTCACATATTAAGTGATTGATTGGTTCAAACATTTGCTCACATTTACTGTTCATCGGGATTGCATGTGTAAATTAATCACATTGTTCTTGTTAGCAGTAAGTAGTAATTCCGTTTGTTTTTTTAAGTAATCTTTGCGTAGTTGGATTTAGTATTTTTTAGTTTGTTACCTTGTAGTGTTTATGCGTTGTTTATGTATGTGTGTATTAACACACACACACCTTCTCTGTTTGTCTCTGTGTTCATGTCTAAGTGTCTGTTTATTTAACTGACATCTCAAACGGCGATTATTACCATTTCGCTGTTATGTGATAGATTACTAGCAAGGGAGCACCCGGTTTTTCCTGGTCTTAAAATACGCTATTTTCATTTGTCCACATTTCGTGTATATATATATATATATATATATATATATATATATATATATATATATATATATATATATATATTAGAGTAGGTCGACGGTGGAACTGTAAACAGGTTAATAGATGGAAAGTTGCGAAATAACACCCTAATCACCTGACAAAATATTTTTTTTCCAAAATTTTGTATTTTTTTTTTTTGCGAAATTGAATTTAAAGACATCAATATTTGCAATCCTAGTCGTAATTTCGGAAACACCGGAAATATGTATCCATAAAATTAAATCAGAGATTAAACTAGAGTAAAATAAGAAAATCTATTAAAGAATTTACTTTTTAAAGTTTATTATCTATTTTTATATTAATTTAAATAGAATGACCAAAATAAAATATATCAAAATATATAGTTTAAAATACAATACAATGTTGGATATTTTTTCTACTTTCACCGGTAGTATTTATCTGCCCCTTGTTTACATTTTTAACCTTCGAATTCACACGAATTAATTTAAACAAATAAACATACTATTAAAATAGTTTTTTTTTTAACAAATTAAACGTAATATTATAATATTTACTTTAACAAATTAAAAATACTATTTAAATATTTAAACTTTTTATAATTATTGTCATTTATTTATATTTCAAAATTCAGTCTTTTTTGAAGGCTGGATTTTGTTTACGGATTAGTTTTTGAATTAAACTGCATTGATTGGTAAGTAAAACATTTTTTAAAAATACATTTTGAAATTATTTGTGTGTGTGTTTCTATTTACAGATATTTTAATTTAAAAAAAATGTCTGGAAAACACTGGGGTTTCTACTCGAAGTAAAGGAGCAATTAAAATTTCAGGTTTACCATCACCTTTGATGAAACAGAGCTACCGACCTTTAGACAAATAATTCAATATAGCTATTTTTTAATGAACACTTATCCCCATCTTTCTTGTTATGGTATTTGGAAATTAATAGCAAATGATGTGATAGATATCTGGAAGACTGTCAACCCTCGTTTGCCTTTGTTAAATGAAAATAGTGTTTCGTCAAGGTGAATATTCTATGCTTTCAGAAGGCAAAGCAAATGAATAAGAAACATCTACCTGCTTCTCAAATAAAATTCTGGAAGGAAAAAATCGATACATTGTTTGATATTTTATCATGTTCGTGCAAGATGCCCATTTTTAGTAATGACAATATTAATATCAAATGCAACAAAGAAAATTGCAAGACCAAGCACATCATCTGCACTTGTCCTCTGTTGCGGAAAGTAAGTTATTTTCTATTTTTATTTTTGTATTTATTCTGAAAGGGATAACTTAATGTCTAAATTATGTAAATTTGAAAAAAAAATTCCACAATTAAAATAAATATTTAAATCATTTTTTTTTTAATTTTACATGTAAAATATTTTTTAATTTAATATGTTACACTGTATTTTTAATCTTAGTAAATTTCATTTTAATCTGATCTTCCAGGTTTCTATGGGAGACAGAGAATATTTAAAAGACCAAAGCGGTAAAATATGGCCCAAGGGCACATTCCAACTTGGTCCAATAGATAAAACCGCCAAAAAAAAGTAAAAGAAAATGAGAAAGAGTAATCCAACAAAAAACATCTCCCATAGCATCAACATCATCTATTCAAGATCATGTTTCTCCAAGTACATCTCTAAGTCCCTCATCTTCTCCAAGTGATGAAGCTGATTGCATCCAGATAGTCCTGTCAAAGTGCCTTATAACCTTACAAAAATTCCAGGATTTGCCCTTGAATTAGTCAGGGGTGTATATCCTCTAATTTTGGAGCAAGTCTTGGTAATGCCCTGCTCTTGGATTTGAGGGCCATGGACCGTCTTATCCCTTATATATAGACTGATCTACGAGTATACAGTTGCGATTTCTAGAGGTAAGGTAGACCCTAGATTTGCATCGTCGAAAATACGGACAAATTGAGTAAGATTAAATTATTTTTATTCTCACCACAAAGCAAAAGGTTGTTTGTTTGTTTGTTTTTTATTATTTCCTTGATGGCGTCGACGGCAACGGTGAGTTTGTTGATTCGGCAGTCGGTGACGGCGGTTGTGCGAGAGCTTACCACGATGGTGACGACGATGACGTAGACAGTAGCAGTCGGTGACAACTATGGGGAGGCGATGATGTCGGCGGTGAAGTTTATTGATACATCAGTCTGTGATATCAGAGAAACGGCGGCGGCGTCGGTGATAGCATTGTTGTTGATGTTAGCAGTAATGACGGAGCGAGTTTTATAAACGCGATGCTCGTTTTGTCGCTTGTTGTTTCAATGCGTGTTCCTCCTTTGGTCGCCGGCTGGAAAGAGCAGTAGAGAACTCGAATTTCGCGCCAAGTCTTTTTTTCTTCGTTTTCCTTCGGAGCTCTCCAGAAACGGTGCACGCTCAGTGTGTCGCCGTCCGACATTAGTTCCGGATATTGAGTTAGTGTTTTGTCTATGTAAATATGAACGAATCTGTAATATAACAGAGCGAATGAAAATTGTAAACACTTGTAAGACAATGTCACTGGAGAATCGGATTTACTGAAATAAATTGAATATTCAAAACTGACAATTCATTTATAAGAGAGCAATTCATAGGTCACGTGACCAAAGTTTCGCACTAATAGTTTAGCTACGCGTTTATAATATAAAATTTAAAAAATTTACTCGCAAAAATGTTGTAGCAGAAGCAGCAATAACTAAAATGAGGGGAAAAAGAGCTTACCTTGGGTATGTCTGTTGTGTCACCAGTTGGGGGGAAAAAGAGAATTCCAAGATGGCGTCCGGGGGTTTTTATTAGCATTTACCCTATGCAACTCTTGGAAAATGACGTTTCTGTCTCATGTGATTATGCAAATGGATAATTCCCGGCCACTATAAAAGCAGGAGGCTAGAGACGAGTCGGCAGTGTCCTGCAAACTGTGTGTGTGGGTGTTTCTGGCGATTGGAGTGTGTCTTCTTTTACCACGGTTATCACGGACAGGAATTCCCTCTCTTCTGGAGGTGGGCGATATTGACTATTTTGAAGTTGTACTGTTGCTGACAGAACATTTATTTATTTTTTTTTTTGCCTACTACATTTTTGTTTCAAGCTATTTCGGCCCGAATATGGCGAAGGTGCGGATAAGCAGTGATATTATCAAGCCGTTCTCTGGCGAGGGAGACGTTGTAGCGTGGCTGAAAAAAGTGAGACTTGTCGCACAACTTACGCAGGTGGATGACGTAGCGAGTCTGCTACCTTTATACCTGGAAGGCGATGCGCTGGCCCTCTACATGGAAATGGAGGAGGACGATCAAAAGAAAATAGACCAGATTGAGGCTCGATTAAAGGAGGCATTTACTGATGACGCGTTTGCAGCATATAGAAAAATAACTATGGTTAGATGGGCTGGTGAACGTGTGGATGTGTACGCCAACAAAATCAGGCAGTTGGTTGGATTGGCCGGATTCACAGGAGAAAGCTCAGAGAGACCCACAAAATTAATTTTTGTCCCTGGATTCCCTGACACCATCTCAATTGCTCTTCAACAGGTGCCGAACATCAAAGCCCTGCCCATGGGGGAGCTAATGTCGAGAGCGAGAATTTTGACGACGACTGGCGAACAAAATCAGGATGTGGTTGCGGCCACACGCTCACCCAACAACAGGGCCCAGAATAATCCTGTTAACGTGACCTGTTTCAAATGCAATGTTAAAGGCCACCTTGCAAGGGACTGTCGAAAACGTGGAACACGGTGTTACCGTTGCGGTGAGAGTGGACACTGGGCTCGGAACTGCTCGGGAAACGAGCAAGGGGAGGACGCATAAGCGCCAGTCTCCTTCCCAACCAAGATGTGAACACGACGCTCCCGGTGATAAGCATCCATGTTGACGGGACGCGATGTTTGGCGCTTATTGATACAGGATGCTCCAGGACAATTTTACATGCAGACCGGTGCCGGTCTTGGAGAAAAACAAACGTAAATGTCAACACAATTGGTGGAATGCCCCAGGCGTGCTGCGGTGTTGGAACGGTCTCTGTATCCACTGATGAAGGTGTGTCTGCCAGAGTCGATGTGTTGATGGTGCATGGCAAGCCACTGGGATTTGACTTGCTTCTAGGGATCGACGCCATAAAAGCTCTAGGAGGTGTCGTTGTCAAGCCTACAGGATCAGTGCGGCTGGGCGCCAGGAAAAGTATTAAATGCGCAGCCTTTTCTATCGATGAACCAGATTTCACTGCTACCTTTGACCATCAAAACCGAACGTGGACCGCATCGTGGAAATGGTCTGTGGACCACCCCCCTGAAAGGCTGCATAATCGAGTGTCAGAGTACCCAGTGCCAGCAGAAATTCGTGAAGAATACACGCAGGAGCTCCACACCTGGATAGATAATGGTTGGCTCGTGCCATACCCAGAGGATAAATTGGGACCCCCAAAGGTCTAATTCCCCTGATGGCTGTGATACAGCAGAACAAAGCCAAAGTGCGCCCGGTAATGGACTACCGGGAGCTAAATCATTACGTAGACGCATTTACGGCCAACGCAGATGTTTGTGCGGCTAAGCTGCGTGAGTGGAGACAAAAAGGTGCTAACGTGTCTCTACTGGACCTCAGAAGAGCATACCTACAAGTCCGGGTCCATGAGACACTGTGGCCATACTAGACTGTGGAAATCGATGGGAAAAAATACTGTCTGACCCGTCTGGGGTTTGGTTTAAATGTGGCTCCCTTGATAATGAGAGCAATTGTCAGCGAAGTACTACCTCAGGAAGAAGTTATAAGCCGCGCAGCATCTGCTTACATTGATGACATTTTTGTCAATGAAGACGTGGTGCCCGCGACCCGTGTGAGAGAACACCACGCGCAGTTCGGGTTGGAGTGCAAGAACCCGGAGCAGTTGAAGGACGGTGCACGGGTGCTGGGATTGGCAGTCAGGATGGAACGCAATGAACTGCGGTGGAAGCGAGGAAATGCAATTCCGGATGCTCCCAGTATTGTTACGCGACGAACAATCTTTTCCCTGTGTGGTCGACTTGTCGGGCACTTTCCGGTGTGCGGTTGGCTTCGTGTGGCTTGCGGAATACTCAGAAGGAGAGTAAGTTCGGTAACGAAGGGCTGGGATGATGAAGCAAGGGACGCTGTACTACATCGTATGATGTTCGAAACCTTAAAATCTGCACAGCAGAACGATCCGGCACAGGGAAATTGGTGTGTGGACGGCGAAGAGCTGAATGTATGGGTCGATGCTAGCTCCCTAGCAATTGGGGCAGCCTTGGAGATGTGTGAAACTGTGCTGGAAGATGCATGTTGGCTGCGACCTGAAGATGACTCTCAACATATCAACTTGGCTGAACTGGATGCCGTATTGAAAGGCATCAATTTGGCTCTCCAGTGGCAGAGCAAGGTGCTACACATAAAGACAGATTCTGTTTGCGTATACCATTGGGTCTCGGACACGCTAACTGGAAAGGCGCGAGTACGCACCAAAGCAGCAAGCGAGATGCTTATTAGGAGGCGATTAAGCACTCTTAAGGAGCTCGTGAAAGAGTACGGGCTGACAGTGGATGTGACGCTGGTTCCATCAGCACGAAACATTGCTGACCGACTGACACGAGTGCCACAGCGGTGGTTTGAGGCAATGAAAAAGAAAAACGGTCTTGACCCAGTGATAGGCGCGATCCACACAGACGAGCTGGATGAGAGTAAAATCATGGCTATTCACAAAGATAGTGGACATCCGGGGGTGCGACGCACTACCTACTTTGTCAGGAGAAGATGTCCAACCACGACAAAAGCAACTGTCAGAACGGTCATACAGAAATGCGAGGAATGTCAGTCCATTGACCCAGCGCCAGTCAGGTGGGAAAAGGGAAAGCTGGAAGTTAACGAGAATTGGCAGAGAATTGGAATGGATATCACGCATTATGGCACCTTCCATTTTTTAACTTTAACAGACTGTGGTACATCGCGTTTCTCCATTTGGAGGAAATTGGCAAGGCAGGACTCGGCAAGCGTGATTCATCAGTTGGAGGCAGTGTTCCTCGAGCGTGGCGCGCCGCATGAACTCCTTTTGGACAATGACACAGCTTCCTGCAGCAATATGTTCCAAGCATTTGCATGTAAATGGTGAGTTCACTTGCGATTCCGTTGTGCATACGCTCCAGCCGGGAATGGCATAGCGGAGCGATGTCATCGTACAGTGAAACCAATAGCGGCTAGAATGTGTTGTCCCATACAGGAGGCTGTCTACTGGTATAACATCACACCAAGAGACGACACATCTCCCTCCACTGCGCCTGCCAACAGGATTTATCAATACGAAGTTCGAGTAAAGGAGACCAATCTCGCAAGTGCGTCCCCAGGTCCCAAGAACAGCTTTTACCAGGTTGGAGATCGCGTATGGGTCAGAAGACCGCAAAATCGATGTACCACGAGGTTCGGCAAGGGTGAGGTGACCAAGGTGATCAGCCCTCAGTCGATTTTGGTGGACGGTGTGCCTCGTCACGTGAAGGATTTGCGCCCTCGCCATTATGTTGTTACATCGGAGGAAAAGGGAGACTCAGACAGTATGATGTCTTCTGAAAAGACAGAGAGTATGATGCAGGACGACGAAGAGGATTTTGAGCCATATAATGTACATACTGAAGAAGCGGAGGAAGGACCACCCGTCTTGCCTCTACGAAGGAGTACCCGACAGAAACGAATACTGCCCCCCTGCCCTGATTGTGAAACACCGCATATGGAGCAGACTGGTGGCAATAATGGCGATGAGGAGAATGGCAGGGAGGAAGTGCTGCCTCCGGTTCTTCGGAGAAGTACCAGACAGAGACGACTGCCCCCCTGCCCCATTTGTGATCATGAGATCAGGGGGGAGTGTAGCAGAAGCAGCAATAACTAAAATGAGTGGAGGCTACAACACTTGGGCATCCCTATTCAAGACTGAAGAAGAATGTATAACCTTGACTAAAAAAGAAATAATAACGGCAGAATACATATCAATACCTTGGGAGAAGAAGAACCACGATTTCTATCTTCGAAGTACCAAGCGCGGTCCCCGGAAAATATTTGGCTGCTTATTTACTAAAGGTTGGGATATAACTTGAACATATGTGGACCATTACAATGGTGTATGGTCTTTTGACATTCTTTTGAATAAGGGAGCCTTCTTGCATATACCGTACTATTTAGAAACAAGAACAGAGAAGTTGCCTATTGTGGTCGCAGGCAGAAGCCCAGCATGTTAGATATGCGGCGAAGTTAAGCATAATACCTATACCTACCACCAAAAACTTCTAGCTGCTAAAGCTAATCTAACAAACCCCAAAACCCGAGTTCGAGGAAATGCAGAACCAGACGCAAAACCCGCAGAGTCAAACTAACCAACCAAGAAGGATAATGAAATTACACCAGATTAATTCGAAAAGAATAACAATACTGAAAAAGAATCCCCCGAAAAGGATGACTGGACATTGTTCTCCACAAAAAATCTCTCCGCAAGGCGTATGCTCAGACACTACCAAAAGAAAGGAAATTAGTAAAGATCCGGGGTACAAAAAATGAAAAGTCCTTCTAAATTTAAAGGAGTCGCTAGACGAAAAACGGAAATTGGATCATGAGAAAAAAGAAAAAAAGATTTCCCTGAATCACTGTTCCCCCTCAAAAAAAAAAAAAAAGAAACGATCCCGGTTCAAAGCTCCTTCTCCCTCTAATTCTCCTCTCCCAAATAGAGACCCCAAACTGACATCCCTTGGCTCTCCTCGCTCAAAGCCCCCCAAAAGTTCTCCGTTCTGCTCTCCCAATATTAAGCCCAAAATATTCCTCCCCTTCCCCAATGAAAACAGATATGCCCCTCCCCCGTTACACCTTCCTTCAACAGATAATAAAACACATAGAAGTCGCTGCTCTGAAAATGAATCGAGAAAAAAGCAATATTTTTATCAAGGCAAGGACCTGTGCAAAATTACGCCAGAAACAGTTGTTAGACATCGCTAGGAGATAAAAGGGGGTTTGACCATGCAGGAGGAAGCGAACTCTGCGTTTAATATTAATGCTCTAGCATCTAATTTTAATGATAATGATCTCGTAAAAATTTAAACACAATATGTTGGGCGGGTCCCTATCACACTCCATTCTTCGCTTTATAGGGCGATTAAACTAACCTTTCTCCTAGACATCAGCGGTCTGTTCCCAAATTGGTCTGTTACTAATGACATTACTGAATCTATGGGGATTGCTGTGATGTCTTGACATCGTCTATGTTTGTTCAGGATCCTCAACCCTAAGTGAACCAAGATGGCCTTAAGATTAGCTAGCTTGCATGTCCGAGGATTGAGGTAAGGCTATCGTAAACTTTGAGTTGCACGCGACCTTAACACCTCTGTGTGGATATCTGTTGTATTCAGGAAACTCAGTTTATTTTGAGTGATTATCAGTGTTTGATCCTTAGAAACTTTCAGCTCTATTCAGCACATTTTGATGCCCGCACAAGGGGGTGGGGTTACGTGGCTAGTTAGGCACACTCTTGATGCTTCGTGTGACCATTATGCAGATCTGGAAGGAAGATTGCACGCACTGGATGTTACCGTAACGGATGTAGCATTTCGTTTTATTGGGATTTATGCACCCAATAACCGTACTGAGCTAGTTTCCTTTTTTCGGCGAATTTATGAATTCGTCTCGTCGGTTAGTTTTAGCGAGAGACTAGAACGCGGTCCTGGATCCTGGGTGGATTAATAGCTTAAGGGCTAATAATCAGAACCGGGTTGCTAAGGTGTTTTGAGACTTTGTCGGCAAATTTGATCTCGTCGATTAAATTCAGAACGAAAAGCTCGGGGGTGTAGCATGAACTTGGACAGGTAACGCGGCTCCGCTCCGATGCAACTTTCGAGTTACATCGATCGGTTCTTAGTTAGGAGAGTCGACCTAGAGCTTTTAGACTGTCCAAGTTTTCATAATATAGTTTACTCGGATCATAGGCTTGTCCAAGTTCGAGTAAACTTAGATACTGTTAAACCTAGGATTTTGGTTGGTTGTTTCTCTTTTTACGGCATATCAACCCTTTTCAGGTTATTTAATGCCGAATCCAGTTATTTTGAAGAACATTTTTTTGTTAAATAGAATATATTTTTTTCAAGTCAGTTCTATTTAACCCATAGTTAGGGTCCAAACAGGAACTACCACTCCGGGTCAGAGTGGACCTGGGAGCAATGGCAATTAATGATGGCTCCACAATTCCCAAAGCCCGCAAGCTGGGACCTCACCATCTGATATAGTTTACGTTCATATCCAGGACCATTAAACCTAGGATGGCTAGTTACTGGAAGTTAAACACGTCGTTGTTCGACGTGAAGGGCTTCCGGGAACAACTTTTACTAACCATAAAGAGGGAATTGACGGGAGCTATTATTGTGATTAAGTGGCGGGGAAATCTAAAAAAAAGTCATTAGGTCCTTCGCTGCTGATTTTAATCGCCGGCTCAACCTTAGTTCTGGTGCAGCGAAAGGGGCATAAGAAGATAGATTAAAAAAGGTGGTGGAGGAGAGGGATAGTGATAGTCATACTATAGTTAAGGCTGAATTGGACTCCCTGGATAACAGGGAGGGCCAGGGATTACTAGTTAGGGCTAGATTAAAAAGAGCGCCGAACGAGGCAACAAACATGGCCGCGTCACTGCGTGCGGAGGAGTTTCGACGTTCTGCTGATCGACATATCGCCAGTGTCACATTTCCGGACGGGCGAATGGTAACTTCAAATGACGGAATATTGGATGGTTTTCGTGCTCACTTTCAGGAGCTTTTCACAAAGGATCCTGGTCTGACTATTGAACGATTTGACGCCTATTTAGCTGACTTTTCTCGCCTTGAGGCGAACGAGGCGGCTAGGTGTGAAGTTGTCTTATAAGAGGACGAAGTCATTGATGCCTTAAAACAGACCGGGCTAGACAGGATCCCTGGGATTGCTGGTCTGACCTACGAAGTGTATTTGACGGTGCCCATTTTATTTCTTTGGTGACCATATTATTCAACTCCTGGTTTAGGAATTGGTGCATACCTCAGTATTTTACCAGAGAGATTATTAAATTGCAACACAAAGATAAAAATGTTGGGGATGGGATTGGGAATTTCCGCCCTTAATGATGTTAAACATAGTTAAAGATTTTGGCCAAGATCTTAGCAAATCGTCTGCAGATTTTCTTGCGCCGTCTAATAAGTCCCGAAAAGGCCTGTTCTCTTAAGAGCTGGACGTTCAAGATAATTTGCATACGTTACGCTTGATCGTAAAAAAGTCGACAAAGAAGCCGCGCTGATCAATTTAGATCAATCCAAAGCATCCGACAAAGTAGACCACCGTTACCTAGAGGCTGTTCTTTGCTCGGCTGGGTTTGGTCCCAGTTTCGCTCTTTGATTCGCCTCTTGTATGCCAAGCAAGGTGCTATGGTGGAAGTGAATGGGGTGAGATCGAAGCCTTCATATTAACAAGATCCATCCAATAAGGTTGTCCGTTACCACCCATGTTATATGTGCTCGTGCTAGAGTAATTTTTGTGCAAGCTTCGGGTGAATCCGGTCCTTCGCGGGATTACTTTGCCAGGTGGCTCTATCCCGGTAAAGTATACCGCCTATGTCAGCGAGATGACCGTGCTTGTAAGGAGCAGTCCTGAGATTAGAGTCGTCGACATAGAAACAAGTCGGTATGCGAAGGTAACAGATGCCACAATTAACTGCGTTAAGTCTATTGGCTTACCCATTGGTGCCTGGACAGGTATACCCCTTCAGAGGCTCTTTGGTTAGACTGATGGGCCCTGCAAGTTACTTGGCGTCTAGTTTGGCCCCGAGCTCTAGCTGTAGAAAAATTGGCCGGAAGTATTGGAAGCGGTCATGGTCACATCTCATTTGTGGTTCTTGAGAAACCAGTCATTGAAGGGTCGGGCGGAGGTATGTAATTCTCATATCTAGCCCCTCATCCTATATCGTCTCTTAGTACTCCCACTCCCAGAGACCTCACTAGTCGATCTGGTGCGTGCTCTTTTCGCGTTCTTATGGCGCGGAAAGAAAGCGATAATTAGCCTGAAGGTCTGTTATCTGCATCCGTCTGAAGGCTGTCTGGGTATGCCTAGTGTAGAAATTTGAAGACACACTCCTAGGCTGATACATCTGGACCGATTGTTTACACCTATGAGGAAAACGGCGCTTTCTGGATAGAAGCCACTAAGAAAACCTTTCAGGGGGTTAAGAATGTGCATTCGGGTGAGGGGTAGGCACACAAGTTGCCCCGAAACGAGTGCCCATTCTATCGCGAGTGTCGACAGGGCTAGAGGTTCCTTCTACGGGTAAAAGAACTCCTCACTAACACTCAGTTGTTGTCTCGCAAGGCACTATATAGGGCTTTAGTGAGGGGATCCGTTCGAGACGAAAAGATTGAGGAGTTCGGTTTTACGAAGGAGGAGTGACCCTTTATATAGCATAAGGCACTGCGTCGAGCTGCTTCGATAATTACGAGACATCACTAACCTGGCTGGTAATTCGAAATGCTCTCTACGTCAGCAAAAGTCTTTAGGCAGCAGGTTTTACTGAAACACCTAGTTGTGTCCGATGCGGAAATTTGGAGGACCTTAATTATGCTTTATTCCACTGCGCTATCGTACGACCGTTGTGTTAGTTAGTTGAAGGTTTCACGGTTCTCGTGCTGAACGGGCGTTTTTTTGTACTGTATTCGGTTTCTGTGTGCTGCAACTGGACACCGACCATGAGGAAAGAAGAGCGCTATGTTTTTCTGTGTTTGCTAGCAGTTATGAGAGGCGTGATTTTGTTGACGTTTATGGAGATTATACCTTCACTGCTCCCCAGCTTGTTTTTATTTTCAAACACCGATTGAAAATGCGAATTAAGCTGGAGAAGGTGAATCTCTCCGGCAAATTGCAACGACAGGTGGGTGAAAGTTTCGCGACTGTGCAGATTGGAACTAATCTTGAGTCTGTTTTTGACTTGACTTAGCTTTAAAGAATTTTAGCAATCCTGAACAAAAATTGACAGTTCATCGGACCATCTAGAATAAGCAAGTTAGGTATTTTTGTTGAAGTTTTTAACTTATCTAGAGTATGCATGTTGTTATCATACCACACCCATTTTAGTTTGCCCCTGTTACCCTGCCCCGTTTTTCTCCTCCTTTGAGTCGATAATCCCTAATCCTGGACCCATTTAGGTGACGGAAAGGCTGTTTTGACAGTTATGTAGACCCATTTTGTGGTGTTTATTAAATACAGTCAGTTTTCATGGGGATCTCCATTTTTTCGACTGACAAAAATTTCTATTTGCCACAATTATTAGTGAGGGTGTTCTTTTACTAACCACCATTTTTTTCATTGCAAATTGTCATTCGGGTTCTTTGTAAATAAGATTTTTATCCCCAATCCCATATCATGTATATTTTTCATTTCGGGTGTATTTAAGATTTTCTCCAGAGTGATTTTGGTATTTTGGTGAAAGACTCTAGTAAAGTTAACAATATATTGTTAGGTACACATTAAACCCCCGCCCCCTTTTGGCGTTGTGCCACATTTTGTTGTAAATTATTTGTTGCAATAAATAAATATTTACCGCCATTACTCATGATGGGGGTTGAGTCTCCTAGTGGCTTCAGATGCAGGGAGACTGGTTGAGTACTCGTCAAGGATCCGTTCTTGACACTCAGACGGAAGGTGCGGGTGCGTAACCGGCCCTGTTCCTGTCGGACTGAGGTACACCACTTGGGTATTACCCAGGAGGTCCACCCTCCAAGGCCTTGTAATTCGGCTTTGGGATGGAGCAAGTTTATTGCCTGTCGCTTGAGGCACTCCTTCCGGATAATGTCGACGAGGAGCACAGACAATTTTTGTTGAGGCAAGAGTGTCCCTCCTTTAGGTTAACTTGCCTGTTTTCCATCTTCAGACCTTGTATCACATTTTTGTGCGGTGAACACAAAATAAATATTTACCTCCTCTATTAGGAGTCAAAAACATGTAACACACACACAAATATATATATATATATATATATGTATGTATATATATATCATGGTTGTATGAATGTAAACAATGAAACTCTCGTGATTATTAAAGAATACTTGATGCAGGATAGAGCTGGTATATAGTCAGTTTATTATACAACCATTATCGGTTCAATGTATGCGTACATGCTGCAGTGGAATCCCAATTAAAGGATAACAATTCACAGACCAAAAATGATTCGGTATATCTATTCTTTTTTATTCTGATGGAACGTTATCCTGGAATTGGGATTCCACTGAAACACGTGTGCACATATGTGATCAATAATGTTTGTATACTATACAGAATATATATATATATATATATATATATATATATATAAGTGCGTGTGCCTTAGTTGATCTGGCACAGAACATTTTTACCTCTATATTTTATATGCATAGTATTACAGATAGCTGATAAATAGATGCAAAGATTTGGAAGTAAGCGAGAATAGATTGGGCGATGGCTCTACAAAACTATAACGGTACTGAGCTCACAAGTAAGTTATTTTTTCTAACCATAGGAAATGCTTTTCATTGATTAGCCATATTGCACGGACTTTTCTATTAAAATGTCCTATTTTGAAGCATTTCGTTAGATTTTTATTTTAATTTTAGCACATAAAATCTGGGAACACAAGGGATTTTTAAAACAACATCAAGTAAGATCATATTGTGTATGCAATGTAATAAAAGCTGTCTAAAACAGTTTATAGACCCAAACATGAAAGGCGAGACGTTATACCTAAAGAGAAATAAACGAGAGAAAGGAACATCTTCCTTGTTTTAATTGTAGCTAATATTAGATATCTTTGAAGAGTATTTAGTTCGTATCTCTAAATCGAAAACCGGCAGCGAACATTAATGAGCGAGCTCATATTTTGCGGTAAAAGTTCTGAAAGTACGAAAGTGGCGACACCGTGTCGCACGGGTCAATAGTGTTCGTTTTCTAGGCATGTCAGGGCACTGGAATCGAAGACGTATTACAGAAAACAAAGAGGCCAAATTCGCTATTCTTAGCAGGTAGGCATAATTCAGCGAGGAAATTGAGAGCCGGCAGAGACACGCATATGCATTATGTTTCGTCAAAGACAGGTTACCCGTTGCGACCTAGCTATAACCTTCAAATAAATGACTCAGGCACACAAGCTTGTGTAACGTATTCTTCACCGTACTTGAAGTAAACACTAAAACGAGCAAGCGTACTCAGACACATTTATGTAAATGCATATATATATATATATATATATATATATATATATATATACATACATACATACATATATGTGTGTATATACATATATTTATATATACAATATCCTTCTCAATCTCAGTATATTACATACACACATCTATATACACAATCCTATAAACACATACACACACGCACACGCACACACATATACATATATATACATATATGTTGTAAGTTCTAAAATATATATGGCTATAAAGCTGAACAAAATATTCAGCGTTTCATACACGCTAGGATGTGTACCTAAATTTGCATATATATTTTATAACTTAATACCTTGCTCTACCTACTTATTGATCACTGTTGAAGTAAATACTTAAAGTTTACGTAAAAATTTATACTTTCGTGTATTAATTTATGTGATCAAAAGAAGTAGTCATATATAGTCAGTTATTAGCTGGTTGGATGACCGCGTCCCTTGTTGAGACGAAGTAGGTTCATTTCACAGTCGGATTTCGGCGCGGTTTGCTTGATCTGTGTTAGTTAATAGAAATTCTTGTGTGCAGGGCGTTTGCTCAGTTGGTAGAGTGCTTGCGTTGCATGCAAGAGGCTCGGGTTTCGAATCCTGAGTTCCGGTGTGTCTAACTGATGAGCCCAAATGAGGGCGAAACTCGGGTCTTGGACTTCCGGTTCTTTGACTGTCATGGCTCTTGTGGGCTGCGACGTTGTTTGGCTGTGGAATTTATTATATATACAATCTCTCACATTCTGAAAATCATATATATATATATAATTATATATATATATATATATGCATGTTCACAACTTTCATCGTTCGAACACTCTGGATTGTCTAATGTCTTCGTCCGAATTGTGCATTTATTAGTTATCAATTCGCTTTATTCTCCTTCTAATTGTTTAGTGGTCAGCCGATTACAGCTCATCAAATGGAGTCAAAGATTACTTCGTGACATGGTTCAATCTCCCGACCGAAAGAAATTCACTGCTTACACTGATGTGTGTGTACACATGAAACACTAACATCTATCCGAACAAAAGGAATAATAATTTACTTTTATACTTTATATATATATATATATATATATATATATATATACATATGTATATGTATGTATATGTGTGTGTATGTTCTAGCTTTATTAATACAAAGTGTATAAATATGAACAACGCTTGTGTAATGGTTTTAAAATTACAATACTAATAAGTAATCGCGAATTCAGAAATAATTTTAATTCAGGAAAAATGTACTCGAGAAATATTAGGCATCATAAGCAATAATATTACAGGTCTCACTGCGTTTATGAATCTGTGTGGAGAAAACCGTAACTTACCTCAATAGCACGAGTTTCGTGTTTTTTTTCCTCTCAGAAAAAAAAAAAGTTAAAATGCCGACGGTTGGGATTTGGGCTGAATGTGGCGCCACTTTTTATGAAGTCTGTAGTAGACACGATCATATCTCAGGACCATGCAATCAAAAATGTCACATCAGCATATATGGATAATATTTTTATTAATGAAAGTGTAGATCCTGCATCACGCGTGCAACGACATTTTTTAGACTATGGCCTGGTTTCCAAGAATCTGTTGCGACTGAAAGACGGGGCCAGAGTTCTGGGTTTGCAAGTCTGGGAGAAAGATGGAAACGAGGAAATCCAATTCCAGGAATCCCCGATGAATTGACCCGTCGACGCATATTTTCTCTTTGTGGGAAACTTGTTGATCATTTTCCCGCATGTAGATTGCTCCGGGTCGCAGTCGCATTTATCAAGCGCATAGCAACTACAATATCTAAAGTCTGGGATGACAAAATCAAAAATGCATCTCTTTATCACATGTTAGCAAAAACTGTGATCAAAGTACGACCAGCGGATCCCGTTCAAGGAGCCTGGTGCATGAACGGCAGAGAGGTTACAGTCTAAGTAGATGCAAGTTGCATAGCCACACGAGTGGAATTGGAGGCGAATGGGACGGTCATTGAGGATGCGTGTTGGCTACATTCTACTGACGACGCACAACACATAAATTTAGCTGAACTTGACGCAGCACTCAGAGGAGTCAATTTGGTTCTTCAGTTGAAGCAAACAGTGTTACACTTAGTTATCGCTTCGGTAGGCGTGCATCGATGGATTTCTGACATTTTGACTGGGAAAGCGCGTGTGAACATGAAAGCAGCTGGTTAAATGCTCATCAGGCGACGGTTAGAAACTTTGAAATCACTGGCAAAAGAATATGAATTGTCCATCGATATAAAACTCGTGAAGTCCTATCAGAATCACGCAGATAGTCTCACCAGAGTGCCACGCAGGTCGATGGATCTACTCAAAGATTAAAGAGAGCCGGTGCTTGGGTGTTGCGCAGCAGTAAGACAACTGGATGGGAACCAGGTGGCTGATATCCATCAGAGTGGACATCCAGCAGTAAAACGAACTCCATATGTTGCCCGGATGGTGGACTCGCAAGTGTCCGAAGAGACTGCTAAATCTATCGTGAAAGCATGCGAAACATGTCGATCAATAGATCCAGCACATGTGGGCTGGAAAAAGAGAAAAATTGGTGTAAAGAACAACTGGGACAGAGTGGCAATGGGCGTAACTCACCACTATGGTGACAATGATTCACTATTATCGACTGTGGCCTCTCTAGATTTGCAATCTAGCGGCCTCTACATCGGACAGATACGACCACTGTAATCCGACAGTCGGAGAGTATTTTACTTGATTAAAGCTCACCGACGGAAATATTGACCGACAATTCTACTGCTTTCATCAGTAAGGAGTTCCAGTCATCTGCAAAAAAATTGGGACATATATCTGCGATTTCGATGTGCGTACTCACCAAGTGGAAATGGTATTATAGAGCGAAGCCATAGAACTATTAAGACCATCGCAGCCAGAAAGAACTGTTCAATACTGTAGGCGGTCTACTGGCACTACGTTACCCCAAAGGATAATGTTGCCTCTTCCAGCGCACCAGGAGACGTGCTACATAGATACCATGTACGAATGAAAGGTATCGAAGCTAAGTGTACCGAACCCATCCTAATCCTACACACAAAGCCAACTGCTTTTTTTTTTACTTTCTTGCCAACTGTTGTTTATACATTTTCTCTTTCAAATTTATTTTATTTTTTAACTAGCGGGGGTACCCGGCGTTGCCCGAGTGTTTGTTTCCGGGACAGGGGGGTGAGTTTCAAAAAATGTTATGGTAGGTAAGTAGGAAGGATCAAACCCGGAGTTATGAGTAAAAGTAGGAAAATAAAGTGTGAAAAAAACAAAAACATCTGCAACGTTAACAGTTCGGCCACCAAGAAAAGTCCATTCCAGTTGTTTAGGAAAAAAAAAACGACTACGGTAGGTCGGCGCGAACGTGAAAATATAATGTGAATTGTCCAGCACGCTAACCACTACGCCACAGAGCACTGCAGCTTAGTTTAGTGATTTTAAATAACTTGACATGAAAGAACTACGAAGCCAAACCGTTGTTCTCTTCTCAACTGTTCCTTGTGAACGATCCCCAAACGGTGTTAAGTGGTGGCAGGGGGAGGAGGAATTTATTAGAGAGAAAATATTTTACCACTTCCATTGATCTTAACCGATTTTGGCCGTGACTTCTCAGCAGAAAAAGTATAGAAATCTAAGATTATCGAGGAATTTGAGAAATAATAAGCCTATAACACACCTCAGATATTGTTCTGCCGTTTGTGCATATTATATTTGCATGAAATATCTTGATTTTTAATCCTATTAAGGTCAAAATCCGACGGGAAAAATGAGTTCATTTTATTTATATAGAGAAGAGAAGAGAAGATAATGTACTTTAATTATATGCGTATATATTGTCTTTATCTCATTGTTCCCCTGCGAACCGTGTGTAGTTCTTAAAATTCGACTCGAAAAATTGAAAGCTTAGGTAATACTCTACAACAAATGCCTTAATGAATCTTGCTTTCCGAGCTGCTGGAAAACTGCTTCTGTGGTACCAGTATTCAAGAATTCTGGCGAAAGAACTGACCCATTAAATTATCGCCCTATTAGCCTCCTCCCACTTTTTGCCAAAATATTTGAGATCTTAATTAACCATGCTCTAGTCCAGCACCTTACAGATGCTAAACTTCTGACCGACCATCAATATGGATTTAGACAAGCCCGTTCCACGGCAGACATCCTCACTGTAATCTCTGAACGCATATACCATTCACTGGACAAAGCGGGAGAGGGCAGAGCGGTAGCTCTAGATATATCTAAGGCTTTTGACAGGGTATGGCATGAGGGTCTCCTCAGGAAGATTAGATCTTACGGTATCACTGGTAGAATACTTAACATAATTAAATCCTTCTTAGATAAGAGAAAAATCCAGGTTGTCCTCGACGGTCGTACGTCTAAACAATATAATATAAATGCCGGAGTGCCCCAGGGATCTATCCTTGGTCCTCTGCTGTTCCTGATATTCATAAATGACCTCCCCGATAAAATTGCCTCTGAGATGGGTATATATGCTGATGACACCACACTCTATAGCAGGCACGACAGGAAAACAAATGAACATATATCTAAAGTAATGGCAGAAACACTAGAGGATGACCTCAAATCAGTAGTGGAATGGGGACAAAAATGGATGGTAACGTTCAATGCCACCAAGACAAAACTGGTTTCATTCAATAATTACAGGAAACCTTCTCTACCACCTATAGCAATGGCCAACAACTCTTTAGCTGAGAGTACGTCTTTCAAGCTCCTTGGCCTAACGTTCACAGGAAACATGAGCTGGAACAATTACATCGAGGGCATTGCCAGGGCCGCTGCGAGGAAGGTGGGCTCTCTCTACCGTGCTAGAAAACTTCTAACACCCGAAAGTATCCTGTACCTCTATAAGGCCACTATTCGCCCATGTATGGAGTATTGCTGTCATATTTGGGCCGGTGCATCGGCTACTAGTATCTCTCTCCTTGACAGGGTTCAAAAGAGAGTCGCAAATCTGATAGGCCCTAAACTGGCATCAAAACTTCAGCCTCTGTCCCATCGTCGAAACGTTGCATCCCTCTGCCTGTTCTACAAGTATTATAATGGTGAATGCTCTGAAGAATTGCAAGCACTTGTGCCCCCACGACGTGAACACCCTCGACAGACCCGACAAGCTGCAAAATCCCACCCCCACACTGTAGAGATCCCTAGATGTAAAAGATCGTTCTACTCCAGTAGTTTCTTCCCCAGAACTGCTAGACTTTGGAATTCCATTCCAGGTCACTGCTTCCCCAACTGTACTGACATGCATAAGTTCAAGTGCAACGTGAACCAACATCTCGCTGCCCTAATCCCTACATAGTGCCCCAGTAGATGTTTCCCCTGATAGTAGCCCCCTACACCTAAGTGGCAATGTGCCTTGTTTGGGGTGAAAATATAATAAAAAAAAAAAAAAAAAAAATAGAGAATTCTTAACTTAACAGAAGCGAAGATTTATTTTCTTCTTCTATAGAAGACAGAACTATTAAGCTGCAAAAAAAGTAAAAAAAATTAAAATTACCACATACGCATGTGCGCGCTCTATAAATATATACAAAGACTGGGAAAGGAAGCGAAGTACCATCTACCCCTCTACTTAAAACATGGTTACACACGCTGGTAGTATACTATTTTAGACAAACGTTTTTTTTTAATTCAAACCCCTCCTCATTTTCAAATGTCTATTAAAAAGTAAATAATTAATTTACTCATCAAAGTCTTATATATCACAAATTGAAGATAAAGGATCAATAAATAATATATTCAAATTTAAAACAAAAAAGTAGTGTTTTTAGAAATTTACCTGTAAAGTCCGAAGTTTAAAACCTTAAAAAAAACCTCGTTGTTTTTTTTTGTTTTTAAATGAAACCATGCTCCTTGCTCCTTTAATTAAAAAAAAAACTAGGGGTTGAATTATATTTTTCGAGTAGTTATAAGCTTGGAAAGAGGAGGCCAAATTAATTCACGCCTCCCATTTTGAAATGTCTATTAAAAAGTAAATAATTAATTTACTCACCAAAGTGTTATATATCACAAATTGAAGATAAAAAGATCAAGAAATAATATATTCAAATTTAAAACAGAAAAGTAGTGTTTTTTTTTAGAAATTTACCTGTAAAGTTCGAAGATTAAAACTTTATTTTTTTAAACACGTTCTTTGTTTTTTTTTGTTTTGTTTTTTAAATGAAACCATGGCCCTTGCTCCTTTATTTGAAAAAAATTAGGGCTTGAATTATATTTTTCGAGGAGTTATAAGCTTGGAAAACGGGGTGGAATTATTTAATATTTCTCACAAAATTTCTGACATACCTAACAAATGAATTATCTACCACTAACCCTAAGTTCGAGCTGCACTCCAAAATTTAGAGTTAGTGATAATCATAGATTTTTTATACAATTTTCAAAGAGTGAAGTCCCCAATGGTTAAACAACATGCTACCAGTTAATTGTTGGAAAGATAACTTTTAATAAAAGAAACGAAATAAAAATAACTTAAACAGTTTCAGCACGTATAAAAGATACTAGAATTTTACTGCATTTTGGTATCAGGTTTATTTATTATTGTTTACAATTTCCCGAATATTAATTATTTTACACAAATGATTGTGTTGTTCCTACTTACTTGCCCCACCAAGAGCCGTCATTCATGAGTTTACTTATTTTTACTAATTTTTTGCCGTTAGTTTATTTGTCAGCATGAACCAACTTTTTAAGATGCAGCATATGCTAACACTTCAGCGAAGTTTACTGTATTTCTTTTTTAGCAAACATTAATAACAGAAAGTTTTCCATTTATTTATTTTTTTGCATAATTAACGATGGAAGTATGTTTTCTGTTTTCTTAACATCTGTTAAAAAAATAATGTGTAGTCTCTTGAAAAAATCAAACTTTTCTCTACTTGCACCTAACTATTTACAATGTTCATATAAAGCATGCATCTGTTCTTTTATAATAAAAATTCCGTTTTCAAAAAGAAACGTTTACTGCCAAATTTTTTTGAAAAAAGGTGAAAGTTTTCATTAAAAAAAAAAAAACTTTCACCTAACAATTTATGGTAAAAAATTGATTTTTTTGTGGGAAAGAAACAACTTTTATTGATTAAAAAAAATTACCAAAAAAAATCAAAGTAAATAAACGAACAAAATGCAATTTTTCTTTGGGTATGTGTTCCATTTAACCAAACTGAGCCACAGCAACGCGTGGCCGGGTACAGCTAGTATATATATATATATATATATATATATATATATATATATATATATATATATATATACCAGAGTCATCAAAAAATATAAAGGAAAACATATCGTGCGCCTGTACGTTGTCAAGCAGTATAATTTGTTTTTGTGACGGTGGAACAATGAATTCATGCGTGAGTGTAATAATAATTGAAAAAATACCTACACTCATATCAGTAAATGTACACCTATTTTTATATACGAATAAAATATATAAAGCGTTTGGAGAATATATACAGGCATGTTAAAAATTATGTAGCACCAATAAAAACTTAGATAATAGTTTTCACCTACGCATTTTGAAGTTAAGAATTGTACAAAGAACAATTAAGAACAGTGAACAGAAATTGCAGTATTTATTTGATTTAAAGGGTCTTTCCAGAGTTTTTATCTGAGTGTCATACGAAATTCATTCCGATATTCAAAATGATTTATTGTCATACTAAAAGTTGTTTCTTATTTCTCAGGTAATATTTGATTCCTACCAGTTATATAATAGTATATCTAATTGCAAATTCTGTCAAAGAAGCAGGTTTCAAAGATTAAAATAGCACAAGTATTCTCAGGTAAAATTGCCAGGAATAAGACATTTTCAAGGAAGACAGTTCAAATAACAATTAAAAGGTACAAAGAAAAAAAGTCTTTCGAAAACAGAAAAGGACAAAAAGTAAAATGTTTACAAATTCCAGGAAACGAATATCTTTGAAAAGAGCATTTCAGAGCTTGCAAACAGAAACATGTTAGCTTGAAAAGCGAGTAGGTTATTAGAAGCGGGATTAAAAGACTCCAAAGCAAGGAAGAGGTCTTCTTGTTTCAGGCTAAGGAGAAAAAACGTCTAGAATTTAAAAAAAATAAATGCATGAAAATTGAACACTTGATGATTGGACAAATGGTTTCGTCTGATGAAAGTAATTTTGAGATATGTTAACAGCTTCTATTTCTTAAACTTAAAAAGGACCAATCAAAAATTTTATGTGAAGTCACATAAATAACATCTATTCAAAATCGTAGTAAGTTCTCATTTTTTCATCAGATTTTTGGCACCTATGGAGAAGTTTATGCGGGCTGTAGGGAAAGACGGGCATATCATCCTTATTGTGTTTTTCCCACTGTCAAATTTGGAGGAGGAAGTGTAATGGTTTGAGGCTGCATAGTTTCAAGAGACATCGGACTGTTTCACATATGTGAGGGCAGAATAAACTCCACAGTTTATACTAAAAAGCTGGATCAGGTTTATCAAACATCTTTTACTAAAATATTTAATAACTAGCAGGCCCCATGTATTGCGTTGCACGGTGGAAGAATGCCCTCCAGCCACTTTTATAAAAAAAAAACAATTAAACTACGGTTGTTAGTGGGATTCACCACCGGCCCAGTATAATAGTGGGCACTGGCGCCCGTGGGCAAAATGAATGTACTGTGGCAAAGTACCGACGCATTTCATATATATTTATATATTGAAGAGTTTTGCTTCCAAATAATCAAATGTATTTTCTAATAATTTGTCTCGAAAAAAATACTGAATTCTATTAAAAGAAATATGTAGCGTAAATAAAATTTTTGTCTATACCGTATATTTTCTTAGCATAAAAACGCAAATATTTTCGAGCTAACCCTCTCAATTTAGTCATGATGAAGACGTCGTCGTTGATTTTTTTGTTTTTTATTTTGATATTTTTAGAAAAATCTTGATATAAAAGCCGTAAGTATTTGGAGCCAAAGTCTTCAATATATACATAGCTATGAAATGCGTCATTTTGAAACATCACAGCGGTGCAAGAGCACTTTGGAGTATATGGTCTGATGCTATACTTTACATTTTCTGTTCTTACTCAGTGGAGGAGATATCGTTCATGACTGAAACAATTTTCATTTTTGTTCCAACCAGAGTGTCTCTTTTGAAGGTGCCTGAATTTTTTCACATTAAAAATCGACCTTGTGTCTTACTTTTCTCCGTAGGGGGGGACAAACAAATAGGAACATCACCACTATATACGCAGTGTGTTTAATGGTATGAGAACTCAGTTTTGTTGAAGTTTGGGCGAATCGGTCGTCGTCGTCGTCGTTGTCGTCGTCGTCGTCGTCGAAAACGTCGTCCTTGTTTTTTATGGTTTTAGGAATTATCTTATAATAAAGTCGCAAGGTAAACTTTTTTTTATATATAAGTGCATATAAGTACATATAAGTACTATATTTTCAGTTTTTTTGAGGGAAAATAAATTAACTCTGTTATGTATACTGCAGACAGACTACTTTTTATTGTAACAAAATATCATTTTTTTCAGTGTTGTCCTATAAAGAGATATACTTAAATATTTGAAAAAATGTGAGGCGTGTACTCACTTTTGTTACACACTGTACATATATACGATAATGAGTTGTAGGTGTTCGTTTTATATTTCTAGAAATATTTAATCATTCTAGAATCTGAAAAAACATACAGTCGAATGCCAGTTTTACACAGAAACACCGGTTGTGTTTGCTCTCCGGTAACTGTATTTCACTCTCTAGAAGTTGGAACGGAGATATCTAATACCAGAAAAGAAAACGTGATAGTTGAAGAGGTTACATTTAGCCTTTGGGTTTATGGTTATGTTGTCTTTTGTGACATGCTGTTATTAGTTGTTAAAGAAGAGCAAGACATCGCGAGAATCAATAAAAAAGATAGTCATTGAAGGCCATAGATGGAAGAAAACCCGTATCAATACCCACGAATATGTCATCGAGAAGTCGCAGTCGAAATTATTGTATTGTCTAGATTCCATTACGTAGTCACCGCCCTGTCAAATTCGATCCGCGATACGTTTTCTTTTCCCTATTAGTGTAATAGTAAACAGCTTTTGAAGATCAAAAAGAGTATTGTTTTTTCCTTAATTTTAACTCGCCTCATTTCTTTCAAAATGGCAATTCATTTATTATCGGCTTTACTCTTCTCTGCCATACCGTGAAAATTAGATTTATAGTCATGTGGAATGTCAATGTATTTCTACCACAAACATGTCTGACAATGAATAAGTAAATGCAATACCCTATTAAACGTATACGATTGGAAGAAGTAAACATGTGTTTTTATCAAGAAATATAGTGTTTATTCGTTCTATGTGTAGAAGGTGCTCAGTATCGCTGTCAGAGCGGAAACAAATCTATATATCTATAAAAGTGAACGTGTCTGTCTGTCTGTGTGTCTGTGTGTCTGTGTACATTTCCCTACGCAATAACTCTGTCAATTTTTAGTCTATAGACTCGAAATTTGAAATACCGGGTACTGAGATTTGGGAAAATCGATGTGACGGGTGTCAGCCAGAAATTTGGCTGTTAATGGGGTCAAAGTTCAACGATTTGACCTTTAAGAACTCTACCAAACTCCTCCGACAATTTTGGGTCTAGACACTTGAAATTTTAGATATAGGTTCCTTGAACATGGATCTAACTTAATAAAGTGATTTGAGCCCGAAACTATAAATTTTAAGGGGACATAATAGGGGTCAAAGTTTAAAAAAATTGACCGCTTTTTCTTTTTTTTTTCTCAACATACACGTCCAAACACCCGGGCAACGCCGGGCTGAAATGCTAGTGTTTTATAAAATCAACCGGTACTTATTCAACATAAGCAGTATTCAGAGATTACAGTATATTTCTGACTGCTCCTCTTTTTTTTGGAAGTTCCTCGTCGGTAATAATTTAGAGGCACTCCCTTGTCCAACATCATAGATAAAATATGTTACAGCACACAATAATTCTCCTTTTAGCATTTCATGCTAACTTTTACGTCGACCGCTCCTTTGCAATCGTTATACGGGCATTGAAATCTGAGAATGGGATCCAACCAACAAAGCAAATGGACATAGGATGTATATAGTAATGATGTATCATGATTCTTTGAAGGGTACAAAATTATATAATACAATCATGAAGGGAAGACGAAAATTCATGATTAGAACGTTAAAATAAAGTTAACGTTAAAGTAAAAATTAACGGGGCGAAGATAAAAGGGGGAAAAGAAAATGGGTGAGTAAGCTGACAGGTTTCGCCCTCGCTTTATCAAAGCTGTATTGGGGGATTTGAGTGAAAAAAAGAAGAAAGACACGAATGGGAATCGAAATTATTTACAGATAAAAATAACGTTGCATTACGTTATGTGTGGAAAAAAGCTAGGGAAAGTAATTGAAATACACCGTTATATTGCTCGAAGATCCTAGAGACTAATAACGCTCAAACCTAATAGGCATCCCTTCTGATTGCAGAGGGAAGGCCTTCTCAACCGAACGTGAACAATATCCATGATCTTTAATTGAAATAATGAGTGAGCACGACTCAAGATTGTAAAAGAATTCGTGCTAAAGTTCGCTGCACAAGACGGGTTTTTTATAAGGTGATCAGTAATTGGAGACCCGTATGTATTGGCAATTACGTCTGTTAATTGGTATGCCCCATTTCTGATTTTAGCAAGTACGTATTGTTGGACTCTTCCATCTGACCTTCTACCCACATAGTTAGCACTGAAATTACATTCAAAATTGTAAATTACATTTTTATTATGATGGGGGGGATAGAACATCTTTTCGAAAGGATGGCATTAACGTTCTCGTAGAGAACACAACACGTACATTTGAATCAAAATAACAATTTTGCACTGTTGAACTAATTTGCTTTGCAAATTTCTCACTGCCCTCAGCCAAGGTAAACGCAGTAATGATGTACTTCGCAATTGGAGATTCTGTTGAGTTATCAAAGGCGTATGGTAACAAATAGTTTATTTCATTACCGATTTATATTTTTTCTTTATTCTTTTTGGTAATTGTTAGCATTTTTATTACAAAAATATTAAACACTTTATTTTTTTCAAATCTTGTTCCAGCATACAAAAAATGTAATTTGTTTTTTTTTATAATCCTATTTAGTATCCCATCCCCACTCTTTCTCTCTATATATATCAGGCATAAATGAATAATGGGAACATCATATTTCTTCTGTCTTTTTTCCTATAACATTTAATTTTTTCTTCACACATTTTACTTCGTAGATTATAATAGCGTATGTATTTTGAGTAATCACACTAAACAAAAACATCTTTACAGCTAAGAAATCTTTCGGTATAAAAATATTAAACATCAAGCAATTTTATTTAGATATTTTTTATTTATAGGCTTTTATATTCGTCTTTTGATTTCGTTGGATTAATGCAATGTTTTTCCCTATTGTGTCAGAACACCTTACCACTCAACATACGTATATGTTTTTCATGGAAATATGTATAAACGATAGTATTATTCATATAAATTTCTATTCGTAATAGATGCATTACATTTATCCTAAAACATACAGGAAGAATCAATATTCCAGAATCCGGTTACATCATGAACGTACTGAATTTCTTTTACAATGCTATTATAGTATTCCTTAATTCTCTTCCACACTATATCCTCTAGTCTTGCAGTTCGTGGTTGAGACCAGCAGCCTCCATAAGAGTGTCGCCTAGACATGTTTTCAGGAAAGTGCGAGAAGAAAGTCCAGCTGACGTTAAAGAGTGGCATCAGAACTCTTAGACTGGAAGGTTATCTAAAGTTCTAGGAATAATAATTATGTGTTTTCATGGACAGACGGATGCAAACAGACAACAGAAACAACCTTATAAGAAAACCAGATAAATCACACTCTTGAGAATAAAGTATTTTGCATCATCCCTGAAGTCTTACATTCATTTCCCAACATTGAAATGAAAATAGAAAGTATTGGATAAAAATGTTCTATTTGTATCCGTCAATATACTACCACCTAGAATATATCATTACGAGGGAGGTTGTTTTAATTGAAAAGTTTCAGTGACACTTAAAAGGTAAGAAGTTACCTCAAAATGGAAGCAGACGAAACCATATAACTTCTATAACTTTCTGTCTCTTAACTGACAACTTGCGATACTTAAGCCAAAAAGGAAAGTTTTGGATGCACAATGTAACTTGGTGTAGCCGATCGAACAACTCATTTCTATATTCTTTCCAGCCTATGTCGTATTCGGAAATACCCTCACTCTTGTATATAATATGTTACTTTTGTTTCATTCATGCGAACTGGCCATCGGTTTTAGATAACTGTATCCACAGAATAGCAAAAGAATGAGTGTCTATAAATTTGTTATTGTTTATTAGCACACTGATAAGTAAAAATAACTATTACACGGATTCTTACAAAGATATGAGCGAAGGAGTTAGACACGTTTCCATAACCCACATGAATAATAAAACAACGTGATAGACGTGCATGCTCTCATAAATCTACATTACAACAATTATTATGCATGCAGGACCCCTGAGAAATTCCACGTTGATTTCTACATATTTTTACTGTTAATGTAAATATTGCTTAGAATAACTTATGTTTAAAGGTGAAAACTATTCAGAAAATGACTCGTCCTTCCTCCGTAAAATAAGTGCCATTGTATTTTAATTAGAGTTGTATATTTATATATTAAAATTAATTGAAAATATATTTTCTATAAAACAACAGAAATGCTTTTGGACGATTATTTTTTTACCGAGAAACAAAAATTAATTGTCAAATAAATATAATCCAAATCGATACAAAAATTTTCACTTGTCCACATGTATATAGTTTTAATTGTTTTAGTCGACGAAGCGACATAATTTAATTTTGAAGAATTCATTTTAAAAGAGTAAGGCTAGAAATTTTACTTTGGTGACATGAGATAAATTTGTAATCATCATAGGATGATCCTATTTTTTTAATGTGTGTGAGGAATGACAACGTACGTACGAACATGTAATGCATTTTGTGTAAGCGAACAGCATAAGCCGTAGATGAGAACTTGTTTGTTAACTTGATAATAGCATACAATTATTACCTTAGCGTATACTTATAGACTGCCAAGCTCACTATATAAATCGCCCTGGCAATGGTTGCAATGTGTTTTTTTAAATCTCGAGAAACCGTGTAACTGTTCTTCCACGGCGAGCATAAAAGGAACAAAAGCGTTTTGAAATCTCCAACCATCCCTTATTTGAACCGGTATTTTGTAGATCTTCTGGAAATGGGTAAATGCCGGTATAACCAGAAAGCGCTTGTTGCGAGTTTGTCTCTGATGTATCATTATTTTCATGGAAAGTGCTCGACTGAGCTTCAATCTATTGTCCCCCCTCGCCAAACTTTCACAAGAAACACTTGTCTAGCTGTAAACACTATCAATAATTCCCTCCACTCTTTATCTGTGCCTAAACCTAAACGTAGATTCCATGAACAAAGCTTCTTTCTTAGAACTGCACGCCTGTGGAATTGTCTTCCGTTTTCCTGCTTTCCAGCTGACTACAATATGGTTGTCTTCAAGTCTAACGTAAATAAGTTCTTGATGAGCCGTTCCATATAAGTTATCAAATTTACCAAATTTTCATTACTAATGATTACTATATTGTCCAATTTCTACTGTACACTCTTTAACCCTTATCCTTGAGTGGCATCTTGGCCTTGATAATGTGGTGATGCCTATGTAAAAAAAAGTTCTTCAAATAATTTCTTTTAAAACTAGCTGAAAAGCGAGATGGTAGAGTTAAGTGTGACCATGACATCTTTAGCTTGTAGAATTACATATTCGGATTATACTAGCGGCGGAAGCGTGGGGGTGCCAGGTTGTAAAATACGCTTACATATGATATCTCCATTTGTCCAGATTACGCATATTTTACTAGCAGGGCGAAGAGGGCGCCCGGCTTTGCCCAGTCGAATACATGCTTTACTATGATATTTCAATTCGTTCATATTTCGTATACATAACTAGCTGAGGGGGTGAGAGGGCACATATATTATTATAGAGCCATGATTTTAAAAGTAAAAAATCTTTTTTTTTTCAGGTAGAATCTAACGAAAAAGAAAAACTGTAGCTATCAAAGATTGTGACGTTACAACAGTACCAACGTTACCCCCATATGAACTGATTAAAAATAAAAGATGATGAATGTAGAAAATGTAAAATAGAATTTTCAATTTTGATCGTTTTTTGACCCTTTAAAACTTATTTTTACCGGCTTAAGACCCATAAAAAGAACGGTCGATAAAAAACTCCAATCAATTGAGACCCCTAGCGCCGGTATACGATTTCAGTTTCGGAAGAGATAGTTTGAAAATATGGAGACACGCAGAAAAATAGTCTTTTATATATTACATTAGACGTACTTCTAAAATCGAACAAATACTCAAGAAAATTGAGCCAGAAGTCTGCACTTCTAACCATTAGACCACTCTGTATGTGAATCCGTTGTAAGAGAACATAAAAAAAACTCCAAAGTGACGAACACATAAGAAATAGTTTGATTAATATGCCAAGAAGCTAGTAAATAACACAAAAATGGCGACAGTCTATATTTAATATACATCTATCATTCAAACATGAACAGTACAGCAGGAACTTATGAACTAAAAACCTAATTACGACTCATCGTCAATATTAATCGAGCCACGTAGAATAAAAAGCACAAAAATAACTGACAAATTTACGACGTATTATACATCTTGCGGTTTTGTAAAACTTCGGTGCACCTTCGATACATAAACACACACACACATAATTGTATATATGTATGTATATATATGTGTATGTATATATATATATGCATATATATATGTATTTATGTATATATATATGTATATATATATGTGTGTGTGTGTGTGGGGGAGTCTTGCTTTGGATCGCGGAGGGTGGAGAAGGACCTTGCAAGAAGGTGTGGGCAAGTTTGGGGCGGATCGAACCCAGTATGAGCGGCTGAAGCGCGATATTCGGAAAGGGAGGGTGAAAGGAGCCGTGGATGGGAGGGGGCGCCAAATTGGTCTGGAGTGTGAGGTGTGTTGAAGAATATGTTTGAGCAGAGCTGGGCTGATGAGCCACCAGTCTACTTATCGGGGCAGTGGCCCACAAAGCAGTATTGAGTTTCCAGAGTAAACCTGTGTCAACTGCGAGCGGACGTACAAAACGGCAGGCGGTTTGAAACGGCATCTGATCCTGCATTAAAGAACATCAAGAACGTGCTGCTAATGGTAAATACTTAAAGTTCATGCATAAATTTATACTTTCGTATGTTAATTCTGTGGTTAAATGAAATAGTCATATATATATATATATATATATATATATATATATATATATATATATATATATACATATAAAAGTGAAAGTGTCTGTCTGTCTGTCTGTGTGTCGGTGTGTCTGTGTGTGTGTACATTTCCCTACGCAATAACTTTGTCAATTTAAAGTCTACAGACTTGAAATGTGATATACATGGTACTGAGATTTAGGAAAATCGATGTGATCGGTTTTCGGCAAGAAATTTGGCGATTTAGGGGTCAAAGTTCAACGATTTGACCTTTGATTACTCTACCAAACTCCTCCGACAATTTTGCGTCTAAGCACTTGAAATTTTAGATATAGGTTCTTTGCACATGGATATTACTTAATAACTTAATTTGAGCTCGAAACAATGAATTTTAAGGGGTCAAATTTAAAAACAATTGATGGCAACATACACCTCCAAATACCCGGGCAACGCCGGGTACCCATGCTAGTATATATATATATATATATATATATATGTGTGTGTGTGTGTATGTATATATATATGTGTGTATGTATGTATGTATGTATATATATATATATATATATATATATATATATATATATATATATATATATATATATATATATGTATATCATCCCTTGGATTTTTATTTCTAAATATTCTAGAAGATAAGAATTAATCCGCATGTCGATAGGATCATGCGCCAGACAACACTTCGTTCTCTCTCGCTATCAAAATTTTAATAACATAAATTATCATGATTTTTAATTAGCAATGCTGTTTATGGGCGTCGGAAAGGTTACGTCAATTATCGGTGCATTTAAACAGAATTCACCTAACAATATGTTACTAGAGAAATGTAAAGACGATAATTTTGAAAAATTAGAAATGAAAACGCTTACATAATCTTTTTTTTTTTTCGAAACGCATGAAATATACGAGTCAACGACAATTAAAATTCCAATATCAAATAATAAAGAAAATGAAGCAGTTGATACTCTCTTTCAAGATGGTTCACGTAATATAGATGTACGGCCATACCGAAGACGATTAATTCAAGGAATTTCGTAATTTCTCTTTTTCGTAAGCATCCACTTGCTTTTTGATAACGGAGTCTCAAAATCATTCGATAACTGTGGATTAGGAAGGCTCTCAACTGTATATAACTCCCTAATACCCCACATACTGATTGCTTTATGTTTTTCGCTAGCAGTCCATTAGTACTTATGGTATGGTCGATCTGCTTGTCTCAAGTAACCAGGGAGACACTGACAGTACAAAAATACGATCATTATAAACGTACACGAATTGGCTAGTCCAAAAATTTGGTTAAATTGAGTTTTAATCATTTTGACTATGGAATGATTGCTCCGTTGCTTAAGTGATAATTGTCTATTTTCTAGAAAGCGTTTCTGCCACCAGATTTCTCCTTTCCCTTTATACGTTTAAGAAACATTTTGCAGCTGTTGGGTTTTATTTTTCATTTCATTAAAAAAAAATGAGTTATGATCGTGGGATCTTCTCCGATTTAATAAATATTTAGAAATTTTCCACAGTCAATAAAATCGCCAATGTTTCCTTCTCATTATTTTCCAAATGTTCACTCCAATTCTCATTGTTGATGACACTTTCATCGCTGTAAACGCTCACGTTCGGAATTCCAGCCCAAACCATATTCATCGAAAGGGTTAAGGTTACTTGGGAATTCCTCATGCCAAATGGCATGACATTATAATAATATTTTCCTCCAGGCACTACAAACGCGAATTTTGCGTAAAATGGAGGTTTTGCTTAATATCAAATTCTAATTAACTCTAATAAATAGAAAAACTTTTAAACATTGCTGGATGGATCAACTTTTTTCGGAATTCCTTCGCTATAAAAGAATATATATATATATATATATATATATATATATATATATATATATATATATATATATATATATATGCACTATTTGGCTACCGAAATAGCTATAAACTACGACAGTATATACTCGTTTTACGTAAACTAATTTACTTTGTAAAGATCAAAAAATCCTCTTTACAAAAACGGGTGTTCGAATATTACATCTTAAAATGCACGAACAAAGTAAACATATTTAATTTATTCCTTTTAAACAGAACATGGTACTTTAATATTATATAAAATTACAATAAAAATAACTTTAAATTTGAATCTTAGTAAATAAATATATAGCACAAATGTGTTCTAAAACTATCGATACTTAGTTAAAGTTTCTGGGATATATTTTCATTGTGTTATTTTTAAACGTCAAATGAAATAAAACACTTTTTCTCCAAAATGATAAAGACATAAATAAGTGTTTTCAGGAAGAAACGATTTACTGACAACTTTGCGATTACGTTACTACTTGCTAATCTTCACTACTCTGTCAGCACATGAATTTTTAACTTAACGTTTTACTTTATTTCTCTTAAGACACAGTTGACAAGCTATATATCCTTACAAGTCGAATGTCTGGTTTTCATGTATGGGTAACCTTCAGTATTTGGTTAAACATTATTCCTCATACTAAAAAAATTAAATGAAATGTTATATGAATTATATTATTGGCTGTTAAATAGCACATGCGTTGGTTCATAAACTCATCCAATTCCTGCTACAGACACCTTATATCAAAATTAACATTATGCGCATTCATAAGTTTGTGGATTTATTTTAAGCCCAACGAAAGGAGTTCGCGATTTGCCAATTTACAAAATCACGCTTGAGGTCACTACACTTCGTAATCGGTCACGTGTGAGAAAGACTTGACCAATTTGATTGGATCTCTTTATACGCTGATCGGATCATTAGTTCTCGCGCCAACTTATCTTGTAACGAAGTCCATTAGTACTTATGGTTTGATCGATCTGATTGTCTCAAGTAACCAGGGAGACAGTGGCAGTACAAAAATACGACCATTAGAAACTTACACGAATTGGCGAGTTCAAAAATTCGACGCTACATGGATGTATTTGTCCACTTAAGATGTAAGCGAAAATTATATATAGAGAGTAGAACACTACTAAAAAGTAAAGTTATAAAAAAAGTCAAGTAAAATAAAACGGAGAAAAAATTGTTGGTGGAGACTGAATTATATATTGAGAAAGAGAACGATGGGTGAAGAAAGTGACGTACACAAATATGTTTAAAATATATAAACACGCATGCATGGATACATGATATGAATTTTTAAGTGCATATACAAGGGTTGAGATAATTATCCCTGGCATTTTCAAGAAATTAATTTAAAAAATGCAAACTATTTGCATGCCTTTCTTTTTCAACATAGCTGCTATTCGGGTCGATTTATATTTGAAATTCAGATCCGAAAAATAGTTTTAAAAAATCCTGTAGATCGTTTTTAGTGCAAATTAGTGGCGATGATTTTTGCGTTTTTTGTTTTTCTTTGAGGATTTTTTTTCTTTGAGGATTTTTTTTTCTTTGAGGATTTCCGTAGGATTAGTAAAAAACAAACAATCCTGATTGAACTTAATCGAAAATATATAGTTAATGCGATATTATTTCAAGTCAAATTCTTTCGGGCCATCTTGTACAGCTCTGGAATATTACACTGTGGCCTATCAAAATGAAACAGTAAAGGTTTCATTTTTTATTTCTTTAATCAAAGTGTCTTGTAGCTGGCTCACAATCTCAATATTATAAAATTACATTAATTTCTTTGATTTTGAAAGAAGTATTGCGTATAACACTTTATGAATCCCGGAGAATCGTAGACATAACTTTTGCGCTGACTTTTAGATGTTGAAGTGTAACGTGGAAGCAATTATTTGACTATTTTTGGACTCGAAATCATACTCGTTCTATCTATAGTGATAATTGTCGCAAGAAATATTTCTCCGTCTAATTCAATTTTGTGCAATAATGTTAAAGCGAAATACCACGAGGATTCTATTGATCAGGCCGTTACGCGATTTTATCCAGTCCCTAATTATCATACACTATTTGATTAGACGATCAGTTACATAGCGCGGACGGATATATATAAATATTAAGTCGTGAGCGAAATAATATCACGGTAAAGTAAAGGAAAATGTTTAAAAATGAGAAAGAACACATTAGAGAAGACGATCATGAGAGAGACGTCAGAGTGTTAACCAGAAGTAACGCGTGGATGGAGAATGAGAAAATAAATGTCTTTGTTGCACAAGAAAGTGTGTTAAAGGTATTCTTTGTCTCGTAAGATTTACGACGTAGGCTGCTACAGCGTGTAAGTCCCGTGTGTAAACGTTGTGTATTTATACTACATTTAAGATCTATAGAAAATTAAAGTGCCATTTCAATTTGCTTGAGAGTTATTTTCTTATCTGGTTCAAGTTAAGGTTGAGCATCTCGATAATTTTTCCTCATTTTTCCTCATTTTCATCTTTCTTTCAAATCCTCGCTTCGTTCTTTTAATAGATGTATCCGATTCTAGACTTGCGTGGGACGCTATATATATAAAAAAAATTAAAATTGTATTGCTCTGTACAATCTGCCATGGTTAACAATGAAAGTGGTTTCAAATATTTACGTCTGTAACCGAGAAACCTATAAAAGGAGAATACAATTTACAAGTTTAAATACATGGTAGGTAATTTCCATTGCAATTATATGTATAAAATTATAGACGTTTTCTCGAATCCCTTCTGGCTTCCATAGAGGTTGTAAACCCTATTTCACATGAAAAAAAAACTACGGCCAGAAATTATACAATTAAATAAATTTGCATATAAACAATTTCTGTAATAACATAATATATTGGCGTAAAAATAATACAAGCCCCCCTCTAGCGTAATCATTTTTCAACGTCTATAAAACTTGAATGACACAAGATGTAAAAATTAATACATCAAGAATATTTGATATTAACAGACACTATGTGAGGTAAATAGATAATTTATTCTTAATTGTAATTCACGACGGTTGCTTTCACCTTTAAAACGATTTTCGTTGTGATTTGATGATCAATTATGATGAAAAGCAAAGTTAGAGCTCAGTCAAAATGCAGTTAAGAAAATAATAAAACATATAACATTGGTTTTCTTACCACAACATTATCTTACAATACATATGGAATCTCTCAAATACCAGCCCAATTTGTCTATATATCAATTACTATGAATATTACTTTTAATTATTATAATTAATTAATGATTAAATACCGTACATGATCATACAAGTATAAGAAATAAAAATTAATATGACTATTACTTTTAATTATTATAATTTATTAATGATTAAAAAGCGTACAGGATCATACAAATATAAGAAATAAAAGTTAATATGAATATTACTTTCAATTATTATAATTTATTAATGATTAAAAACTGTACAGGATCATTCAAGTATAAGAAATAAAAATTAATATTAATATTACTTTTAATTATTATAATTTAGTAATGATTATAAACCGTATAGGATCATTACAGTATAAGAATTAAAATTAATATGAATATTACTTTTAATTATTATAATTTATTAATGATTAAAAACCGTACAAGATCATTCAAGTATAAGAATCAAAATTAATATGAATATTACTTTTAATTATTATAATTTATTAATGATTAAAACCGTATAGGTTCAGTCAAGTATAAGAATTAAAGTTAATATTAATATTACTTGTAATTATTATAGTTTATTAATGATTAAAACCGTATAGGATCATTCAAGTATAAGAATTAAAAAATCATTGAAACTTTAACCTCAAAACAAGACATCTCACAAATAAAATTAATAAATAAACTAATAACATTTCTTTAGTTCCGTTAGCGGAGGAGAGGGTATATAGTGTTGTGTCTGCTTATTTCGATTCAATGTTCATATTTGCGGCACCGTAGCCATTCTTTTTAGAGATTTATAAAATTAAAATACACATACATTTTATTCATAATATATAACTAATATTTTATTCATGCAAATTTCTTATTTATTTTTAGAGAAACAATTGCCTGTTGATAATTATCCCATATGTAGATATAATGCCGATAGTTTTTGACGTACATGACTTGAGTATTATCCGCTAGAATCAAAACACAAAACGTTTGGCGCTCCGACCATAGTTATTATTACTCTATCTGGCGTCGTTATCGTCTGAACTACTGACAGATGAATACAAAAACAAAAAAAAAACAAAAAACTTCATCGACTTTACAGTACGAATTTTTAATTTTCTGTATATGAAAAATTAACAGCATGACTGCCTGTTAAAATAGACTTAAATTTTGAAACTCTACCAGCAATTTCTGTCGAGTAAAACAAAGTCGAATGTGCTCACTAGGTCAAAATACTCGATTTATCAAATTTCAACTTGGTAGACCGAAAATTTAGAGGGCAGTTTGGTTGAGGTTTTTCAGCCAAAAACCCACAAACAGGATAGGCAGATATAAACATCCCCGTATGATATATTTTCATCTTATGCAATTATGCAGAATGTAGAAAGTATACATTAAAAGAGTTCAGCCTAATAGTGAAATGAAACCAATCATCTAATAAGACCATAAAAATGAATAAGTCATTGATTAACGCTCGTTTTTCAAAAGAAACGTGCAAATTAGTTAACCTTCATATAGGCACTCGCATAACCATAACTAAGTATATTATGACGTTCATTTAGAAAAAAAAGTACCTGGTCTTCGGGCTTAAACCTGCTGGAAAACAGTGGGCGGTCTACCATCTAGAAAAGGTGGGAGGGCATGACTAACGCTTCAGTTTATTTTTTTAAATTTACCTCCACCACACGCTAATGAAATTTTATATCTAATAAAACGGCACTAATAAAATTCTATTTTTTACATATTACATATCTATATATACTATTATTAAAAATATTGATATCGGAATCTTTAGTAGGACTACCCTTGGTGTGTTTATGATATTATCGTGACTGAGAACTCTCGCTAGGATTAGCGTAGACCAATCAAAATTACTGTAATGAGAATGACCATAGACTCCCCTCCCAAATTTTGTGATTGCCCTTGTGACTTATTTTATTTTGGTGATTCATTTTGGGCGAAATAAAATATATAAATCATTGTGTAGTATCTGACTGATGCTGGCCTTAAGTTAATTTGCCATTAATCAATGTTGGGGAAACCTTTCTATCCTGAGGCGATTTTTATTTTTGCCTACATTTAAAGCACCTTTTGTTTGCGAGCTTGTTTTCCTAACGCTAACAACGATCTTGCGTCACATTTTTACTTACGTAGTGAAGTAAATAAATATCAATAGAAAAAGTAGGCTTTAAATATCAATTTTGGAGCAAGAACATCAACGTTATAAGTCTCTAAATATATATGAATGTGACGCTGTGGGTGTGTGTGTGTGCGAACCATCTGGGCCAAACTCTTTCCTAAATGTTTGCTCTGCAGATTCGAAACTTGATATATAGGATATTTGGACCTCCAAACCACATTCAATTTGGGTTTTAACCTTAAAAAATAGCTGCTATAGTAAAAATTAACAAAAACGTTTATTTGACGGGAGTAAATCAACTAAATAGCGTGAATTCACTTAACCTTTAATAGTAACCGCCACATTATAAGAGGGGCGTGCAATAAGTAATGCCTCTGACTCACTTCCCAATAGAAGTAGAGCAACGAAACTTAGCACCGTTACTTGTCTTTCTCTAGAAAGGAACCACCCAGAGTTATGCATTTCCCCAATCGTTTGATGCAGCTCTGGAGATCATTTTTGTAGAATACTCCAAGTTGGTCCCCCAAACACGAACTGACTTCAGAAGTCAATTCTACATCATCTGGGAAACGCTTTCCTTTAAAAAACAACTGGCTGGGAAGAGGTGAAAATCAGAATGTGCAGAAGGTGCAAGGTCAGGAGAATAAGGAGGATTCGGGAGATTTCATAACCACACGCCCGTGCTTCTGATCTGGCGACATGCGAATTGTGGACCGGAGCGTTGTCCTGCAGGAGGAGGGTACCTTCGCTGATCTTGCCCCGCCTCTTGATTTTGATAGCTTCACTAAATTTCCTGAAAAGTGAAGCATAATAAGCTCCTGTAATTGTGGGACCCTTTGCCAGGAAATCTGTCATCACTACTCCGCCCTGGTTCCAGAAGACAGTAAGCATGACCTTGCCAGTGAAAGGATGCACCCTGCCTTCTTTAGAGGTGGTGAGTCCAAGTGCTTCCACTGCATTGATTGGTCTGGTTTCTGGATCATAGTGATGGACCTAGGTTTCATCCTGTGTAATCAGTCTTTTGAAAAACTTTGACTCATCTTCTTGGCACATCTCCAAATTTATCCTCGAGCACTCAACGCGTTCTCGCTTCTGAAATGGTGTGAGCAACCTGGGAATATATCTGTCAGACGCCTTATGCATATGCAAATGGTCATGGATGATAGTTTCCATAGACCCTGTACTAATCTAGATATCTTGGTCTATTTGGCGAATAGTAATGTGCCGATCTTCCAAAATGGCAGCTTCAACTTGACGGAGAGATGTCTCATCAATGGCAGAAGGGGGCGACCAGGTCTGGGAGCTGTTTCCACAGAATTCCAGCCATGTTTTAATTCAAGATGCCAGCGTTTTACAAGGTCATATGATGGGGCATTATCACCATAAGTTTCTTTCATTTCATCTAAAATCTCCTGTGGTGTGCGTCCTTTCAAATACAAACACCGGATCACTTCTCGAAATTCAACAGGCTCCATTTCACACCTGACTCAGTTCAAACACCTGTAAAACAGAAACCACAATTAGTTCAGAGTTGTGATTTGTCACATACCCCGTAAAGATATAAATCATTGTACATGCAAAATTTCAGTTAGATTAGCCAACTGAAAGAGGGTCAGGGGCATTACTTATTGCACGCCCCTCGTAGAGTATTTTTGATTTTCATAACAGTGTTTGGTTTTAAAAACTACCAAAAATCAGGTAATTATTTAATCAATATAAAATTGTCACGGATTAATAAGTAAACTATGCCCTTTATATGTCTGTAACGTTTATTTCATATTCATTGTATAAATATATTTTCGGGGACGTGATACTCTCCCTTCCTCATTTGCCCCTTGTTCAACCACTTAAAGTCAAAGCGATCTATTAAGCACACAGTCATTGTGTGATAGGAGGGTGCATAAGTATAGAAAAACAAAAAAACAAAAAAAAATATCACAGGCTGCCTTAGATATCGAAGATTTAAATCCGAAATATTAATGTGCTTAATTTGTTTATCTTTTGCGTTTTGAAGTGTGAGATTCATTGAATATATTATTCATAATTATTATCTTACAGATGAGGACAAACAAATACTTTTTCACGAAAACGCTAAAATAGACATACTTTAAAATCTTAAAAAAATAAACTAACAATTTTATTTTAGAAAGTGTACACTTTTCATACACCAGTAATTAAAGCATGCTTTAAAGAATCGATACAAAAAACAAATAAAAAAAAATAGGGTGAGAAAATGATAAGTATTAATTATATCTGCAAGTGTCGTGGGAATTTTTCAAGATACGGTAGCATGTTCTGGTTTACAAAAAGTCTGTACCTTCCATTTTGAAATATAACTATGAAGAGATGGAATTCCGTAGATGTTTGCTGTGACATCCCAACAAGTTGAATCCCCACCAGAGGGTTACCAAAAACGGCCATTTTAAAGGGCCACCAAATTCTAATGAAAGTCTGCCAATTGATTATGCACTAAAATATTGGGGAAAATACAGTATGAACTAGTTTATGCAGAAAAGTGTGGCTCATTGATCATTATTAATTAGAAAGGAAAATGGTTTTAACCATGAAATAAAAGATCGACTTAAAGTGATATTAAAACTGAAAAATAAGCTTTATTAATCAATTATTATGAAAAAAAATGATAAAACTAAAAATACTATATTTCACCATAAATGGCGTTTGTCATTATAATTTGATTTAATTATTGAACAAGAATGTATTTGCCTGTCGGGATACATGAAGATTATGAAAATGTTTAAATAAATATTTACACGCCACTGGGTTCCCATACCTAAAATTCTAAATGTCGGCGGTTAGTAAAATGTACGAGTTAATGACATTAAATAGAATCATTTGAATTTAATAAGTTTTCAGGTAATTATATTCTAATATTTTTGCATATTCTTATAGCCAATTATAGTAATATTTATGTAGTGTAAATATTGAAGATTTCAATTGATTTGAACACCTTAAAAATATTTATGTTTTACTAGCAGTTCAGACCCGCTTTTCTTGAGCCCTATGTAGGGTTCATAACTTTATGTGCATATATATATATATATATATATATATATGTATATATATATATATGAATTACAATAAGTTTACCAAGGTAATCAAAATGGTAAACTTAAAATATATTATAAATATTAAAGAGTTAATATTTCCAAGTAAAATAAACTCATATATATATATATATATATATATATATATATATATATATATATATATATATATATATATATATACGAGCATGGGTGCCCGGCGTTGGTCGGGTGTTTGAAGTGTATGCTGAGACAAAAAAAAAACAAAAAAACGATCAATTTTTTAAAATTTTACCCGTATTATGCCCCCTTATCATTTATTGTTTTGGGCTCAAATTAGGTTAAGTTAGATGCATGTCCAAGGAACCTATATAAAAAAATCAAGTATTTAGACCCAAAATTGTCGGAGGAGTTTGGTAGAGTTCTCAAATGTCAAATCGTTGAACTTTCACCCCTTAACAGACAAATTTCTGGCCGAAAATCTCAGTACCCGGTTTATCAAATTTTGAGTCTGTAGACTAAAAAATGACAAAGTTATTGCGTAGAGAAATGTAGACAGACAGACAAACAAACATATATACAGACAGATACACAGACACGTTCACTTTTATAGATATACTAGCATTTCAGCCAGCCGTTGCCCGGGTATTTGGAGGTGTATGTTAGGCAAAAAAAAGCCGTCAATTTTTTTAAATTTTAACCCCTATTATGACTCCTTAAATTTCTTGTTTTAAGATCAAATCAAGTCAAAAATTAGATCCATGTCCAAGGAATCTCTATCTAAAACTTAAAGTGTTTAAGCCGAAAAGTGTCGGAGGAGTTTGGTAGAGTTCTCAAAGGTCAAATCGTTGAACTTTGACCCCTAAATCGCGAAATTTCTGGCCGAAAATCAAGCACCTCGATTTTCTCAAATCTCAGTACTCTGTATATCAAATTTCGAGTCTGTAGACTAAAAACTGACAGACTTATTGCGTAGGGAAATGTACACACAAAGTCTCAAAGAAAGATACACAGAAAGACAGATACACAAACATGTTCACTTTTATACATATATATATATATATATATATATATATATATATATATATATATATATATATACTAGCATGGGTGCCCAGCATTGCCCAGGTTTTTTGAATTGTAAGCTTAGCAAAACAAAAAACAAAAATAGGTCAATTTTTCAAAAATTGACCCCTATTATGACGCTTTATAATTTATTGTTTTGGGCTCAAATCGAGTTATTAAGTTAGATCCATGTTCAAGGAATATATATCTAAAATTTCAAGTGTTTAGACCCCAAATTATATAGGAGGAGTTTGGTAGAGTTCTTAAAGGTCAAAGCGTTGAACTTTACTGGCCGAAGACCGATTATCTATATTTTCCCAAATCTCAGTACCCTGTATATAAAATTTCGAGATATTACGAAGGAAAATATACAGAGACACACAGACACGTTCACTTATATATATATATATATATATATATATATATATATATATATATATATATATATATATATATATATATATATATACTAGCATTTCAGCCTGCGTTGCCGGGGTGTTTGAATGTGTATGTTGAGCAAAAAAAAAATTGGTAGTAGGAAGGAAGGCTCGAACCCGTACCGCAAAGGAGGAAAAGAACGGGGTAAAATGTAACGTTTATGCTGTTACGACCACCAACAAACCGGAAGCGACATTCTTTTAAATTAAATCTAGACAATCTAAAGGAGAGGATAACTTTAAAAAATATTGGCGAAAAAAGTGACCCCCCTGTAGAAAAAGTTTCAAGTTGAAGGGGAATATATTAATATTTTAAGCCAATTTTTCGATATTTGTCGTATGAAAGATCGGTCTTTTAAACGATACTGATCTTGGTAAAATCCGTCGCCTCTATTAAATGTTTAAGGCAGACATGCAAACAGACATACATACATACATTTAAATATTGGAAACTAAAGATTTTCGACCCAAACTGATCAAAAAGCTTACCCTTTCTCTGATTAACCTTTATGTAAAATTTCAAAAATTTAGACCAAAAATTGTTCGAGTAATTTGGGAGAGACCGCAGAGGTCAATTTGTTTTTAACTTTGACTCCTATTATGACACCTTAAAATTCGTTGTTTTCGGCTCAAATCAAGTTATTAAGTTAGATCCATGTCCAAGGAATCTATATCTTAAAATTTCAAGTGCATAGATCTAAAATTGTTGGAGGAGTTTTGTAGAGTTCTCAAAGGTGAAATCGTTGAACTTTGACCTCTTAATCGCCAAATTTCTGGCCAATAACCGATCACATCCATTTTTCCATATCTCAGTACCCGGTATATCAAATTTCGAGTCTGTAGACTAAAAATTGACAGAGTTATTGAGTAGGGAAATGTACACAGACACACAGACACACAGGCACACAGATACACAAATACACAGACACACACGCAGACACTTTCACTTATATATATATATATATATATATATATATATATATATATATATATATATATATAGTGTGACCCCAAAATCGGTGCACCAACTTTAATTAGGCCACGTTTCTTAGTGTTCTGTCCGAATGAAATGGAACTTTGGTCATAAAAGTTTATTATATTCAAAATATCACATTAAAACACTATGGTCTTTGGCCTTTTTTCCGTTCTACAGCGTAGATGGCCTCCATTTATCTTTTGTTTTTTTGGGGGGTCACCCTATATATATATATATATATATATATATATATATATATATATATATATATCATCATCATCATCATCCAGTCCGTCAGTGTTGAAGATGTCTAGTCGGGGTCTCAGTGGTTTATTCTTCGGTGTTGGCATAGTCCTCTTTCTCCGTGGAACATCCGGTCACAGACACTGCATATGTGGGTGCCAGGGTTTTGTCGTCTATAGTCTAAGGCTTCTCAAATCTTTCTCTCTATTTCTTTCTTTGCTTTGTGGAGACTGTTCAGCTAATCATTCCTTTCTTTGGCTTGTTCCTCCCAATTCTTGACATTGATGTTCATTGCCTGCAGGTGCCGCTTTGTTACATCTTTGTAGCGAAGCTTCTGACCTCCTACCTTGCGGGATCAATTTTCAAGTTCCTCGTAGAAGATCATTTTTGGAATTCGATTCCCCTCCATTCTAGTAATATGCCCGGTCTATCGTATTTGTATAGTAGCAAGGGTAGCTTCTACACTATTTAGTTTTGCTCTCTTGAGAACTTCCGTGTTTGGAATGTAGTCACTCCATTTGATCTTCATGATCCTTCTGAGGTGTCTCTGTTGGACGGCTTCCAATTTCCTTACGTGTTCTCTATACAGAGTGTAGGTCTCTGCTGAGTACAGCAGGGCTGGCAGGACGATGGTTTTGTAGACTGCACTTCGTCTCTAGCCAGATACCACTCCTTGTCAATAGCCTCTTTTCTAGTTTGCCAAAGGAGGCAGATGCGCTTTTAATGCGGCAGCTCATTTCTTTGTCAGCTCGGCTATCAGTGCTTTGAGTGCTTCCAAGGTATTTGAAGTTTTCAACAACTTTTAGCACCTTGCCGTTGATTGTTATTATAGACTCTTGCGGGGCGTTGTTATCTGGTGAGGGCTGAAACATCACTTCGGTCTCCTCTACGTTGATTTGTAGGCCTATCTTCCCGGCTGTTTGTGAGAAAGTATCAACTATCCTGTTGATCCGAGCTTGATTGTGAGCTATCAGAGCAGTGTCGGCTGCGAACAGTAGTCCTGTTATCAGCTCCTTCCTTGTCTTGGTCTTGGCCATCAGTCTTGCAAGGTTGAACAGTTTCCCATCAGAGCGGGTGGGGAGGAAGACACCTTCTTCGATGCTTTGATGAAACAGCATTAGGACGACTGTCAGAAATAGGGTGAACAGTGTTAGGGCCAGTACGCACCCTTGTTTGGTGCCGTGGTTTACTTCTAAGAGTTCAATTTTCAGATGCTCTCCTACAACTCTAACTTTTGTTCCCTCGTGAAATTGTTTGATAATTTCCACAAAGTGGTTGGGACATCCAAACACTTTAAGGACCTTCCAAAGCATTTTTTCGATCAACTATATCAAATGATTTCCGGAAGTCTACAAAGATTATGTAGATCTCCCGGTACTGTTCAATGGCCTTTTCTTAAATCTGCCGTAAGCTGAAGATCATATTTATTGTAGATTTGTCATGTCTGAATTCACACTGTGATGTGGTTAGGACCCTTTCGACAGTCTGGCTAGCCGTGCTTGCACCACTTACCAATTATTTTCCCGTCAATGGTCAGCAAAGATATTCCTCAGTCATTGCTGCAGTCTTTGTGATTACTTTTGTTTTTGTAGATTGGGATGATCATGACATCTTTGAATTCTTGTGGCAGCGTTTCTTGTTGCCAGCATTTTTCTATTAGTTGGTGAAGTTTTCTTGTGAGGTGTTCTTCACCGAACTTATATATATACTTCAGCTGATATGCCGCCAATTCCTTGAGATTTGTTCATTCTAGTGTTGTCAATTGCTTTTCTTACTTTCCCAAGAGTTGGTGTGTCATTCAAGTCCATCAGATGGGGAAGACTGTTATGTGGCTTAAGATCTCATCATCCGTATTGGATTGTACATTCAGTAGGGCGCCGAAGTACTCTTACTATCTTTGAATTATCTGTTTTGGTTGGGTCAGTAAGGTGTTTCCATCTTCTGAAAGAAGGGTGTTAATCATCTGGGCTCTAGGTCTGAAGGTGATCTGAAGAAACCTGAAGAATTGTTTTCCTCTGCTTACCTCTGCATATATCCTGCCTTTATCAGTCATCAGTTTTCCATTTCTTTTAGTTTTTTTTTTTCAGGAATTCTGCCCTCACTTGTTTCAGCTTCTTATGGTTTGCTCTAGTCGGGTTGCTTAGCGTTGTTTTTAATGCTTGGTTTCTTTCATTTATTACCTCTCTAATTTCTTGGTCATTCTCATTGAACCAGTCCGTGTTCCGCCTTTTTGTGTAACCAAGTACCTTTGCACAGCGGAGAATACAGGTCTGCTTAGCAAGTCTTACATTTGTTCTGGTGAATCAGAATCATCGGTCATGTGGTGATTCGCAGTGTCATTATTCTCTCAGAGACTCCTCTGTGGCTCTCTGCGAGTCTACTGGCTAGATCATTTATGATCGTAAAAGCGACTCCAGCTCTTTTTAGTTGATCTACAGGACAGCCCTTCCAGAAATAGGTTCTTCTTGCTTCTCTCAGTTTGCCATCCCCGCTGACTCTTGTCTCCTGCAATCCAGCTATGTCAGTATGTGTCCTCTCGAGCTCCAGATCTTTGAGTGTTGTTCTTCTAGTTTATCTGTCACCTAAATCCATATCGAGCATGGTTCTGACGTTCCATGTAGCGATGTTGAAGTCTTGAGTGTTGTTATTTCTTCTGTTGTTACTACTGGATCGGAGATTCACTGCCCGCAGTTTGACAGTCAGATGGTCTTTGGATGAGATTTGTTTACTTCACCTTTTATAGAGGCGTCCCCTTCCAGGACAAGCAGTGCTATACCTGAACAGGGCTGCTCGCTCATCCGTGCAACTGCCTCAGGATATCCTCCTCCACTAAGTACACCTGCGACCTTCACACACGGCTGCCTTTGCGCAGATGTTAGACTAGTGGCTATATATATATATATATATATATATATATATATCAAGTTTGACTCTTGTTCAGGTAACCTACATCAAAATTTTCAAGTGTTTAGACTCAAGATCGGCGGAGGAGATTGGTAGAGTCTGCAAATGTCATCTCTTTCAATTTTGACCTATTTGCAGTCAAATGCTCGCTCAAAAACTGATTAAAAAGTTTGCTGCATGTCTGAATACCCTTTATGTAAAAAATGGCTGAATTATTTGCTAGCAACCGTAAAACTCAAATCTTTTGAAATTTGACCTCTTACTAGCGAAATCTTCGGCCCAAACCAATTAAAACGCTGGCCCTATGTCTGAATTCAATTCATGTAACGTTTGAAATGTTTGACTCATAATTGTTGGATAGTTTTGGAACTGCTGATTGTCCATTATTTACTAAAATGTTATATATTTGTCAGAAATTACGAGTTCCGAATTTCTGCGCTCCAATGCGTTTTCTAGTGCTTTCGGTAGATTCTCTCTTAACTGTCGCTACTTTTTGCTTACAGTTACTTCTAGCGTCTATAAACTTTTGTTTCTTTGTACTAGACTTATGCCGGATAAATTTGTGGTATGCGTGTTGCTTCTGAGCAATGACATCTGCACGATTAGAAGTCAACTATTAGGGTGAGTGGGATTTGCTGTAAAACTTGTGGACCTGATCTCATTCCAGCTGTGCTATTAAAAAAGTGCTCAGCCGAAGTAGCTCCAGTTCTCTCCACAAAAACAAATGCCTTAATACATCATGCTTTCCGGGCTGTTGGAAAACTGCTTCTGTGGTACCAGTATTCAAATATTCTGGCGAAAGAACTGACCCATCTAATTATCGCCCCATTAGCCTCCTCCCACTTTTCGCCAAAATATTTGAGACCATAATTAACCATGCTCTAGTCCGGCACCTTACAGATGCTAAACTCCTGACTGACAAACAATATGGATTTAGACAAGCCCGTCCAACAGCAGGTATCCTTACTGTAATCTCTGGACGTATATACCATTCACTGTACAAAGCAGGGGAGGGCAGAGCGGTAGCTCTAGATATATCTAAGGCTTTTGACAGGGTATGACATTATGGTCTCCTCAGGAAAATGAAATCATATGGTATCTCTGTTAGAATACTTTATATAATTAAATCCTTCTTAGATAAGAGAAAAATCCAGGTTGTCCTCGACGATCGTACATCTAAACAGTGTGATATAAATGCGAGAGTGCCTCAGGGGTCTATTCTTGGACCTCTATTGTTCCTAATATTTATTAATGACCTCCCCGACAAAACTGCTTCTGAGATGTGTATATATGCTGATGACACTACACTCTATAACAGCCATGATAGGAAAACAAATGAACACATATCTAAAGAAATGGCTAAAACATAGAGGATTACCTCCAATCAGTAGTGGAATGGGGACAAAAATGGATGGTCACATTCAATGTTACCAATACTAAACTGGTTTCCTTCAATAATTACAAGAAACCTTCTCTGACACCAATAGCAATGGTCAGTGACTCCCTGTCTGAGAGTACATCTTTCAAACTGCTTAGCCTAACGTTCACAGGAAACATGAGTTGAAACAATTATATTGAAAACATTGCCAGGTCCGCTGCGAAGAAGGTAGGCTCTCTGTACCGTGCTAGAAAACTACTGACACCGGAGTATCCTGTACCTCTATACGGCCACCATTCGCCCATGTATGGAGTATTGTTGTCACATTTAGGCTGGTGCATCTGCTGATAGTCTCTCGCTCCTAGACAAGGTTCAAAAGAGAGTCCCCAATCTGATAGCCCCTTAACTGGCATCTAAGCTTCAGCCTCTGTCCCATCAACGAAACGTTGCATCCCTCTGCCTTTTCTACAAGTATTTTAATGGTGAATGCTCTAACGAACTGCAGACACTTGTGCCGCCACGACGTAGACACCCTCGGCAAACCCGACAGGCAGCTAAATCCCACCTCTACACAGTAGAGATCCCTAGATGTAAAAGATCTTTCTACTCCAGTAGTTTCTTCACCAGACCCGCTAGACTCTGGAATTCCATTCCAGGTCTCTGCTTCCCTAACTGTACTGACATGCAGAAGTTCAAGTGTAACGTGGACCGATATCTTGCTGCCAAATCCCAACATAGTTCCTCAGTAGTTGCTGTCCCTAATAGTAGCTCCCTACACCACAGTGTCAATGTGCCTTGTTTGGGGTGAAAATGTAATAAAAAATAAAATAAAATAAAATAAACTTTTGTATGGTAACAATGCTTCAATTGCTACTTTGAACAATTCAGTGGCCCCATTTGCGCACTGTTTCGCGGGTAAAGAAAATATTTCTTTATTGACCATCTCTGATGTGATCGCTAATGGCATCCCAGTCCGCCTTATCTTGTCGTTCCTTGTCGTTTTGAGCAATGCCTCTTCAGTTTAGAGTCATATCTATCATTATAACAGTATAATTAGCATTCCTAAGTGGGCAATGGTCATTTGTAACACAATCCCCAGGAATTTTTGTCAGAAATAGATACAAAAGTGAGACTTGTTTGGCCTAACAATCTGGGAGACGGGTCGGGAATGTTACTGTCTATTTCAAGGAATAGAATATAGAAAAGATATAGATAATGCTACCAGCTGTATATGTAGTTACAGAAGCCAAACCAATTATTGTGGTGGGCGTTAAAGTAAGCGAATGCATGTATTTGGGCGCTAGTGTCATTGAGAAGCGCTACATCTATGCTGTCAGAGACATAATTGAGTACATTACAGTCCCAGCTTGAGGAAGAGCGATAAAGAAAATATTGGTAGCTAACGCTATGTTGTAAAGTAAGTTTAAAGCACGTGAAGGCCTTGTAATTTGATTCTAGTTTGGATTCTCTTGTCCTGAAGAAGGTATTACAAATATCAAAGTTTTTGCGGCTGGTATTTACAAACTACCACACAACAGTAAGATTTAATCCAATCAGTAAACACATTTCACCGGATACAACATTAGAAAAAAAAATGTTGGCAAAAAAAAAAAAAAAAAGAAAATAGAAGCGAAATTATCGCATGGTTACGCGAATGTTATACAAGTTAATATAGAAAAATAAATATCAAAGCAAACTAGACACATAGTTTATTATTTATTTGTATTATTTTGATGATTTTTATTTTCATACAACCAAATTAACGTTTCCGTTTGCTTTGCAAACAACAAACGCAAATCGTTTTTTTTTTTTTAATGAAACACGCATCATATTGCTAGAACAGCGTACATATTTTGCTAATGAATGTGTTTTGGATTTCTGAAAGAGAAAAGCATTACAGCCATTTAGAATTATTTATGTTATTCTTTGAAGTTAGGGTAAAATAATAATTTGATATGGAACCTGCCTAACAGGCTTATAGTAAAATCGTATTGGAAAACAATCTAAGTTATATACAAATCGGCAATATCATGAATCAAAAAGTATTTTAATAAAATGAGGTCGGATTAACTCCATGCACATGTACTCTATTGATAGTAGTGGTTCGTTTACACACACAAACACACACACATCATAGCCCCTATTGTTATATATAATAGTCGAAATTAATTTTAAATATAATAATGTTTAACTTTTATGTCTGAAAAGAGAAGCTAAAATTACATTTGTTGTATACGTTTAAATAATTTTTTTTTCAAACTGTTAACTAGGATGAAGCTCCTTAAACAGAATATTCTTGTTCATATAATTTTTGTTGTACTGAGAACTATACAAGAGAAATCGACTTAAAGGGTCCTTACGAATTGTTATTCTTATTTTTAATCTTAAATGTAACAATAAAAATAAATTCTTCAAATACACTCTTTATTGCAATAGTGTTCGTCTATTTTTTATAATTTGTATTTTTTATTGTCTATTTTCGTTATCAAACAAATAAATTTTACTAATAATACATTCTTCTTATATACATTCTAATCTTTATTAGTTATTTTATGGGTCCAACTGATATTTGTTCTGTGTGACAGCAGATTACACCAGAGGAAATGTTCAGATGTGTTTTTAGGTTCGGCAAAAAAAAATATGGCTCTTATTGAAACTCGTGTTCTGTCATAAGAACTTTGACAGACACATGCACAGACTGTACATATGTCTAAGTTCTTAGGACAAAGTGGAAGATAACAAGACAAGTTAAATATGTAAGAGGGTAGAGAGGAGTGCAAGTTAGATTTTCTTAGTGCTAAGATATTCAGGAAGTTTGCTAGGAGAAATAAATCGAAATCATCTAAGTTAGTTCCAAGTCATTGGATATTTGTAAATGCAAGTCTCAAAGGAGGAGGCTAATCGTTATTCGAATGTGTTTCTGGTTAGATGGTCCTTTTGTAATTTAGCTGTCATTTCATTTTATTTCGTAGTTTCCGTTTTGGGGTGAAAGCTGCTAGATAACGCGAATGTACATAGCTACCATCATGCAACACAAGTAGACCATCAACCGACTCCTCGTCAACAGGAATGTGGCCTCGGAAATGTTCACCAGAAATGCGTGCAGTGTCCCATTCCATGTGCAATGTGGCGCTACAAAAACCCCTATACTGCGTCTTAGATATGTTTCCGGTAAGACGAAGTGAAAAAAGTAAAATATGTTTTACTTATTTTTTAATATTTTGTTTTTCAGGTAATATTCAACACTTTTTATTGCGAAGAGATTTGATGCTACTTTAGAGCCAAGCTGGAACTTTGTATCGAAAAACTACTGTACACCACAAAAAGGACTAAAAAATATAATCTAGATGATAGAGCTGATTGATCCTTATTTATAATTTATGCTTGATAGTGTGGATATTATAAACATTCATGATGCTATTGATGTTAAGGATCATTCGTGCATTCATTTCAAAATTATCAAATAATTATTACTGGTATTATTTACCATCGATATCCTTCTATTAGACATTATTTCTTTCGGAAAATTGGATACAATCGGAGACTATATGGTTTCCAGTATTTCTAAGTAAAGGTGTTTTAGTGGAATGAACTACATTTTAACTTGCATAAACTTTGTTGTTAGTCCGTATCGTTAACGGCTTAGCAACCATCAAGTTTTTGAGGTCTAGTCCCTATCTGTGGCTCTGGTTGGTAATTATAGCTTTTAATAATTATTATTACTTCATGAATGAAAGACAAAATACCTGCGCCATTAAGGATAAACTTATTCCCCAAACAGAACACGAGTTTTAATAAGAGTCATGATTTTTTGCCGAACCTAAAAACACATTTGAACATTTCCTCTGGTGTTGTATCCGGTGAAATGTGTTTACTGATTGGATGAAATCTTACTGTTGTGTGGTAGTTTGTAAATACCAGCCGCGAAAACTTTGATATTGATTTCATTCACATACACTTTGGCATTGATAAGTAATATTAATATGATGAGGTTATCGACAAAAAAGAATGCATCTAGCACAATTTTATATACTAAATCTAATTGGTTACTTTTTATTGAGTGCGTTTTTGCTCAATTAGTAACACTAGGAAGTTAAGTGGAGACGGTTGTCTAGACAGAATATCAAACACGTCTGCTTGTTAATTTGATTAAGATAAGTGAACAGTGTTTTACATACATATGTTCGACAGAACTGGTATATATATATATATATATACATATATATATATATACAGTGGGGAAAATAAGTGTTGGACACATCCCATTATTCTTTATTTAACACATTTTTTATGCAGCGAATGACGCGAAAATTTAACAAGAAGTAGTTACTAATTTAGCAATAACAAATAACTTTAGAAATTGGAACCTTTTAATGCATAACACAAATTATATAATAAAAACGAGAATAGCCGGAAAAAAAGTATTGGACACACTAACACAATTTCATCTAATATTTAGTTGAAAACCCCTTATTGGCTATTACAGTTTCGAGACGTTTTCTATACGACGAAACTAATTTGTGACAACGTTCAGGCGAGATTTTTGCCCACTCTTCAACACATACTTTCTTCAAATCCTGAATATTATGTGGATCTCGCTTGTGGACCATGATTTTGAGCTCTCTCCATAGATTTTCTTTAGGATTTAAGTTTGGGGACTGACTGGGCCACTTAAGAACATCTATTTTGTTCTGTACGAACCAATCGGAGGTTATTTTAGCAGTATATTTGGGATCATTATATTGTTGAAAGATCCATCCTTGTTGTATACCTAACGCATTGGAAGCAGGCAAGAGATTATTTTCAAGAATTTCTCGATATTTGGCTGCATTCATCTTTTCATCTATAATATGAAGTGGCCCAGTACCATTTGAAGAGAAGCATCCCCAGAGCATGACATTTCTACCACCAAACTTTACAGTGGGGAGGGTGTCCTTGGGATCGTGCGCTGTGCCATCTCTTCTCCATACTCGACGTACAGAGTTAATGCTGAAAAGTTCCACTTTCGTCTCATCGGACCAGATCACATTCTTCCAGTAATCATCTGTTTTCAATAAGTGGTCTCTTGCAAACTCCAGATGAGCATTAACATGACATTTTTTAGTAATGGTGTCTTTTGAGGTGTACGCGATTTAAGACTGTTGCATCAGAGTACATTACTAATCATTGGTTTCGTTACTACTATCCCTGCTTCTTCCAAATCTTTCTGAAGTTCGCCTCATGTGGTTCTCGGTTGCTGCTGAACTTTTTATACAATTTTTCTCACTGCTCGATCCAACATCTTGCGAAGAGCTCCGGTGCGCGGACGGTTCATGATGGAGTCATGCACCTTCCATTTCCTTATAAGGTTTCCTATGGTGCTTACAGGGATTTTGAATTAAGCAGATATACGCCGATAACCAATTCCATTCTTGTGTTCGGCAATAATCTTATCACGGACGACTTGAGAGAGTTCTTTACGTTTACTCATCCTGAGAACCTTCACGTGTGATGGCTTACTGGTGACTAACGTGTTTCAATACTTTCCAACGACCTAGAGTATGGTCTACAACAATTGAGAAACTTCTAAAATGTATAATAGTGTCAACAAATTAAAATGCAAATAACAATTTCCAGCATTATTTACAAAAAATAATAATAAAATATCATTTAAAACAATGTGTCCAATACTTTTTTTCCAGGCTATTCTCGTTTTTATTATATAATTCTTGTTATGCATTAAAAGGTTCCAATTTCTAAAGTTATTTGTTATTGTTAAGTTAGTAACTATTTCTTGTTAAATTTTCGTGTCATTCGCTGCATAAAAAGTGTGTTAAATAAAGAATAATGGGATGTGTCCAACACTTATTTTCCCCACTGTATATATATATATATATATATATATATATATATATATATATAAAGAATATGCCCCCACCCCATATATATATATATATATATATATATATATATGGGGTGGGGGCATATTCTTTATCCACTTATATTTCCTTTTTATATAGACCAATCCTTACTTAAGGTCAATGTAATCACAGAATATATAATCAAAGAATTACAAACAGCTATATTCTAAATTTCATGATGTGTCGATCTTGCAATTTATTCTTTTAAGCAAGTGGGCACGCACAATTTATATATATATATATATATATATATATGTATGTATGTATATACATATATATATACATATATATACATATATATATATATATATATACACTACGTTTACTATTATTTGTTGCAGAGACATCAACAAATATTCATTTATCATGCGGTTGTTTTTTCCTCACCTTGCAGCAATATAGTAAACTAATCATTGTAACAATGTGTGCATATTTTAATATGTGCATTTACATATATTTGTTATATATATATATATATATATATATATTTACTTCTGTTTGCATTTTTATATCTTCAGGTATTACAATTAACCGATTATAATGCACTTTAGAACACATAAGTTGAGATAATATGAGTTATATTTTGTTTAATTTGGTTTCATTAAAATGAAGAAGAGAATAGGATGAAGTTATTCGTTAAACTTCAGATATCTCCAAATTTTTATGTTTTTACTAATTTGTATTAAGGATAATTATATCGACACAACCACACTATCACAAATTCAAATGTATCCACTTTTCATTATGGGACACAAATTAAACAAAGTTATCATGAGTTAAATTTATTGGTCCCCCAAGAAAAGGTCCGTTCGTCCGTTCGTCTATCCATACTTTACTCAATAACTACGCTTTGTAATTATTTGCACAACACTTAACCATGCTATGAGTAAAAACAAAGTAACAGGATGGATTTTCCGAGGAAGCTCCAATTGCCAATCTAGAAATGCGTTGTCGGTTAAAAGGGCTGAAATTGACCCTTTTGTGCTTATTAAACAAAATTGTTGCCTTGGAGTTTTATAAAATTTACTGAATAATTAGAACGAACTGAATTCTATATAATTTTGTTTGTCTATACTTCGCGATAACTTTTGGTGTGTTCAGGGGCTCTTTTAGGGCTAATAAAAATACTCAATTTTTGCGGCCATTTTACCATATTTATGAAAAGTTGTCTGTGTATGTCTTTCTAGCAGTTTTGCATAGTGATGAACTCAAATTTAAATATGTTAAAGCCTTGGGGACTTTTGGGGCTAAATGGGTGGGGCAAATGATAGACTTAACCATTTCTGTTTTTTTTTTCATGCAGAACTCAAATTTACATATGTTGAGGCTTCAAACTGCACCGTTTGTTCATTTTCACCAGGATTATACTTTCCGTGGAGACTTATGAGGCTAAATGAGGGGGGGGTAAATGCTGAATTTAATCATTTTTTATGCCTCGTTCAATGTGCACTCACAAGTGACCATGCATGCTTCACTTGTTTTAATTCCTGTTAATCTTACACCTTTATAAGAGATTCCCCAGAATCAAAACAATGCAATAGATTTTTAAATCTAAATTGAAATGGGACTTTATACATAGGTTTAGTATTCTTTGTGGTTAAGCGCTTTCTAGTCATTTATAACGAAATATTTATGATCCATGCGGATTAACTATCCTTGCGAATATTTCTTACTATTAAAAGACGCTTAAAGTGTGTGAACTAACTCAGTATTGAATTTATGATAAAATTAAAGGTTTATTAATCGAATAAATTTTATTTTATAATTTTGCATCAATATGAACTCTCCAGATGTATTTACTATAATTGAAAATATTTGATCGAGTTACGTTATATAGTTGCAGATATAAAGAAAGAAACTTGTTAATAATATGAGCTTAATTCTATCTCTTCCAATAACAGTCTGTACCACAGGAAACATTCTTATAACTTGTAGAAGAACAGGATGACTGTGGCGAATATGCAAGGTAATTTGTTTTCGTAATAAAAACGCAAACTAATCTTGGTTTCTGCTGCCACTCAGACTAAATTGAACACCACGTTTTATCGCTAGCGACCAATTTCAGCTACTATGCCGTCTACTTAGAAGAGAAATTAGTAACAATAAATTCTAATTCTATTCAAAAATATTAACTACCGTTTTGTATGACGTTGAAAGATTCATTGACCAATAATTTTACATTATTGTTTAATTTATTGATTTATTTAAAATGCCTGGCAAAATCTTAAAAGCAAAAAAAGACAAACATAATCGTTCAGTAATTACAAAATTATGTTGATTTTCATTATCTGTAATTAACATTCTTACACAGTTAAAATCTCAGAATACTTTTCATATTTTGTTTTGAAAATCAGATTACTTAGTACTGTCTTATTGACAATTTTTAATGTCTCAAGATATATATATATATATATATATATATATATATGTGTGTGTGTGTATATATATGTATGTGTGTATGTATGTTGTATATATGTGTGTGTGTATGTATGTATGATGATGATGAAGAAAAATAATAATGACGATGATGACGATGACGATAATTATGATGATACTACTACTACTACTACTACTACTACTCCTACTACTACTAATAATAATAATAATAGGCGGTCTGGCGTTACACTGTTTTTAAATACACTTAAATGTTATATTTTAATTAATATAACATTCTTTATTCATGTTATTTTCATTGATCCATTTTATACAGATTGTCATATTATCGCCTATATATAGGGTAATTCCACCCTTGGGTGTCTCGGTAGTAAGATATGTTTCAATACGATATTCTAATTCATGCAGATTTCGTATTTATTGTTATACATTAGCCTGGGTACCCAGCGTTTCCTGGGTATTTGGAAGTGTATGTTGAGCAAAAAAAAAAAAAAAAAAAGGCAGACTCGAATTCGTGACGTGAAAGCGGAAAAGAAAGTTTAAAAAAAGACGGGTTAGCTTTTGCGTCCATCGTCAAACCAGACATAACGTAGGTAAATATCAAGGCTAGAGAATCGAAAAGAGGGGATGACTTTTTAAAATATCGGCGAAAAAAGAACGTCTCCTGTAGAAAAGTGCCCAGTTGAAGGTGAAGGAATTAATGTTTTTGGCTCATTCCTCGATATTACTCGTCCGGTGAGAATTTAACCAAGCTGAAGATCCGGGTTGCTCCTGTGATGCTAGAAAATAGGAAATAATCCGTTTGCAACATGGCAACGCCAGGCCATAAATAAGTTTGAAGACTACGTAATCTGTGACATTGTTTGGTTGGACAGTGCTATTTTACCCAGCCTATAGTCCTGACTACGCAGTGTCAGACGTTCATTTATGCAGATCAAGATCTCTAAGTAGATATTACGTTGGAAACACGTTATTGACAACACTGCCGCAATTGCAGCCGTGAAGAAATACTTCATTTTCTTCGCGATGCTATTGTGGTCTGGGTAGAGTCTGTATTGGTTCGCGTTCAACCCAGACGAATAGCATTATAGATTCACAAAGAGACATTGTAATAGATTGCTTTTTATTATTTTCGTCTCTCTCTCTCTCTCTCTCTCTCTCTCTCTCTCTCTGTATATATATACATATATATATATATATATATATATATATATATATATATATATATTGAAATAATTAATAATTATCATTTTAAAACCTACAGATATATTTTTCAAACTTAGTTCTAATCAGCAGAGGAAGTGTAAATTCCTATCTTTCATGAATTGCGTCATAATGACAAAATCATCTTACATATAGTATTTTAGTATTCACCCATTATGCTACCAAGGTCTAGAAACGAACTATTTTCTAATAATGCCGGCAGTAAGAGTAAAAAGTCATATAGCATTTAATGACCGACGAGAGAATATTGTATTAGGCTAAAATTGGCCACGTATTCTTAATTGCCGTCACCATTATCTCGTAAACATTGCATTATAAAGATAACATGTTTTAAATAAATGCTATTAATTGTTTATGCCGACATGCACATTATGATTAGTTTAGAAATAAACTAATAAGTCTCCAGATTTATTTTTGTACACGCATTTTCAAATGCCGGAAACTGTAAAACTTCAGTATGTTATTTCTATACGACTTATGAGATGACTGACCACTTTTAATGATTTAAGATTAAAATTAAAAACTACAGCAGAGATTGAAATGCACCTTTATACAACCTGATTATAACATCTAGTGAATTTTCAAAATGCAATCTGGAGTTGATGATACTTTTAAAAAGGATATGCTATAAAATTATGTTTTAAACTTATACAAATGACAGAGAAACATATGAAATGCTTCAGACTACATTTGGGCCATCTTGCATGAATCGACCATCAGTTTTTGTGGTGGCAAAAGAGATTCAAAGAAGGAAGGGAATCTGTGAGATGATTATAGGTGTGAATAGAGTATTGTAGTCAGCAAACCAGAGTTGATTGGCCAAATACAGAATGACGTGGATAAGGAATGTCGTGTGTCTATAGAGAAAATAGTGCACAGTTTTATGTCAGTGTACATTCCACTATTCGCGATGAACACAAGATGCGAAAGATTTGCTCAAAGTTGGTCTCAGGCTGCTCAGAGAAGGTCAGAAATAAGGACGTTGTCATGATAGCAGAGAGATGATTGAGCTGTTAAATGAATCTTCCGCGATTATTGATGCTCTGTTAAGAAAGATGAAAGCTTCATCTACTGCTATGATCTAGAGACCAATGGATGGAGTTTCTTATTAAAGTATGCTGGCTCTTCCAGACCCAAGCCTTGCAAAATAGAGCAAATCCTCCTAGAGACTTACAATGATCCTATTTTGACAGCAGGGGCATGTCTATATGTGCTGGATTCCAACTAGACAAACAATGAACAAATAATACTATGTTGAGATTTTAAGGAGGTTCAGGAGGAGATTCCGTCGGTAGGGAGCAGCAATCTTCAAATAATGTCAGTGGTATTCCACCAGAACTATGCACCAGTCCACAACCTTATCCTTGTCGCGGACTATTTGACTAAGTTGGACATCAATAGAGTTCCTAACCTTCCTTACTGTTCAGAACTTTCTCCCTGTGACGATTTGGTTACTTCGTAAGTTGAGATAATTGAGGAGATAAAAAGATTGTAAAGAGAGTCATTTACATGCACACATAAGAGAAATTCGAGGCGGTGTTGGAACGATACGAAAAGTGTATTGCAATTGGAGGAGAGTGCGCTGAAGCCGACAAAAGTTTCATGAGTGTAACGTCTATAAAAATGCCCATAAAAAGTCTGGAAAGTTATTTACGGCACCTCGTTTATGTAATAAGACGGTACATGTATGTGTGTGTAAATATCTAACAGGGAAACACTTATACAACTGGCCACATAACACTGTAATTCGCAGGAAATATTATGCATGCACCTAGGCTGGTTTATAGCGAGTAATAACTTTGTTTACATATATGCATATTACGTACAGATATCAGCAAATTTACATGCAAAATGACCATTCCCACTAGCCGACATTTTTTATTATCATGCGCATGTACATATTCGCTTGATTCCTTCAAGTTGTTTACTACTAGGCTTAATACAGAAAACAAGATCAGGCCGAAACGCTAGATGTTTTGATGTCAATTTTATATCCAGGTATTATCAAGGTATTTTGTGTTGCCATAATGTTCTATTTAAGAGAACTCTTTCAAAAGAATTCAAAAGTAATAAAGACGCAGACATTCGGAAGAAATTGATTTTTTAGCTGTTTATCTTTTCGATAAAGAAATATATATATTAATGCATCTCATCAGAAAAGTAGGTAGAATACACCCTCTCGCTTTATTTCATCATTATAATATTACTCCTGAAAAGATACACCGTCTCTAAGAACTGTTGGTCTCGGTTACCTATGTCAATAAAAAACCTTTTTAGCGTAAACCCCCTGCATAGATACTATTATCTTACATACGGATAAAATAGAACAACAACTCAAGCATCCCTATACCTCCTCTTGAGTCTTAAACACATAAACTACTTGCATTATTCAAGACTGTGATATACACCTATACAACTTTTTTACATTGCATTATATGTACAAAGCTCCTCCTTTATCTTAGAATTACATAGAGTTCTCCCTAACAGCATCAATAATTTTATTAATTTATTTCGTCACATCCCCATTATGTTACCTTGCATCTTCTCTACTCTTCTGATAAGAAGCATTAGGTTTCGAAATAACTTGGTATAAAGAGTCCCCTTTATCCTCTAACTAAATGTATATATATGCTTAATAAATAAATTAATCATTCTATATTTACCAATATATAGTTTTGTTACTTCAGTATCCACTCTTATTGTCTCCTATATAAGCTTTAATGAAATTTGTTGAGCTTTATATTATCCCGATAAGACTCCTCTTATGGAATTAGATTTACTCTCTTCTTCTAACTCGCCAAGATGTATATATATAAAATTTATATAAATTTATATACGAAAGTATGAATTTATGTATTTACTTCAATAGTGCTCAATACGTAGGTAGAGCGAGGTAGTAAGTTATAAAATATATATCGCGATTAAACTACACAGAATATTCCGCGTTCCATCCATGCTAGGATTCATCAGGCTTATGCGAAAATTTTGTGGTTGTCTCGCGTTTTTATATACGCACATTCTATTGAGCTTTTAGTTAGGCAATCATCTTTCTAATTTCCACCACACCCTTCCTTATTACGTGTTTACTTTTTTAATTTCCCATTTTGCTGTTTCGGATTATTTTACTAAAGTAAGTAAAACGTCGTTATTTTTCCAAAGGTTTTTTGTTTCTTTGTTTTTTCGATTTTTCGTCGATATTATTTAGTAAGAGTGTTTAGCAGAAAAGCCAACAAACGACTACCCGAAAAAATCATTATACAAGAAATACATTTTTCCATAGTCAATAAAATTTGAGGGGATAACTACTTAAATTAAGTTTTATATGAACTACACATGCAATAATCGATTATTCCTCAAGCACAAAATAACGGAAAACATTAAAATATGTTTATAAATATTCCTTACGTTGACGGAACTCTCTTAAATTGTTAACACAGAATGCTTCAAATTGGAAACGGGACTCTCCATTTCAAAGTCGCTGCTATTTTGAATTTTTTTCAAACAGGTTCGTGAATTAAAAAAAAATACAAGCTACTTAAAAATACAAACCAATCAACATTTCTACCATGAAAGTAACTTTTATTGTCTATGGTAACATTTATTTCTTGTATATTTATATTATTATATATATATATATATATATATATATATAACATTTTCTCTTTGTAAGGAAACATCATCTTGCTGGTCACTCTTGTCCACGTATTGAAACAAAGTTGACATAAAAAATATATTTTCGCGAAAATTATCTTTACTTTCATCATATTTTGCTTAGCATAAAATTTTTGAGTATCAAAACCTATCTCTTTACAAAACCTCATTTTCATAACCTAGCCTACTTTCATCAATCACAGCCCATTTTCTGTAGGCTGTTTTTGAACCCAATCAACGACGGGTACTTCTGCTAGTATATATATATATATATACATGTATGTATATATATATATATATATATATCTTTATCGAAAAGATAAACAGCTAAAAAATCCATTTCTTCCGAATGTCTGCGTCTTTATTACTTTTGAATTCTTTTGAAAGTATTTTCTTAAATAGAACATTATGGCAACACAAAATACAGGTTGTTTTCTAAAATATATTTTATACCTCATCAGATAAAATATCTCATGCATTTTTTAGTTTACATCAAGATAACAATGAATGAACTAAGTTACCTTCGACTCTTCGCTTTCAGTAGAATAAAGAATTTCCGTTAACATAATTTTTATAAAAACAAATACAAAAGAAACATGTATCTATCTTCCAATCCTCGCATGAAGAAAATCCGCTAAAATAGTCAGTTTGTTGTCTGCCATTTATTACAATCAAAACACCGTTACGAAACTATTTTAACACATGAAAGGTTGACACGAGAGCAATCATTCAAACATCACCAGAGGTTCTCTTGCCCATGGCATTTAAAACGGAATTGAATAAAATTTGATATTGCTAAAAAGTCAAATAAACTTTATAAAGTTTACGTTTATCCAACCCGCATCAATACAAATGTAATCGGCATTATAATATTATATTCAATTTTTTCAAACTTTTTCTTTACATTAATACGCCTGTTTCTTTGAGATAAGTTTGTTTTCTCAAAATAACTTCCTTTATTTACACAGTTTCTCCCCTTTTCTTGAAATAAGTTCTACTTTTCCTATTTGTAAAGATCAGAATTCCAGACGTTAAATTTAATATACGATGCCATACATATATATGTTTTTCATTAGACTTTTATGAATAAGATAAACAAATTTTGATTTTATACAAACACTCTAACGTTTCCAAATGCTTGCGTTTTTTAAAGATATAAGCGTTTTCGTTATTAATTCAAATATACGTAGACATATCAATATATCTTTTTCCTTATTCTTTAATTGGTTAGATAAATACATATTATTTTTTTAAAAATTCGTTTCTTTTGCAGTGTACGCACCGTGTTACATTTCAGAAAGGACTTCAAATTTAAATTACAATTTCATAGTATATTTGATTTAGTTAGGTAAAAGTGCAGCTCCCTTCCCAATGTAAAAATGTCTTTCCAAATAATAACCTTATTATTTCAAAATGATTCGGACACAAAAGCTCCAAAAATTCTAATGATTCCGAATGAATGCCTTTTCTTTTATTTTTGAAGTACTAAGAATTTCTAACGTGGATTTTCCTTTATTTATAAAGACATAAGTTTGGCAGACATTAACTACATTATACGAACAAATGCCTTTATTTTTCAGATGATTAAATAAACATATATATATTTTATACAAAAAAATGTAACGTTTCCTAGTGCGTAGGATTTGTTTATTTTAATAACATTTCGGACTTTACATTACATACATGAAAACATGCCTATATGAATGTTATTAATTTTTAAATTAGATAAACAAATAATTATTTCAAACAAAAATGTACATTTTTCGAATGCTTGCGTTTTTATTATTTTGGAAGTTGCTGATAAGTTTTTCCTTGCAAATTTTCGCATGCGTGTTCGTGGTTCTGTTTTGCTGTTTTTTTCGAAAATTTTCCTCAAACATTTACTGACAATTATACCACTAATAGACGTTTTATTTTCATACAAAATATAATTTTTCGTAATTATTCAATATAAATAATCATTGAATTTTGAGTAAAATTTCGTTCTTCACATTTTCCAGTTTTCGTAACAATGTCCAAAATTCATTGTAAAACATGAATGAATTAAATCCGTCACGACTAATGACGAATAGTTCATTTAAGGGAATCTTGAACGACAGGGGTCAAGTTCTCATTTCTGTTACTCATTATTTTTAAAACGCACTTCGCTTACTGTAGAATAGTTCATTCCAGTGAATATGATTATTAAAATTAAAAAAACCCCGAAAAAACCATGTATTCACCGTTATGAATTTATGTTTTGTTTAATCTATTTCATTATAATGCACAAGGACAAAATATTCAAATATATCAGACACAACCTGGCAACCCCGGTACTTTATCCAGTATTTTATAAAATGTGAGTTTTATTTTGAATCAGAAGATGTACGGGTTTTACAGACATACTATTCTCGGAAAGTTATTTTTATTTTTAGTCGTCTGCGTCGTCTAGATTTAAAATTTACGACCAAAAATATAATCATTCATAAAAAAATAAAGAAAATTAAGCCATAAGTATCTACATGATGACACTTTTATAGCATTGCTGCCTTGTTAAATTTTATTATGTTCGAAAATGTGCACTTTGAAAGCAATATTTAGTGTTCCTTCGTTTTGTTATTATTTGAAAGTGCCGTTTAATCCAGCCAATGGGAGTATTGTCTTTTCATTCACGAAGATTAGAAAGCTGAGCTTGATTTATTGATGTGATAGATTTGTATCCTAGTTAATGCTCACGTTGTGTTTTATTTCAGAAAATGAATGTCAAATGTTGAAGGAATACGCCGCAGGCATTAAACAGAATTCAATAATTTAGAAAAATGCTATAATTTTAAGTCTCACATATGTATATTAAATAAAGATAAACACTAAAGTAATACAAAAACTGAATAATGCAGTAAATGCAGTAAAAATAATCAACCAAAACAAAGTTTCTTTTGTGACCCTTCGATGGAAGACTTTTTGGTAGTAATTGACTAATTAATTATTATTTCGACTATTTTAAGACATTTTCTATTTGGCAATTTTGTTCAACCCAGTCGTGAATCTTCTGCACAGACAGTTATACTGCGTAAACAATATATATATATATATATATATATATATATATATATATATATATATATATGTATATATATACGTTTTGCTCTACAACACTATTGAGCAATTTCTTCTGTTTTTATTAATTACACATTTCCACTAACTATACATATATGTATACGTAATATATATATATATACGTAATATATATATATAATATACGTAATATATATATATATATATATATATATATATATATACGTAATATATATATACGTAATACATATATACGTAATGCATATATATATATATATGTAATTTATATATATATATATATATACACGTAATATATATATATATATATGAAATATATATACGTAATATATAGGTAGAACGACGAAATTATCACCCGAAAAAAGGCAGCATGATTACATTTTGGTTTGATAAAAACGGGGGTTCGTTTTTTGTTGTTTTCTTTTTGTTGTTTCAGGTCATCTACTAGTTGGCCAGTTGTATAGAAATCCCAAGTGCGATAGGAGACTTTTATTATGTCTGAATCTTCAACAAGCGAGATCAGAGACGTGCTGCAGTTGAACTCATGCTCTCTACCCCGATCCAAGTCATGACAACAGAAACATTGTTCGTACTATCAAAATGCAAGCCCGAACGGCTGAACGCTTGAGGGCACAGCACAACGAAGTTTCTGGCCAAGGTTATGGTCTTTAATGTGGTTTCACGTGAGGCACACGTCATGCAACCTAGCTTCTTCCAATTCGGCTGTAAATTCAAAACATAAATGTATCTGAATGTACTGAAGAGTGTGGTGATCCCCTGCGACAATCATATGGTAATGCCCTGTGTGTGGCAGAAGGATTACGTATCGGCATACTAGTCTTAATTGACCTAGTTTGGACTTCAGAAAGAGTGCCAAGACTGTTTTTCTCTTACTGTCCCCCCCTCGTTTCCCGACCTGAACCTGTTGGACTACTTTGTTTGGTCACACGTCGGGTACATCACCAATTGGACCTCCCTCAATACCAAAGCGAACTTGATCGCCGCCTGGTTTTCGTTAAGGCGACATATTTATCGTTCCAATCTCTCTCCCCTCTCTCTCTCTCTATATATATATATGTATATAATACACACACACACACACACACACACACACACACACACACACATATATATATATATATATATATATATATATATATGACAATCTGCAATTAGTGGAAACAATTGTTCACAAAACTGTCTACTTATTCCTTCTCATCAGATTCATGAAACTCTATTTCTAAATATTCTACACGATTGATATTCGAAATAACTTTAATAAAAACTTATAAAAGGAATATCAAATTAGCAAAACTATGATTGTTAAATGGGTGGAGTTTTCACATTTTCCATTGAGGATAATTTTCCAGGTGGCAGTGAACTAATAACATGACTATGTTCATTCTAATTAGAAATGTCATGAATATTTTTTTGAGTTTCATTTATCAAATTACAGCAAAGATACCCGCACATTTCGTAGTACTGAAAGTCCCGCCATTAAGCTTTTACTATGATCTTGAAAAATAGTTTGCATTAGCCCAAGGTCTAAGACCATCATCATGTAAGTTTTGGTAATGATCATTTCAGAAGTGTGGCCTTTAGAAGACTATGAAGCTATAGGCTATCATCATGACATTTGATCTTTACATTGTCTGAGGTTACGATCAGGATTCGGTTCTGGGGTTCGGGAAGGAGTGAGTCACTCGTTCGACAACAGCATGTTTCTGCCCTTTTCTTTTCCAATCGACCACACCTGGCCTCTCTTCACCAATGTCACACCGCACAATCTGAACGTCAACAACACGAAAGAATTTTCAAGCGACTGTTTTTTTCTGTGTCCCTTGCAGGAAAATTTTCCCGGCTTTATATCCTCCTATCAACAAAAAATAGGAAGAGACAAGAACAAAATAGCTTCTCCCATCATATCCTTCGGGAAATGAGCTAGCCATCCTTTTCTTCTTTCCCAAAGAGCGATGAAGATACGCCCGGTCCGTCGTATATTACTTTTTTTTTGTTTTTGTTTCTTAACATAACCTAGCCTTAAACGGTACCTTCTTTTTCCCTTTCGCATATACCCCACACATTGTAAAATGCTGTGCATAATCCCTATGTGGAAACCATCATCATGTCAAGTTTGGTCATGATCGGTTTGTAGTGTAACTTGTTTAATAAAGGTTGGAAAAGAGTTGTACACAACGACATTCACACGAACGCTACTATATATATATATATATATATATATATATATATATGTATATATATATTTATATATATATATATATCAGTGTATCAAATAAAGTAGTATTCTTACATTTTCCTTATTCGTATGTAATTTTTTAGTAATGTTATTCATTTTTTCACACTTTTTAATAGATTTTCTTAAGTTGACACTATATTTTATTGCCCATGTCTGAACGTAATAATTAAGCCGCTAGTGCCATTTTTTTTCGTATGGTCTTATTCATGTCTATATTGTATGTTTTGTTATATAAAACGAACAACATAACTTACAGAAGTTAAAAGCTAAATGCAGCAATGAAAATACAAAAAAAAAAAAAAAAACCTAAATAGATAAAAAAAAATACACGGCAGACATATTTTTCAATCCTAAGAGTAGATTTTAATGGAAATGTCAAATATTGTTTGTTCTTTGTTCACATTCAAAATAGAAAAAAAATCCGTATAGTTTGTAAAAAGAAAGAAAGAAAGAAGGCTTATCATTCCAGTTTTTTCTGATTCCTGATTCTGGAACCATTTACGTGGTTTTCTATCCAAACATTAAAAATATCTTCCAATTTTATCATCGTAAATAAACAAGTTAAAAATAACGATGAAACTTAAGTTGTTATTTTTCTTAAAAGTTTTCAACAGTCTTGTAATTCTCCCATCCATTATGATATCCATTGGTTCTCGCATTATATGAGCGATATTTCTGACAAAGCCAGAATAATGCTGTTTTCTAGGCTGAAATAAATCTATCTACAACTAGCTTACAGTTATATATTTAGCTAATTAGATAAAGTTGATGTGTGTCTTGTACAAAATGATTTTTTATAAATAAATAATATATATCCGATTTAGTTGAAATTTAAACAAGTCATTTTACTCAAATAAAATTTATGAAATTAAATTGTTATGGTGGATTTGCATGTTGTGTGTGTACAGAAGAAGAGAATTGATGATAATTAGAACATACTTCCATGTCATGAACAAGGATATTTTGTCTGAGACGAATTTGAGATAATGACAGGCTAAGAGGATTTTTCTCGTAAGTAAGCCATAGAAACTGAGGTTTATTGTATACTAGATATCCAAAGATTTAACATGTACATATAGTTTATCTAGTTAAGCTTCAACCTAAAACTACCATCTCTGGTAACACTCTAAAAATCGTAAGTGACTAAATTCTCTTTCTCTCTGCTCTTATCTTGAGCTTGTGGTGCAATGGGGAAAGAGGTGGCTGGTTACTGTTAAGGAATCTTAGACCAAGAATCTATCTTTACATCATAAACTTTTTGATCCCCGTCTAGTATAAAGTGAAATAAATGCTTCCTGTCTTAGAGAAACTTAATGTTTTGACCTTAACTGCTGATCTGAAATGGAACAGGTAAATCAAATCCGTTGCCGGCGTCGCTGGCGAATGTTGGGATAATTCAACCGCTCCAGTAGATCTTTTATTTCTGATGGAATTCTCTACCTGTATAAGAGCCAAGTATGTCCAAAAATGGAGTAGTATGCCACATCTGTGCAGGAGCTGCTTGGAGCAGCTTATCCTGCATTGACAGTGTTATAAACTTCGTAGCATAGTCGGGGATGCCCTTTTCTCTTCCCTGCAACCTCTTTACCCTCAAAAGGGGCGTTGCTATCCTGTCTCTGCTTTATCGTTATTGTCATGGTAAGATATCGTCTGAGCTCTGATCTATGGCCCCTTTGCCAAACTTTCACGAAAACATCTGCCCATCTGAAACCACTACCAATAATTTCCCCCATCCATTATCTGTACCTAAACCTAAACGTATATTCCATGAACAATGTTTTTCTTAGAACTGCACGCCTGTGCAATTCTCTTCCGTTTTCCTACTTTCTAGCTACTACAATATGATCGTCTTCAAGTCCAACGTAAACAAGTTCTGGATGAGCCTTCCTCTAAATTAATCAAATTTTCATTACTAACGATTACTACGATAATGTTTTATTGACTACGATACACTCATTAACCCCTACCATCGTGCGCCCCCGGCCTTGATAAGTGGTGATTTTTTTGTAAAAAGAATGCCACGATTCTATATAAAACATAATAATGCATCTTTACGCTTTGTACTTCTTCTTTATTTTTATTTCGATAGGTAAAGTTTTCACCTTGTGACGCCATTCACTGTATTATTTTCTGTTTTAATCGCTGAGAAAATAGTTTAGTGACGTTCTCTACAACTGTCTTATTAATAACATAAAAAGTTAACATATTTTAGTGTGCACGCTGATAAACAAGAAATATACAAACACGATTTCAAATGTTTAAACATTATATGGACAGCTCTCTCTCTCTCTCTATCTCTCTCTCTCTTTATCTCTCTCTCCTCAGTTTCGCGCAATCTACCACGAATCCACTTTCAAAAAGATTTATTTGGAATTTGTTGAACTTGTTTCGCATTTAACTCTGCTCAAAACACATATTTTAAAGAACATGGACGATTAATTATTTTCTTTCATCTTTCTTTCTTTTTCATTTTACACAAACGTTTTCTTATAGTAATATGTTTCCTTCAACTTAAAGTATTTATTTTTTTATTACATTTTCACCCAAAAAAGGCACACTGCCACTTTGATGTAGGGGGCTACTATTAGGGACACATGCTACATGGGTACTAGGTGGGGTGTTGGACAGCAAGATATCAGTTCACGTTACACTTGAACTTCTGCATGTCAGTGCAGTTGGGGAAGAAGGAACCTGGAAGTGAATTCCAAAGTCTAGCGATTCTGGGGACGACACGACTGGAGTAGAAGGCTCTCTTACATCTAGGGATCTCAACTGTGAAGGAGTGGATTTTGCTGTTTGTCGGGTTCGTCGTGGGTGTTTATGTAGAGGGGGTACAAGTGCTTGTAGTTCGTCGGAGCATTCACCATTAAGATACTTGTATAACATGCAGAGGCATGCTACTTTACGTCGATGGGACAAAGGCGGAAGCTTCGATGACAGTTCAGGACCTATTAGGTTGGCGACTCTCTTTTGAACCTTGTCTAGGAGTCAGAGACTTGTAGTAGATGCACCGGCCCAAATATGAAAACAATACTCCATACTTGGACGAATGGTAGCCTTATAGAGGAACAGGATACTTTCGGGCGTTAGTAGCTTTCTAGCACGGTAGAGAGAACCGACCGTTTTCGCAGCGGTCCTGGCAATGCTCTCAATGTAATTGTTCCAACTCATGTTTCCTGTGAACATTAGGCCAACGAGTTTAAAAGACGTGCTTTCAGATAAGGAGTCTTTGGCCATTGCTATTGGTGGTAAAGAAGGTTTCTTGTAGTTATTGAAAGAAACAAGTTTAGTATTGGCAGCATTGAATGTGACCATTCATTTTTGTCCCCATTCCACTACAGATTGGAGGTCATCCTCTAGTGTTTCTGCCATTTCTTTAGATATGTGTTCATTTGTTTTCCTGTCGTGCCTGTTATAGAGCGTGGTGTCATCAGCATATATGCCAATCTCCCAGACAATTTTGGCAGGGAGGTCATTTTTGAATATTAGGAATAATAGAGGTCTAAGGATAGACCTCTGAGACACTCCCGCATTAATATCATATTGTTTAGATGTACGACCATCGAGGACAACCTGGATTTTTTCTCTTATCTAAGAAGGATTTAATTATTTTAAGTATTCTTCCGGGGATACCGTATCATCTGATTTTCTTGGGAAGAGCGTCAGTCCATACCCTGTCAAAAGCCTTAGATATATCTAGAGCTTCCGCTGTACCCCTCTGTGAAGTGAATGGCATATAGGCTCAGAGATTACAGTTAGAATGTCTGAAGTGGAACGGGCTCTCCTAAATCCATATTGTCGGTCGGTCAGAATTTTAGCATCTGTAAGGTGATGGACTAGAGCTTGATTAATTAGGAACTCAAATATTTTGGCAAAAAGTGGGAGCAGGCTAATGGGGCGATAATTTACTGGGTCGATTCTTTCGCCAGAATTCTTGAAAACTGATATCATAGAAGCAGTTTTCCAGCAGACAGGAAATCAAGACTTATTAAGACATTTTTTGTAAAGTTTTGATAGGATTGGAGCTACTTCTGCGGGGCACTTTTTAAATAGCATGGTTGGGATGAGATCAGGTCCACATGCCATTGAAGTGTCAAGTTTTTTTGTGATAGCATGCACCTAAGAAGGTGTGATTTTCAGATTGTCTAGTACGTCATCTGTCCCCATTGGAAAGTCCGGGAAATGGGTGCTGAGCAGGTTCCAATGTGGAGTTGCAGGCAAACTAACTGGCAAGCGTGTTAGCCTTTCTCGGTTGCTGAGCAAACGACTTCATGATTGTTGGATAGTGGGTGTATTGTTGATTGCCCATTATTTACTACACTGTTGTAGATTCTCCAGAAGTCACGGGTTTCTGGTTTCTGTGCTTCCATGCGTTTTTTGGTGGTTTCAGTAAATTCTATCTTAGTTGTAGCTATTTCTTTCTTACAGTTACTTCTGGCTTCTATATACTTCTGTTTGTTTGAACTGGATTTATGTCGGTTAAATCTGCGGTACGCGCGCTGCCGTTGCGCGATGGCAGGTGCACATGTGAAAGTAAACCATTGGGGAGAGTGGAGCTTGCTACGCAATTTCCGCGTGGGAACATGTGCTTCAATTGCTGTTTTGAACCATTCAATGGTTTCATTTGCGCACTGTTCAGTCTTTTTATAATATCTCGTTATTTTGTAGCAATGGCTCTTCCATTTTTGCTCCAAAGTTTAGGGCGATCTCAACTATTATCACTACATGATCAGCATTCCCAAGTGGGCTGTGGGCGTTCGTAACACGATCATCAGGAAGGATAGTCAGAAACAGATCTAAAAGTTATGCGTGTTGGTTAGGGAAACTGATTGGGAACGGAACCATCTGTGATAGGGATTTCGTTATAGAGAAGTCATTTGTTGTGCTACCGCTGCGTCTGTGTAAGTAGAAAATCCAAGCCAGTTGGTGTGGTGCACATTGAAATCTCCAAATACATGAACTTGTGCGCTAGTGTCGAGGGAAAGTACTGTATCCATGCTGTCAGAGACGTTGTTTATTAGGGTACAGTCCTGGGTCGAGGGAGAGCGGTAGAGAAAATAAAAGTAACTAATGTTATGTTGCATGTTAAGTCTAAAGCACATAAAGGCTGGATCGTCCGATTCTAGTTTAGTTTCTCTAGTCAAAGGGAGGGTGTTCCGAATATATACTCCAAGCCCGTGCATATGTCTGTCAGAGTCCTTACGGGAGACTGGGAGATATCCGGGCATGTTAAAGTAGTTAGAGGGAATGGAGGAGTGTAGTTTAGTCTCAGCTAGTGCTAAGATAACAGGGTGTAATTGTTCCAACTCATGTTTCCTGTGAACATTAGGCCAACGAGTTTAAAAGACGTGCTTTCAGATAAGGAGTCTTTGGCCATTGCTATTGGTGGTAAAGAAGGTTTCTTGTAGTTATTGAAAGAAACAAGTTTAGTATTGGCAGCATTGAATGTGACCATTCATTTTTGTCCCCATTCCACTACAGATTGGAGGTCATCCTCTAGTGTTTCTGCCATTTCTTTAGATATGTGTTCATTTGTTTTCCTGTCGTGCCTGTTATAGAGCGTGGTGTCATCAGCATATATGCCAATCTCCCAGACAATTTTGGCAGGGAGGTCATTTTTGAATATTAGGAATAATAGAGGTCTAAGGATAGACCTCTGAGACACTCCCGCATTAATATCATATTGTTTAGATGTACGACCATCGAGGACAACCTTTTATAAAGAAAAAAACAGGAGAAATGCTTCAATATCATTTAAGTATATTAAATGAGGGTTAGTACGCTTTATCATAAGGGAAACAAGCATTAATTTATTAATCTGTATGACCAATACGTTTACATTTCCACAATAAAAAAAAACGTTCATAAATTATTAAAGGGCAGCATTATATAGAATTTAGCAAAATAGAATATTTAGTGTATTTTGCCAGACAGAATGAAATTAATAATATTTTCTAAACTTTTTCTACAATTCATTATAGAAAAAAAAACGTACATGGATAAATGAATGGGATATTAGTTATGAGATAAAATAAAAAAAAACAGTTTATATGTACGCAAATTTACTCTGTTAGAATTGAAGAAATATAAGGTAATTAGCATGTATTTTATCAGAAAACCTTTGTAGTAATGCAAATGAATGAGTGTACTGAAATAATAACGGCATTATTCAGAAATCCATTCTTTATATAAGGAATAGAATATTTTGTAACTATTCTGTACATTCAGCGAACAAGTTAATAAACGCAAAACATTGTAAAACTGAAAAATACTATAGTAATAGCACGATACCATTCCGTTCATAAGTATCAAATCCTCATATATATATATATATATATATATATATATATATATATATACATATATATATATATATATTATATACATATATTACTTTTACAATATAATTATCCACTAACACGTGTTTCGTCGTCCACGACTCATCAGAGTGGCTGAATCTAGCGATATATATATATATATATATATATATATATATATAATATATATAATATATATAAATGAATATATATATATATATACATTATTATTATTATTATTATATTAATGTATTTTTTCCATTTAATACCTCTTGCTGACATCATCTTAAGTAATAACCTATATATTTCACTTGACCTCTTCTTGCCTATATTTTTCGCGCCTTTTAAGTCATTTTGTCTGGTCATTTTGACATTTGCTTTTCTATTTTATATTTAATTCTATCACCGTTTAATCTTTGTTCTCTCTTTTTCACTGATTTTTTCTTAATTACACTTTGTCTCGGCAGCCGTGTTAAACGCATATCTTATTTTTCGTTTATTAATATTATTATAATTTTCCCCGATTTCTTTGTACATATTAGTGAATTATTCCACGTATTTCGGCCTTTGGGATTATTTTGGACCATCGTTCAATTACAGCATTAACTTGGGTTTTACTTATACGAATGGAAATTAAACTATCTTTCTTGGATTTAAATTTTTGGATTTTACCGTCATTGGATACTTTACTTTTCACCAGACTATTCATTCACGTGAAATCACCTTTTTCTTCACCATATTCCCTCTGCTTCACTTTTTGTTATCAAGTAAGATCTTTGACTTACTTGCAGTTTGATCAAATATTTTTGTATGCAAAATTCGATCCAGCATTTTGCTAATTCCTACCCTCTGATTAGAAGGAAAGTATTTCTTCGAAACTCCACCCATTAAGTGTTTTCTGTTCCAGATTAAATGTCTTTAACCCTTTTTCAAAGTGTTTTTAACATGTTCTATTAACTATTAGCTCTTTTATATATATATATATATATATATATATATATATATATATATCGTCTTGGAAGTTTTTTAAACTTTAAAACTATAAAAAAAAACTATTTAATTTTTTTATTTTTTATTATTCGTTAGAAAACTATTTAGTCAGTAAATCATTTAATAACCAACAATCACTGTATCAACTTGCTCTCTCGAATTCACTAAATATGGTAATTTAAGGTTTAAGGGATCATCAGTTGTTAACACTGTTTCGTGGATAAAACAAACATACCTCCACAGCAGTGTTGATCAAATACCACCTCCCTTAATCTTTAGAAGAAGAAATCTTACAAATATTAGATTAGATCACTTGACTACTAATCACCCCCACTATGATTAGTACTCTTAATATTTACATTCTTATTTATTGAAAATAAAAAAATATATATAAGGGTTAAAATATTTATAAATATATACATTTTTATTATATATAATACCTTTTATACATTACTAATATAGTTTGAAGTTCCTTTATTAGCATATTCTGATTAATTTTTAAACGATTCAAAAGCATCAGGATAACGAACAAATGATTTATTTAACTGTTTAAATATTTTAGTTTTATCCCCACCTTGTTTTATCATTGTTATTATTAAGCTAGGAGTTGGGGTTATAAAATCTATTAATTTTAAAGTAACGCGTGTTATTCCCAAATACACTGGCATAATGGTTCCATAACATATAAAAACAAGGTAGGTACTATCTTTATGCGGCATACTAACTATTTGAAAGGGGGAAGAGTTTCTTTTATCGCATATTTTATAAAGAAAAAAACACATCCTCAATTTTTATATCTAAATCCAGAAATGTAGCCTGTAGTCCTCTATGTTCACAATTTAATTCTAACTGCTTGGGATATATAATATGCTTATTTTTTCGAATTCATCGTTATCGTTTATACATATAAGGTCATCTATAAATCTACACCCATGTTTTGGATATATCATTTTTTATTTGTGATTACATATATATATATATATACATATATATATATTAAATATATATTAAATTGTAATTCAATGAATTTCAAAAAACTATCATTGAAATGAAATGAAATGGTTGAGTTTCATATCAAAGAATTTTTATTATTCTAAGCAAGACACAGAATGCTTTAGAAGATTACTCTCCTTAACCTATAGGCTTTCGATGTCTACCATCTCATCAGAGGAGAGAAAATATTAGCAAATAGTTATAAAGGTATGCACCCTATTTGCTAAAGTCAGTGAGACATGGAAAGTCAAAGTGAAAATAATACATTTATCAGAAGTCCAAACTAGCACAAACTGAAGTATATATATATATATATATATATATATATATATATATATATATATAGGTATATATATATATATATATATATATATATATATATATATATATATATATATATATATATATATATGGGTGTGTGTTGCTTTGAAAAAAAGAAAGCCCGAATGAATTTATAAAATGATCAACGTTTCGTCCCTATTGCAGAGGACATTTTCAGGATATTAAAAGGAAACATGCAAAAAAAAAAAAAAAAGATCATAGACCATGCGAAAATGAATAGGAAACAGTGTTAGAATCCTACCTATATCAGGAAGGAAACTATGTATGTATATGGGAAGGTTAGGTTGTTCAATGTCTATATATACATATTTTTTTAAAAATACGTTAAATAAACTTATTCATTTTGTTGAATAATTTAAGGATTAAGGAAAAATGGTAAACCAGAATCTGTTTTGATATTTTGTTCTTTGATTATTTTTTCCCCTATACTAGGGGCTAAATGCTAGAAGCCCTTTCTTTGCGTACTAGTATTAGTGTTTAATATTAGTGCTGACTCTAAAAGTCTTCTGTAAGCTCTATCTATCACGTATTTTATAATTGTCGCATGATCTAAAGTAAATAAATGATCTTGTTCGGCACAATGGAAAAAAGAGTGCATTTAGTGCGTTACCATTCTTTATATCGATTCTGTGTTCGTAAAGTCTTAGTTTCAATTTACATTATGTTTCACCTATGTACGCTTTTCGACAATTGTTACATGGGATGGAATATATACCGGCGTCGGATGTGAGGGTTTTGGGAGAGTGCTTGGTAGTTTTTAATGTCTGTTTTATTGTTGTGGAAATTGTTTGTATCAAGCGAAAATCAAGTCTATTAAGAGTGTCGTAGATTTTTGTATTTTTAGTGTGGGTGGGAATGAAAAGATGTCTGTTTAATAGTGCGGTATTTGTTTTATTTTTTGTGTATGTTTATATCATAGTGTATTTTTGTGGCTTTTTTCTTTGCGTTATAAATGAAATAGGATGGGTACTGTAGTTTTTTAAAAACATTCGTAATGCATTGAATTTCATCATTAAGATATTGGGGGCTGCATATTCTAAAGGCAGGCAAGAAATAACCAATGATCATTCAAGTCTTTATTTTATCATTGCGGTGCGAGTAGTAGTGGATATAATCGTTTTTGTGTGTTGTCTTTCTATGTACTTTGAAACTCAGATCGTTTTCTGATCTGATGAGGAGTATACCTCGAAACGCTAGGGAGTGGTCTTGTTCGGATTCGTATGTAAATTTTATGGATGGTTCTACTGAATTTATTTTATTTCTAAGTTGTTCTATTTGTGCGTTTATGGGAAGAAAAATAAGAATATCATCTATGTATCTAAAGTATGTGGAGTTTTAAGGTAGTCTGAATTTGAAAGAGTTGGCCTCTAGGAATTCTAAAAATAAGCAAGCTAGTACACCACGAAGAGGGTTACGACAAGGGAGTCCTAACATCGGAAGCGTCACCCATAAATTAGCACGAGCTATTGCCCAAATGTTAATGGGCATTATCAGCACATCACATATTAAAAACTCTGGCGACCTCCTAAATAAAATAAAAAATATGGACATACAAAATAAAACCATGCATAGTTTAGACATAATTTCCCTCTACACATATATTTCTATCAAAAAATGCCTTAATCTACTCCACAATCACCTAAACAAAATTAAAGCCGATCTACCTTTTTCCTCGGATACATTAATACAAATAATAAAACTCATCACCGGTAGGACCTATTTTCAGTTTAATAATTTCTACTACAGACAAAACTTTGGACTCCCTATAATGTGTTCTTTCACCCATGTACTATGTCTAGAGACTTGAGCAATTTTCGATTAATTATATATCCCTTAATAAGGTAAATATGTTATTAAATTCATTTTGTTTATATAAGCTATTAAACATTATTTGAATCACCATATACAACATGCTCATCTTAATGGTATAATATACCAAACACCTGATCTATTTATACGAGGTGGAACAATAAAGTTGTCGCGTTTAAGAAAACAACACTACAGCTTTATGTTAAAATCTTTATTGATGAAAATTATTTCAGGTTACTTAATTATGTAGTAGAGCTGACAACCATTCAATGTATTGCTTTCAATCTTAATAACCGCCTTGATACGAGTCTGAAACTGGGGGCATGCCCTTTCCAAAAGCGCTGGCGGGAACTCGGCGAATAATCCGCGGAGGACAGCGCTCAAGCCGGATTTAGTGTTGTGTGAGATCATGTTGGTTATTTTATCGATGTATGACCAAACGAAGTAGTCCATCGGGTTCAGATCGGGTGAGGAGGGGAGCCAGTTAGTGAAAGTTACATGCAGTAGTGTCCTACTCCATTATTACTATTATTTAATTCATTGCTATCGGATACATGACATATAAACACACTTGCTTTATCGAAGATATATGCAATTTTACGGTAAAATATACCAACCAAACAAAAATAATACGTTAGTGTTATATTTTGCTTTTGAGTAGCAATTACTCCCATTTATAGACTACATAAACATAGAGTAATTGCCACCGCAAACTCGTCCTACTAAACGGAGTAAGCACTTATGAATGAGTATATACCCGTACTCAAGTTCAACAGTGCATTATTCCTATTTCAATGTCTCGCCACGGGACAGAGTTAGACACTAGGATCGTGTTTTAATGTGGAGAAAAGGAACAAAAATAAAAATTGTCTCAATCGTGAAGGATTTCCTCTCCACTGACAGAGGACAAGAAATTGAAGTGCAGCATCTGATGAACAGAGTGCATTATTATATTTATGGCTCTGGGGCAACACAGAGTTTTGTGTATAATATACAAAACTATATTCTAAGGAATTGATGTAGTTGCTTATTGCTAATATGATCTTCAAACACAGCTGCTCTATCAAGAATATTAAGCACTTTTTTGATGAACGTATAATAATTACCAAATGTAATGCTCTATCATAAATTGTATTGCTCCAAAAAGTAACTGAATACTTTTGAACTTAAATTAATTATTTATTTTATTTATATCTTTCTGTAATTTTAACACAATTTGACAAAAACTTTAGGAATGTAAAAAAAATGCAAAATTCAAACAATCTTTATTTATGAAAAATAATGTCTTTTAATTCTTG
>NC_136487.1:39975377-40017877 GCF_053919585.1 Euprymna scolopes
ATATTATTTAAAAAAAGCAAATATTATCATTGATATTAAAATTAGTAATAGTAATACTACTGTTATGTGCGACATATTTAATTGTGGAAAATACTTAACCTTCACAATTGAACTTTATCACTAATGATAGGTTTTGTCAGTAGTTTTAATACTTTAATAATACTAACGTTATAAAATAATGCACCCAAATGTGAATAGTTGGGTGTAAGCGTGTTTCCTCATCACAATTTTACAGCTTGTTTAAGAATATAGATAACTGTAAATTTTGATCAACAAATTTACACCCGTTCTCCTTACAATCGTTGAAGAAAGGATAAGCTGCTGCTGCTGTATTTAAATATAATAAACTTTTATTGAGGAACAAAACGACAAAGTCTTATTTAATTGTTACATTGCAAAGTCTAATTGGCAGAAACACTCTTTCATTGCACAAGACATTACATTTTATTGAAAAATAATAATTATGAAATCATCGATAAAAAACATATAAGTGTATTTACAATAAAAATACATATTTGAATGTGTTGATATAAAAATAGGGAAATGACTAACATAAAAAGTAGATTTTTTACAAAGAACACTACAGTTATTCATAGGAATAAATCTTATTACAAACACGAAGAAGGCTTATTGGAAAATTGTCGCAGCCATAACTTTAAACAATATAAAATGGTCAATCGTTTCATGTTTGTATGATGTCGACCACTGAAATCCCTGTGTATTCTGTGCAGCTGTGAGACACCTGTGTAGAAATGTATATAAATACCTACCCTTTAAAATAGTAATTAACAACATCGCAAGACTCTCTCTCTCTCTCTCTCTCTCTCTCTCTCTCTCTCTCTCTCTCTCTCTGTTAATACTTTTAAGATTTGTATTATACTTGACATCAGGAGTAAAAATTTAAACAATACACTTATGCATTGCCTTTTTTTCTACCGTCCAGATTCAAGCTTTTCATTGCTGTTTTTTTAAGGAATTGCAACGCTTACAGCATAGAAAAAGTAAAAATGGTGAGAATTATATATTTACAACTACGTCAATGAAATCAGTTTATACTAGCATATCGTAATTAAAAGGTAGAATGATGTTGATTAAATAAGTAATTAATTATATGTTTTTCTGGCGTAATTCACCAAAATGAGCGCGGGATAATTCGACTCACCTTAGGGTTATTTCTCAGGCAATTACAAGTAATTACACTGGTGAAAAGTATGAGATAATAACGTCATCACAGGGCATTATCATCACATTACACAGATACGACTCAAAACTACGTAAAGACGCAAGTTTCCACTTGAAAATAATTCCTATTCACACACAGTGGAAAGAACATGGAGTAATGCATATGAAGAGAACGTAATAAACATTTTTAATAAGAAATATATATATATATATATATATATATATATATATATATATATATATATATATGTCTCGTTTCTTTCCCATTATTTCACTTGTTTTTATATTCAATATGGTCTTTTGAGAAAGCAAAGATAAAAAAAAAACACATTAAAAAAATCATTATTTGCTTGCAGGGTCGCATATGGAGGCAAAGATCAGTCCGTTAAAATATAATAGTTCTCAAATGATGTAATATCACTTAAAACATCTTTAATTACTGCCACATATTGCGTTATTAAAACATTGTTTTTCATTACTTTTTTAATATTGTTTTTCTACTATCGCTTGTTTATTTATTAGTTAGACTAGCTTGGGCGCCCGACGTTGATCGAGTGTTTGGAGGTGGTGTTGAGCAACAAGCAAAGTAGTGCTGGGTATGCAGGCTCGAACCCGCAAGGCGAAGGAAGAATATAACGAAAAAACGTGACGTCTTAGCTGTTGCGCCCATAATGAAACCGGAAGTGACGAATGTTAAAATTAAGGCTAGTTAATCAAAAGGAAGGGTTGATTTTCGAAAATATTGGCGAATAAAGCAAGCACTCCTTGTAAAAAAGTTAAAGATAAAGAAATTAATGCTTTTAGCACATTTTTCGATATTTGTCATCGAGGGGTCGATCTGCAAATAATACCGATCTTGTGAAAAGCCGTCGCCTCTGTCGAAAGTTTTAGGCAGACATACATACATATATTCAAAATTGCATACATACATCACATACATACATACATTTAAACAGACAGGTGAGATTTATATTATAGATTATAACGTGATTCCTAGACTGTCTTTCCTTGATTGATTACAGAAAATTGTATTTAAAAGAATTGTTGCAGTGCGCCACCAATCTTATTTTTATTATAGCATTCCTGAAAACAAAAAAGTCCCCACCTCATAACTGATTTGTAATATGATGAAAGATCCGCTAGATCTCAATTTTCTTATTAGCCATGCGACAAGAATCCCTTGGAACAAGCATGATTTTTTGTTCAGTCAATGTTCTACTTTTCATATAGAAAAGACATGCGTGAATTTTTGTATATTGGTGATAGTTTACATTAATAAACATACACACGTAAAAGAAAAGACGCACACACATTTATGTATATATATATATATATATATATATATATATATATATATATATATATATAATATATATATTAAAAAATAAAAAAAAACACCGAATGAAAACAAGACGAGCAAACAAATAATGGGAACTCAAAGAAAGCAGACGTTAGCCGGTAGTCGAATGTAAAAGCAACCACATGAAGAGACATAGCCCATCTATATAGAGTATGCCTTCATGAAAAATGTGCTATCCTATACTTTAAAGAACTCCAACATCTATTAATCTGTAGGAGAGCAATAGCGAACAACTGTGTACACGGGATAAAGTATACTTTAAGATAACGATACAAAATAATATTAAAATTAACAATAACAATAGAAAATAAATAAATAAAGTAAACATACATATACATAAATTATCATATGTATATATATATATATATAAACTGAAGTAATATTAAAAAAAATAAAATATATAGACAAATAACAAAAACCACACATATATTTAACTACACCTAGGTTTAAATTAGGTTAAATCACTCGATATCTACGTTTCCCACTAAAATAGCACACACAAAGGAAGGGTTTAACCCATGGTTAACTGAGTTTTTGTCCTGTAAGTACCGGCTCATTGGCTGATTAGGAAGGAAGGGTAGAAACTAGGAAGCTAATTGGCTAACTAAAAACTCAATAAAATGTGCGTATATAAAAACACGAGACAATAACAACTCTACGCATAAGCCTTATGAATCCTAGCATGAATGAAACGCGAAATATTCAGTGTAGCTTAATTGCCATATATTTTATTTATTTTTAATTGCATTTTCACCCCAAACAAGGAACATTGCCCACTTGATGTACTATCAGGACCTTAGTTGCAGAGGTACTATGCAGGGAGTTTAGAAGCAAGATGTCTGTTCACATTACACTTGAACTTCTGCATGCCAGTACAGTTGGGAAAGCATGAAACCGGAAGAGAATTCCAAACTTTGCATTTCTCGAGAAGAAGCTATTAGAGTAAAATACTTTCTTACATCTAGGGGTCTTAACTCTGTATGGGTGGGACTTCGCTGCTTGTCGGGTTTGTCGGAGGTATTTTCGTCGAGGGGATACAAGGGTTTGTAGTTCGTCAGAGCATCCGCCATTAAAATACTTGTAAAACAGACAGAGGGATACAACATTTCCTCGGTGGGACAGAACTTACTACCTAGCTCTACCTATGTATTGAGCACTGTTTAAATTAATACTTAAAGTTTGCGCATATATTATACTTTCGTATATTAATTTAAGTGATTAAATGAAGTAGTCATATATATATATATATATATATATATATATATATATATATTATTTCCGTGTTTTTGAACAATTCCATCTAGAATTCTACACAAATATGTAAAATGTAGAAACTATGCATTAATAAAATTCAGCGAATTAGTCAACTAAACTAATTTTCTAATCCTTAAATAGAAACGGTATGGTTTTTATATCAATATAATAATTGGAAATATACTGATATATATATATATATATATATATATATGTGTGTGTGTGTGTGTGTGTGTGTGCGTGTGTGTGTGTTTGAGTGTGTGTCTGTGTATGTATATATATATTTTATTCTCATTGCGTTCATCATCCTGAATTATATTTTTTTAAAAATCTGGCATCACGCTATATATAAAGTAGGACATGTGTTTAATAACTTTCCAGATTTATTTCGTATGCCCACTTTTATGGATATTACATACATGAAAGTTCCCTTCTAAGTTATATCCTTCGGTCGCAATGCACTTGTACTAACAATTTTTGGAAGGCCACATAGAGGTCCTCTGTTTGACCGTTTTAATGACTCCCCTCACAGTACCTTTCCTCTTATTTAACGACAGCCTGGACATTTTCCTTGAGCTTAGGGAATAACTAAATTCATCGGAAGCAAGGTTTGGACTATAGGGAAGGTGAGGTACTGTCTTAGTGTCACTCTTTGTTTAAAAGTCCGATCTTCTCTGAACACCCGTGGTATAAACTTCGAGGAAATCTTCTACATCTTCAATTCCTTGCGAACAACTGTGTATATAGCTTCCACACTGACATTAACTGTGTCTTTATTATCTCTATTGACACACGACGGTTCTCACCCATAAAAATCTGTATTTGGAAAACCAACTCTAATGTTCTGACATTTTTCACACACAACTAATCATTCCTTTCAGGCTCTTTGCCTTCTCTTGAATCTTTTATGCTACTCAAAAACTGATGCTCAATTCAGGCAAGATGGTCCAAAAGCATTCTGACGCATGTAATACGTTTCTGTATTATTTTCAATGATTTAAATGTAATACGTTTCTGTGGTATTTTCAATGTTTTAAACCAGCTTTCATTTTATATCGTTCTTCCCGTTTAGATTGCGATCTTGAAATTCACCACATGTGGCAATCGGGCTTTAATGAGAGATATTCCAATTCCCGCTGTAGCTAGTCATTTGAACCCGAACAAAAATTGATCAGTTTTCCATCATATGTATAGCAATAATATTCGGAATTTCAAACTTCTACTACTATTAAAATGCTTGTACAAAATATCTAGAAATTCATTGAAGACACAATTAATCGCATTTCTTATTTATTTCATGTTTTTTATACTGACAAATTTTATAGACAAAACTGAGCTAGGGATACCTGATTTATTTGCCTATACATTACATCGTTAAAACTAAATTAAACGGCCGCAGCGGCATATCTCATCAACTCAACGAATAAGCAGTCAGAGATTTCTTTTACATAGGAATCACCACTTATCAAGGCTAAGAGACAATTCGAGGATAAACATTAAGAGTGTGCAGTAGTCAATTGGGCAATATAGTAATTGTTAGTAATGGAAATTCGCTAAATTTGTTAACTTAAGTGGAACGTCTCATCACGCGTTGGACTAGAAAACAATCAGATTGTAGTCTGTTGGAAAGCAAGAAACCAGAAAACAGTTCCACAGGCGTTCGGTTCTAAGAAAGAAGCTTTGTTCATGGAGTCTACGTTTAGGTTTAGGCACAGATAAAGAGTGGGGGAATTATCGATAGTGTTTTCAGCTAGACCAGTGTTTCTTATGAAAGTTTGGCGAGGGAGGAATATAGACTGAAGCTCAGTTGAGCACTTGCCATTAAAATAACGATAAATCAGAAACAAACTCGAAACATCTCTTCTGTGAGATAGAGGTTGCAGAGGAGAGAAAAGGACATCTCCTATGAGGCTACGAAGTCTATTTTGAACTCAATCAAGGTAGGTAAAGTCCTTTCTAGCAGATCTTGCCCGGATGTGGTAACAATACTCCATCCTTGGACGTACCTGGCTCTTATATAGAAAGAGAATTGCATCAGCAGTGAGATATCTACTGGATCGATAGAAGGATCCCACCATTTTCCAGCGGCCTTGGCAACAGATTTGGTGTACGTGTTCCATTTCAGATCAGGAGTAAACGTTAAGCCCAGAAGCTTGTTAAAAAATTAGGCCTCCCCAAGACGAGACCCATTCATTTCAATTGATGCCAGATGGGAATCAGAACGTATATGATGTAAAAATAGAAGCTTGATTTGAGGTGCATTAATAGTAACCAGCCACTCCTTTCCCCATTGTACAACGTGCTCAAGATTAGAGGAAAGAGAATATGAGAGAACTCGGTCGTTTATGGTCTTAGATGTGCTACCATATATGGTAGTGTCATCAACATAAATGTCTAGAAATAATGTAAGGATGTGATTTGGAAGATCATTAATGTAAATCAGGAAAAGAGTTGGGCCGAGGACGGACCTGTGAGCTTCTGAATTTTGCCCATCAACTACTACTCTTATGAACCTATTGGAGAGAAAGGATTTAATAATTGAGAAGACATTTCCAGCTATACTATAGCTGGAGATCTCGTGAAGTAAACCTTTATGCCATACCCTATCAAAGGCCTTTGGTATGTCAAGAGCAATTGCTTTGAAAGGTTGCCTCTGTTGATAGATTCGCTAATCCTTGAGATATAACGATAAGCACATCTGCTGTAGATCTAGCAGAACGGAAACCATAATGTGTGTCACTAAGAAGATTTTTTTTGCTGAGATGGTTGATTACTTCTCTATTTAACACAGAGTCCAGCATTTTACACATGACGCGCAGGAGACTTATTGGCCTGTACTGAGAGGGAGATGAGCGATCACATTAATTCTTAAAATAGGACATACTGATGAGATTTTCCAGGGTGATGGGAAGCAATTCTCTTTAAGACAACGTTTAATCACTTTTGTAAGTATGGGCGCTAGTTCTGGTTGAGGTTTTTTTGGGTACTATGATTGGAATACTGTCAGAGTCTGTTGCTTTACTGGAACCAATGTTTTTGATTAGCGTGGCAACATCACGTACAGATATTTGTATATCACATAGCGTGTTTTCTAGCGACGATGTGAAAAAATCAGCAATTATTTCTATAATGGGGACGCCAATGAATAGTTCATTATAGTAAATACATTTATTAATGATCTTCACATTTTGAATAAGATTCGTAAAAAATGAATATTTAAGCAGTATTTTATATAATGCTCTATTACCTGCTGCAGAATATTAAAAATTCATTTTACAGCCTTGTCTTGGGCTAAGTTTACCATTAAAAATGGGTCTTAATAAAATGAGTTTATGTAGGCCATATAAACTTGGGCAGATAGAGCTAGTAACTATATTCAAGAGAAGTACACCTCCATATACACACTTAACCAATTAAGTAAGCTGCTGCATCATGCGCTTGTACAGTGCCTAATTTTACATTTTTTCTGTGCCCTTCAATATTACTAACATATTGTCGAAGTAATCCTTATATTTAATACAGCACCTGATATTTATCTGGTCTAGTTATTACTAAGGACTAATTTTGTCGTAGAGTTTTAATGTCAGATAAATGGTTTAACACCATTTAAACTCTGTTTATGATATGGGTAGGCTCGCATAGCCATAAGGCCATTTAATCATGCATCTTACTTTGTGAATTTCAATTTCAGACAGTATTTTTTACGTTATTCGATACAAAATTCCAAAACTTTATTCAGCACCAAATGTTTAGTAGGGGGCAAAGCCTGAGAAAATGGATTTAGCAAGTCATTGCCTACATTTGAGTTTGTAGTACACACACATTTTTATATATTAAATATTTAATTCCAGAAGTAGTTTTGCACTATTACGTTTTTATATATTATATATATTTTTATATAAGTGTTTCATATCGTACCAACAAAGCGTGCCCACCATATTCATCCATAATTTTACATATATCTTCTTAAACCTGATGTAATCTAATGCTACTTTAGTTTAGGAAATCTATCTAAACACTTGAAATGTTAGATATAGGTTCATTTGTGCATCGATGTAACTTAATAACTTGATTTGAGCCCAAAACAATAAATGTTAAGGAGTCATAATAGGGGTCAAAGTTAAAGAAAATTGACCTCTGCGGTCTCTATCAAATTACTCAGACAATTTCTGGTCTAAACATTTGAAATTTTACATAAAGTGTATTCAGAGATAGGGCAAGCTTTTTAATCGGTTTTGGTCAAAAATTTTAGCCATCAATATATAAATCTATGTATGTATGTTTGCATGTCTGCCTAAAACTTTCTAGAGAGGCGACGGATTTTTACAATATTAGTATCGTGTGAGGCTTGACGACAAATACAGAAAAATTGGCTAAAACCGTTAACATTTTTCTCAACTGGGCACTTTTATACAGAGAGGGGCCGCTTTTTTCGCCGATATTTTCAAAAGTCATCCCCGCATTTCGATTGTCTAGCCTTAATTTAAACCTACGTCAATCCCGGTTTGACTGTGGTCGTAACAGTAAAGACGTCACATTTTCCCGTTTTTTTTCTTCCTCACGTTACGGGTTCTAGCCTGCCTTCCTACTACCACTTTCTCTTGCTCAACATACACCTCCGAAACCCCCGGTCAACGCCGGGCTGAAATACTAGTATATCTATAAAAGTAAATATGTCTGTTTGTCTGTCTGTGTGTCTGTGTACATTTCCCTACGCAATAACTCTCTCAATTTTCAGACTACAGACTCGAAATTTGATATACAGTGTACTGAGATTGGGGAAAAATCTTTATGATCGGTTTTCGGCCAGTAATTTGGCTGTTAAGAGGTCAAAGTTCAACCAGTGTTGGAAAGGAGGGAGGAACTGCACATTTTCCTCTCAAGAACACTGTAGAAATTATTGGTACAACGCTAGAAAGTTTCATATCTTGCGGAAAACGTGAGACTAACATTTTTATAATTTTTCAATGTTTGTACTAATTGATGCAAAATGCACAAGGCGTTTCAGTTAATTTGTCCAACGCCTGTATTTATACGATAGAGTGTGTGTAATTTTCTGTGGCATGCTTACATTTATTCTTCCGAGTGACTGTCGTTTAATTGTTATGACCTCTTATTTCGCGAAATAAATAATCTCCAAGAATTTCTCATAAGTTTTAAGTTTCGGTTTCTATTATTGCTGATAGCAATCAAGTCAGCTATTACAAATAAACCTTTATAAGTTTCACTTTCGGTTTCGACTAGAGCTGATTGCACGAGAGTCATCTTATTTTTATAAATAATTTTACCATAAATTCCTCATAAATTTAAGTTATGCTTTCGATTATAGTTTACAGAAATCGTAAAATATATATACACATATTTTTTTTTCTTCGTAAGTTTAGATTTCGGTTTCAATTCAAGTTGATGCATCCAAGTCATAAATCTATGTTCATGTTTGAAATTACAACTTTAAAATATAGAAGAATCAATAAAAATTGACTTTAAAATAATATATACGAAAGCTGCATTAATTTAAATATCATATTAAAGTGTATTTGCCGACGGGGAGGCGCTAGGCTTCCCTACAAGATTAGATAAATACATTTGCATTATACAAAATGGCTACAATAATCTAAGGGTGTATCAATTTAAGCTGAACATCCATAGAATACCTACATCAATATATTGCATATGGAAGAGTATGTCATGAAATTTCTACAGGTCTCACTTGTAAAGTATAAGCAGACCCCTAAATTATATCGTTGAGTCTTGAATACACACTTGTTATTCATATCAGACTTTATGCACTTTAAAATGATGTAGGTATTCTATGGATGTTCAGCTTAAATCATCTGTAACTGCTCGAAAGAAAACATTATCTACACAAGCCCCTCTTTGACCCAAACCTTAGAAACACATATTAAGTTGAGATCTCATACAAAGCACACAAGGCTGCCTTTCAGTTCGGTCTAAGGGATCTGAAAAACAATGGTGGTCCAGTATCTCAGCTTAAATTCAAGATTCAGCCACTCAACACCGATCGAAGAAAGTATTTTGCCTACTTAGGTCAGTGTTTGGTCCGTCCTCTGCTTCTATTGTCTCGGTTAAATCAAAGGATGGGTCAGCGCTGATCTAGTGTATTCAAGGTATTATGAAACCGTCGCATGAATATTTCATAGATCTATTCTTCAATGAATCAGTCATTGATAGCATGCCACAACAAGAATCGGTCATTTATAGCATGCCACAACAAGAATCGGTCATTTATAGCATGCCACAACAAGATCTAATCACGGAATTTTATCATTTTCCAACAAGAGAATAAACGGATCTTGCTATTGGTAAATGAACCCAGGAAAAACACCTAGTCTGGATTGTATACCGATAGAGCTCTTGCAGATAGGAGGAGAGAAAATAAATACGCTGAAATATTATGCGCGGTTTGTTTTTATATATATTTTTTACAGATCCAACATGGTTTCATTTTTTATTTGGCAATTTATAACTACAATAAATTGTGGTTTAACTTAATGCCTTTCCTAGAAAATTCTAACATTGCTACAGATATAGTTTGATGATTTCTTTATCTTCTCTGATACGAAGAATAACAAGAATAGCATTGTTTGAAACTTCTACGGAATAAGGACTTTATAAATCGTTTGTGGAGCATTCAGTCGAACAATAACTTTTGATCGTAAGTTCAACTTAAAGTTTTAATTTTCTTTAGTAAAAATAATTATATATATAATTATTTTTTTATTATAGTAATTAAATACATACCGACACTAGTGTTTCATCCTTTCGGGAATCTTCAGTGCAGGGTGTCACGATTAACACCAGTCGAACGATTCGAACTCGGCAGCACGAGACATCTCTGACTCGATTAGCAAAGGCCGTATCCATTCGGCTACCATTAACCGTGTGAAATAACATTGAATTTAAACATGTTAATTTTAAATGGTCTTTATGTCAATGAGGCAGTGATCTAATCGTTATACGATGATCTATGCATAAGAGTTAAATTGAACGACTTTAATTCAACCGAAACTTAGAGTTACCAGTACACAGTCTCTCTTCATTTGTTCACTCATTTTTTTTACACAGTTCGTCGTAATAGAGTCGTTTCTTCTTACAAAGTACTTTCTTTTAACACTCTTTCCTTCTTACATTTGTCTCTTTTTTCTTAAGAATCTCTCTTCTTTATACTATATTTCCTCATTTAAATTACATCGTCTCTTTGTCCTATATAGCATCAATTCAGTATACAGTCTCTTCGTTAATCTGTCTCGCTTACTTGTGCCGCCTTTCAATTGTACACTACATATCTTCCTTACACAAGTTCGTCGTTAAATACTTCATCCTTTCAAAACACCACATCTCACTTTCACTTTATGTTCTGTTCTCTTCCTTCTCTTATTTTTCTGATGCTATTTCTCATTTACACTTTCGCATTTTACATCGCCTATCTTGCTTTTCTTAAACAATTTTTTTAAACTTTCATAAATTTGATACTGTTCCTCTTCATTTACTGTGCCCCCGCACTTCTATATTCTCCCACTGCAAAACACTGTCTCTTTCTTTACATTACCGTTTTTAGTATTGAATCACTCCTTCCTGTTTTACATCATTTCGTTTCCCTGCCTCTCTTAATTCTTAATTACATTGTCACTGGTTTCTTATCCTCACACTGCATATTTGATTTACACTATCTTGCATATGCACTCATGCCTCTCTATCCTACAGTCACTCTTTTCATCCGCCTCACTTCCGTTTTTGTGTGTTCTCCCTCTTCATTCTATCTTGTTATGTTTTCAAATGTACACTCCCATATGTGCAACACTTTACTCATTATTTCAGATTACAAAAAATCGACCTATATTAATTTTTTAGATGAGGATTTGTTATTCGAATACTTTTGATTCATCGGACTACTATTCTCATCTCGAGTGTGATTTTCACAACGTCTCGGTCTATGTAACGTCCGACCTTCTTCAGGTGCAAATTCTGTCCAAATTCCGAGTCTGACAGAAATATTCCCGAGTTTGACTAGGTACAGCTGAAGAAAGTCGGAGTTTACATCGACTGAAATGTTGAGAAAATCACACTCAAGATGAGAAAAACAGTCCGATTAATCCAAATAATACGAATAAAAATAGAATTTTCAATCTTTATAAAATAAAATGTAAATTTAATTTAGCAGGAAATTTTATTCCAAGGCTACTATTTACTTATTAATAATATAATTCAATAAATTAAGCATATATATTATTACTCCAGAATATTTAACTTTTGCTAAAGAAGATTTTTACTAGAATTACAATTTTCCTGGTGTAATAAATTTTGTCTGCTGTACTTTATTTAACTTAAAGTATCATTTGCATTCTTTTTAGTAAAATTATAATATTAACGGTCACTCTAACTAGAGAAAACTATCCCATATACTTCTTAAAAAAGCATATCATAATTATTTATTTAGTTTAAGTCTACATTTTAATATTGTTTGAAAGATAACGAAACAAAGTCTAAAAGGAAAAGGATGTATATTTATGCGTTTTAAAATTACAGTGAAACGTGTTGAAAAGCAACTATTTGTTAGAATTTCAAGTCCAAATAAGTCAACTTTAAAATCTTTAGAAAAATAATTACCAATTTTCTAATACTATTTCAGCGATAATTGTTATGGTAAATTAAACTCATGAGATACCGAATAAAAAATGTACATAAATTTTGCAACGAAAAATATATAATAAACAATAAAACGCAACTTCCGGTATAAACAGCACAGTTCTTTGAAAATGTAAACACAAATAGCGGTGATTTAAATCCAATTATGGATCACAGTAAGAGTAATAATTTCATTTCAGTATTTTATTCTTGTTGTAATAAAAGTGGAGAAGCTTATTTAATGAGAGTAAATTTTAGAATTGATCAAACCAGTTGCAAACTGGCGGATTTTGAGATGAGACTAAAAATGCCGGCTTTTTTTTCAAAGCTGTTCCTCTGTAGGTAAACGATGTTGATGTTCAATAATTACACTTGATTTGAACTACTATCGAACACATTTCTTACGCTAATGTATAAACGTTCGTGTGTGCAAGGAAAATATTGAATCATTACACGTAAAATTTACGCTTAAAATGTTATCTTACTTTTAGTTATGCACGTATTGGTGAGAATATTGAATAAACGATGCTAAATTTGATAATAATATCTTTAGTTAAAGAAACTGATTTTATCTTCGAATTATAACGATATTATTTCCGAGGACATTAGAGGCTTTTTTCCATGATGTTTCTGATTAAATTATTTTTTTTCATTTGTTACAATCTAAAATGCTTTATTTTCATAATAAAAGCAAAAATAAATTAATGCGTTTTAGTAATATATATATATATATATATATATATATATATATATATATATATATATATATTATGTTTTTATTTGTTTTTGCTAACGATATTTTCTTGAATGAATTCAAGTATTTATACGAAAGTGCATTTTTACATAAATCCTTGTTGGGAATAATTTTCCCATTGACCAATCTGGTGCCCCCTTAATGGGGAGCGGCATATATATTATTTTTAAAATATAGCTATCCACTGACACTTCGAATCTCGCTAGATTCAGCCACTCTGATGAGTCATGGACGACGAAACATGTGTCAGTGGATAATTATACTTTAAAAATAATATATATATATACATATATATAATATTTTTATATATATTACTGCAGTAACTGTGTTCTTTGTTTTGAATGGTTTTAAAAGATTAAAGGATGCATTATATTTCATGATCCTCCCTTAATAAATATTAGAATTGGTTCATTTTCATAATTTTGATTAATTTCTAAGTAAGGAAAGGGGTTAACCCCCTATAAGCATGATAACTTGTTTTTCCTGTAGTACTAGAGTGTCACCGATTATATATTTCTAAGGACAACAGGTGTATAAGTATTAATGTGCTTATTAGACGGACGGAGAATGGAATGTGTTGCGGATTGGAGATGATAGTTGAAACTTGTCGGAATTTCATTATTAAAGTGGACGTGAAGAAAATCTGTCAGCATTTAATATAAAAACAACCATCTTGAAGTCATATGGGAAGATGCCAACGTAGTATTGTGTTTATATAGTGAGTACCATACATATAGATTTGGGCGAGAATATATTTGTTCAATACCTAGAACAACAGTGTAGTATCTGTTCCAACACTGCACCCACCCCTTCTACCCTGAGTCAGTGGAGGAAAATCCTTCATGACTGAGATAATTCTCATTCTTATACTTGTGCCTTTCCAGATGTCCCCCCTTCTGGGGAGTGAGATCTTTCCCACGCTAAAAAGCGATCCTGGATCTGGCCCTACCCACATGGAGAGACAAACAACAAATCCCCTATGTCTATTTATAAATAAGCCTTTTTATTTAAACAAACATAATATTATCAATGCCCAATTCGACTAAGATCAAAATGAAATCACAATAGAAAGAAACTAAAATCGAAAAATCCAAAAAAATTAAAATTAAATGAAAACATCCCTACCAATGGCCCCTGTTTTAGATAAGCTAGTACTCCACCTCACACACATTAAAAAAAACTTGTATCACATTTGCTTTCCTAAGAAAGCAAATAAATGTATAATGTTATAAAATTATTAGACATAAAACAAACATTATACAAATCAATACAAGGAAACACACACACATGCATCCACCTACGAACCCATTTGACCAAGTTTCAACGCCGCCCTCACTTCCACCCAATTAATAAAAAATAAACAAAATGTAGTAGAAAGACAAAAGAAAGGGGAAAAGCAAAAGATAGCAATGACCATGGTATGACACGTAATAAGAAGGGTGGAAGACACCCGTGAAGACCTTTAGAATCATTTACAGACATTTCCACCGCTTGGGAAACATGTAACAGAAATGGACTTCGAAAATGCTTTTATACATTCTGAACACAATTTAAATATATCTTAAATGTTTTAAACTTTGAATAATTTCTGAAGAGGACGCTTCCCAGAACGTCTGAAACGCGTCAATATACTATTTCAATGATTTGCGAACTTTATTACAATGGTCTAAATATGATAGCTTTTTAAATGAAAAATCAAAACACGGAATAATAAAATAATGTTAAAAAATACATAGCAATTGTTGGTGACTTTTCTTATATATATATATATATATATATATATATATATATATATATATATATATATATATATATATACGAAATCAAGACTTCAAAAATGGTGTTGATAGCAACAAAAAGTGTATTTCATTTTACGGTACAATTGTTTCCATGCTTGAACGATAATTTCAAACATTATGGCGTTGGAAAATTTAAAAAAAAAACAGCATTTCTTCAGACATTATGAATAAAAAACACTCTTGACAATAGAACATTGTTTAAAGAAAAAATAGAAAAATACCATTAACGGAATAGGATCATGTGAAAAACATTTTCTCTGGAGGTAAAGCGCGTGAAAATTACCATTTAAATATAAATATATCACCTACATCATTTCGTATCCTTATTTAAAAATAAAATCGTAAGAAGTTTCCACAAAACACCCTTAGCCATTTAAAAAAGTTTTTTTTTTCATATATCCCATTCGTTGAATTCATAAATTAGATTTCTCTATTTCTTTATTTCACATGATTAATTTTTTAAAAGATATTTTTATTTTTTATATCTATATTTATAATATTGACATGATGACCTTGCATTATCGTTACGGTTAGTTTAGTTTCGTATTTGCTCATTAGTGGCAAGGAATGTTTACAAATTATCGGTTGTTTTAATACTTAGTTTTAAGACCATTTTAGGATTAATGTTTAATTGAATATGAGAATAAGGAAAGAGACTACATTATATATATGTATATATATTAATCCTCATACAACATTCGAGTAAAGGATTCTAATCTATTTATCATGATTTAATATTTTAAAATTCGTTATCATTCTAATTAAATATGTTTCCATATCGTTACTAAAAAACAATTGCGAAGGGAGATAATCCATTTACATTGTTAATTGCTAATAAATAATTCTGTTAGAAAAGAGGTCAATATTAGTTCCTATAACAGCTAAAGGGAGATAATAAAGGCCGTTTGATGTTTGCAGTATGGGGATTACTAGAAAGCGTCTATGATTTACTACTTAATTTAATTAGACAGATCCAGAAATGCCTACGAAAGCTTATTTAACAAAGTAAATATAAAAATTATATGTTTAATCTAAAAAGTGTTTTTTACCCATGGGTTTAACCTACATCTTTTATTTATCCAATAACAACTTGGGTTACTCATGTCTTCAAAGCCAAAATTTCAATTCGTGTGTTGTATTCTTGGGTATCTAAACAAAATAGTACATATCCTCTAATTATTATTCTGACAGCAAAACCACCCACAAGCTACAAATATGTTTCACTCCGATGAGAAGGTGTCTACCCCTGCATTTATGGGTAAAAACCTTTAGAACAAGGGGTAAAGTAAATAAATAAATAAACCAGCATGTATTCTACAAACTTTATATGTCAGATGACAAAAACAATTAAATTAATTTACAGTCCGCAAATTGCTAATTTAATTTTTTTAATAATAATAATTGCTGGTTTATTATTAAGTTTGTTAAGGAATAGAGAGAGAGAGAGAGAGAGAGAGAGAGAGAGAGAGAGAGAGAGAGGAAGATTGATAAAGAGAGAGAGAGAAGGGAAGAGGTGAGTTGTAGTGTAGACACGTTGGCCGGAAGTAAAAGATCAGATGATTTGATTGCGTGTGAGTCATGTGATCAGGTTAGCTGAATCGTTGAGATTTGATTTGGACACAGAAGACAACGGACGGCTTCCCGTTGTCTCCTCCCCTTCACAGGGGGGACGAACGCTGACGTGTGTAGAAGAAGAACCCACACAGGCTGATATCACTTCCATCTTCTGCAGGACATCTGGAGAAAGTGAAATAAAAACTATAGAAGTAATTCCTTGTCTTGGAGTGATTAGATCTTCATCCAAAAACAGGTATCAAGTCTCCCTCCAGGATAAGAAATTTCCAGATGGTCCAACATTGAAGAAGCAGAGGTAGGTTCTGAAAATACATGTCACTCACACAGATTCCCTTTATGATAATCAAACCCTCAACCCTTTATTAGAGACAATATAACAAGTTGTTTTATTGATTTGAAGAGGGTATCACTTATTTCATCATCAATACTGCTGCAACTAAATACAAAAATACTCACCGTTATGGAAAAAATTCCATTCTTAGATGAGCTTTATAGTTTATTTATATTTCCTACCCAATTTAGAAAACATCAAACGGCCTTAATTATCTCCCTTTAGCTGTTACCTACAGAACAAAATGTTTTTCACATGATCCTTTTCCGTTAATGGAGTTTTCTTCTTCTTTTTCTTTTAACAATGTTCTATTGTCAAGAGTGTTTTTTTATTCATAATGTCTGAAGAAATGCTGGATTTTTGAAAATTTTCCAACGCCATAATGTTTGAAATTGTCGTTATCTCATGAAAACAATTGTCTCTTTATGGCTTAGAACTTATTGACAATTTACTGGATGACACGAACTCATTACATTACATACAAAATTCTGGGCACTTTTCGATGCTAGTGTGGTGATATACGTCTTCTGTTGATAAGATACTCATATTTGCTCTGACTATTCTTAGTATATAGGTTCTTAAATATTAGTCACGAAACTATTAAATTGACACCATTAATCAGGAGGAAGGTCTAAGTGTTACTGCGGAGATAAAATGGTTACGTCAACAAGTTGAATAAAAATGGTCTGCTGAGAATAAACAGTATATTTTGTTTTATTCATATCATTGTTATCGTATCATAATATATGATCAGCACATCGTAATAAAAAATGAACACTAACGAAGAAAAGAAACGTCGATCACTCAAAAAAACAATTTCAACCTCTCGACATTCTGACCCTGGGACAGCCAGATGTTTTAAATTTTCGTCGTTGAAGCGGTCAACTTATTGAACTGTGCGGGTCAGTCATTTGACAAGTACGTAGCCGCGACTCTCCGGGTTATCTCCAAACAATACCGATGCTTTTGACAGATTGGCAACATTTCGCGCATAATTTTAATTGGTTTTAAACGACAAAGTTTAAGCAATATTCGATATTCAGAACAAAAACGTACATTTTGTAATCAACTTCACAACAAAACTATCCAATATAGTATACAGTTAAAGATTATTCAATTGGCCTTTGTTTACTTAACACTTTTATAATCTACTTTAATCACATTAAGTATACATTAAACAGAGTGTTTATAGAAGCAGCGAACTTTACATTGACAAGTCTATTTTCATATATTGTCGATTTGAAAACAAACATATTTTGAGTTTAGCTTGGTTTGCCATTTTATAAAAAAATTGACTTGTACTGAGCAGTGTTAAAAAATGTATAAATCTGATGATGGAATTTTCGATATTTTGTTCACAAATGTGGGGAAATAATTATATGATTAAAGTCAGCAAACCTCACTGTTAAAGGTTAACACTGATCAATTTATATAAAATATTATTGTTATAATTATATGTATACATATATATATATATATATATATATATATATATATATATATATATATATATATATGACAATAATATTTTAATGCATACAGACACTAGCCTTTCAGCCTTTCAGGAATTAGCAATGAAGGGTCACACGGTAACTACCGGTCGGGAGATTCGAGACCGGCAACGAAACCATTTCTGACTCAATTGGCAAGGAAAAATACCACGATCAATATATATATATATATATATATATATATATATATATATATATAAATATATATATATATACACATATAAGCACATAAGGGGGGAGTTAAAGACAGTAAAATAACAGTAACATTTTTGTAGTAAGTAAGGTGGATAGTCCTGAAAATAGTTAAAAACATAAGCAGAATGTTGTAAATATTGTGTTTGTAATGAAGAAAGAAAATTTGTAGAAATAGAAAAAAGAGAAGAAGAAACAAAATTCTTTAAACAACGTAATGATTTGCATGTGAAAATGTGTTTTAAAGTTCGTCAGTATATATGTGGCCATGTTGATTTTGTATTTTGGCCACAAATGATTGAAATAAATATTTACTGTTTATTTTTAAATTTAACACCATTTTGTTCTTATGGGGAGACTATATAAAAAGCTAGTCCTGACAGTTCTTTTTAATATTATTGTCAATATTAATGAAATGAATAACGTTTCCGAAACGATTGTACACTAAATTTGCTATTTTTGTTTCTTCGTTTGAAAACTGCTTCATAATTTACAATTATAAATCTTCGTACTAAATATTAATATTACTCAAAAATAAATATACCTATTTACTTTATTATATATCTACATCACAATGAACACTCTCGTTTTAAAGTATTAAACATTATAATAAACTTTGCTCTGTTAGACTCTAGGTCTAATTTCTCTGTCAAATATTATATATATATATATATTCTTGGTACCTACAGGCGCTAGTGTTTTATGCATGCGCAATCAGTTCAGGAGATTCAAGCCAGCCACGAACCCACTTTTGAATATATTTGCTAAGCCTTTACCTCCAGGTCTCTAAACACTTGCCACGAAAATGACGGGAATTAATAACTAATACACACTTAATCCGTGCGCAGACATTATATACAAACCAACAACATCTACGTGAAAAAATGCAATATATTAGTAGTCCTGCGAGATAGATCAGTGGAAGAGGCTTAGGCTTCGTATCACGGGATCCCGATATCGAATCTCGCTAGACTCAGCCACAAACAAATAGCCAAACGTATGATACGTCAATGCCGTATACAAATTACGAGGGGCGTTTCAAAGTGATACCATTTAATTTTAAATCCGCCCTAAAAAAAACTATGGGAATTGCAAATGGTATACATATGATGACTGAACTAATGAATTCATCTCTTCAAATTTTCATCTCTCTCTAACAAATCGTAGCGGAAAACAACCCACGCCTTGGACGTTTGTCAGAAATAGAAATGCGTCATTTAGTTCCATCCATGAAGAAAAAAATGAACAGAACAACATGAACCCTTGACCGTTGAACGTTTACGAAGAACATACAATTGATGTCAGCAGACTTAGGAAATGGTTTCCGCGATTTCAGAGTAATACAGTAATGTAAGTAACAAGGAGTGCTCCGGACTTTAACATCGCTGACAGAAGTGCATTAAGGACGGTGATGACTATGTAATAAAAATATCTACAACACAAAACGTGACTCGTTTCAATGGTACTGCTCCCCTCTTCTTAACTCATGAAATTAACTTACACCAAGTAAAAATTAAAAGGATTTAATGTTGGAAAAACCCTCGTAGCAACCATTACGTTTTAAGATAATTCATTTTCACTTTCTTTAACGTTCATATTTTTAAAATGGGTTGGTCTGTTTTGCATGTACAATATAAATTTAGATGATTGTGTTCTTATCTATTAAGTGTATAGCAAATTAAAAAAAAATCACAATGCATATCTAATACGTCAAGGAAATTTTATGTTCGAACGTATGTTCTCATATTTTACATTGTTTTTAAAAAATAGCATCTCCCGATCATCGAAGATCAAGGCTAAATGTGTTATTTAATATTCCAGCTAATGTCGTTGTTGTGTAAAACGAAGATCCTGAACTAAAATATACATATTTGAGCGCAGAGCAAATATCAAAGATTAAGGAAAAGTATGAACTAGGCTTGTTCCTGGATTTACTTGAGCTTAATTTGTTAAAGTGTATTTTCATAGCTTTCAATGAAATAATTGGAAGTGTAGCGATCTTAGTGTCCAAACAAGATCAAATAATATTAATGTGCCAACTTCTTTCGCACCGAAAGCCTTGAAAACGGTAATATATTTAAGCAGGACACACACACACAACACACACACATATATCTATCTATCTATCTATCTATCTATCTATCAATCTCTCTCTCTCTCTCTCTCTATATATATATATATATATATATATATATATATATATATATATATTGAATTGAAGATGGAAAATCACATACTTATTGTGTTTTCTATAATTTATGATTTTATCATAATAAAGTAACTTTTGTATCAAAGATGCAGAGAGATTTCACATTTTTCTACAAAAGAATTCCAGGATTAAACAAGTCTACACATTTTTTTACAAACAGTATATTTATTCATGTTTTAACAATATACTACCTTCATCTCCAGTTTATTCCCGGATATTTTTACGTAATAGTTTTGGATGATGCACAACCGCGTTCCGATATCAATTAGATTATTATGATATTTTCATATTGTTTAGATTTCTATCCAAATAATTATTCAGTGTGCAAATAAGCAACCAAGAATTATTATCTATATATTTATAATAATAAAAATGCGTGCGTGACGGCACTTCTCAATGTAGATAACGAATGGTAGGTCTACAGGCTTGAAGTTTGGTATATAGGGTATTCAGACACGTTGAATAATTTTTAACTAGTTTACTCCGGTAAGAAAGGCGGCTAAGGTGTCAAAATTGAAAAAAATGGCACTTCTGTGTCATCGGATTTTTATTTGTTTGCCAACTGTTCCACGATGTTTGTCAACGATTTTTAATGAACGTGGAAAGCTGGTCTAATGGATATCGTAATTGACTCACTGTCATTAGATTTTGGTTTCGATCTAAACTCAAGTATTTCTACTTACTAGAAGTGGACTAAAAAACATAATACTCGCAGGCACATTTTCATTTCCCCTATTTTATTTCATTTGCAAAAGAATTTAACGTTACGTTTTATACCGGACAACGCAGTGTATATCATTGGATGATTCCGACCGCCAAATTGTCTGTTTCATATATGTTCCTTATTGTATGCATCAGTCCAAAATATTTATATCAATAAATCAATAATTGTGAACGTTTCATGTTTTCTATATTCTTTACTACAGTAAGATACATATACAATAATACTCTGTCATTTCATCTTCGTGCACTGTTTACCGTCTTTCACGCGCCTTACAAAAATGAAATTCTACGATCAGTAAAAGTTCGTGATTGGTAATCTGATATCACTACTGTCAATAATTTTAAAGGGAATTGTTTCGAAATTAAATCATGTCATCCTGCTTTAAACAAAAGATATCTTTAAAAACCATCATTAGTCTTGGTGGTTTGTATCATAGACAGTGACGCACAGAGAACTTTTTAAAAAGAGAAAACGGTACAAATATTATAGTATAAACACCGTCTCGGTAGGGCACAGACTTACAATAAATTCATGTGAAAAGGACAATTTTTGAACAGGTGTAAAATCATAAGCAGTGTTTGAATGATTATTTATAATTCAATTTACAAAGACCTGAAATTATAATTCTCTCAAATAAAACCAAATTATTTAATTAGCGAGATTAGACTAAATCTAACGTAATTCACCAATAAAGAAAACACAACCGTTTCCAACAAGATGACGTGATTACCTATGAACGCTTCGCACAAATAGTACTGGATTTTTTACTGCCCTCCTGATTCTAGAGCAACACACTTGACTATTTCGTTGGGGCGTGAACATGGTTAAGATAGTCAAGCACGCCCACAACACGGGCGATTTTGTGAAAGCATCCAATGTAGAAACGTTCGCAACTATAGGAATCACACCAATTCGTGTGACTCATTTCCCGTCCGATTTCAGATGTCAGTTTCCGTAATTACATTGAAAAATAGTGAAGTTTGTCATTTTAGTACATTGTTTGCTTTCTGGATGTAAAATCTTTGTTTATATATTTCAACAAATAACCAGCTTAGCTGCATAGTGTTATATATACTTGCAGGGCACGCTTACCCGCGTTGCCTGGTGGAAGCACGTCCCGCTCATATAAAATGAAACTACGGTTGTTGTAGGTTAAACATAATTTAAATGTCACGCAACAGACAACTTTCTGAATAAACGGGATTTCGAAATTGACAATAATAACCTCCCAAATTTCTGTAGTCGTAACGATATAAAAAGCGTCATGTAAATGAAAATAATGGAAGTGGACCTAAAGTAAAAATTTATTACCCCCCCCCCGCAAAAAAAAAATGTAATGTGATTGAAGCGTAGTTATTCGGCGAAAAATGAAAATAAATCCAATTGTCCACAGGAATAATAAAAAAAAAAAAAAATTAAAAATCATAGTTTTAATGTCATGTTAAAAACGGCTTTCGGAATAAACACTGCCAACTTCACAAGGTTACACAGGCTTTCGGAATAGACACTACTAACCGCCCAACTTCTCGTAATGTAATGACATAATGTAAAAACGTATCCCCCCACAAAAATATAATACGATTGAAACGTAGGAAATTGGCAAAAAATGTAAAATTAAATCCAAATGTCCACAGGAATAATAATAAAAAATAATATAAGTAAATACAAAACATCAAGGAATAATAGAACAAAATTAAAAATGAATATAATTGCTATGAAAGAGTATGCTAGATATTGCTGCCCGGCATTCTGCTTTATTTTTACTTCAGTGCTATTTTTTTTTAATTGGGATAGGGAGCATATATATTTATATATATATATATATATATATATATATATATATATATATATATGTATATATATATATATATATATATATATATTTAAATAAGGGAGTAGTCACCAACAATGTGTATTTTTTAACATTATTTTATTATTCCGTGTCTTGGTTTTTCATTGAGAATTATGTTTGGATCATTGTAATTATGTTTTTAAGTCATTGAAACCAAGACACGGAATAATAAAATACTGTTAAAAAATACAAATTGTTGGTGACTACTCCCTTATTTAAATATACATCTTTCTTTCGTTGGAATTTATTAACCCATTTTACATAAATATATATATATATATATATATATATATATATTATATATACATATATATGCATATATATACATATATATAGAGAAAGAGAGGGAGATAGAAAGAGAGAGAACGTAGGTTCGACTAAGCAGAGATTTTTTTTAGTTTTTTAACAATGACAGATCGGAATAAATCAAAACAAACGTTAGGCGAACGATCTCTCTCTCTTTCTCTTTTGTCTTATCTTGCTATATGTCTATCTCTTTCTCCTTCTCGTTTTCTATCTGTCTATCTCTGTGCGTCTATTTCGCTCTCTCAATGTAATTGTTGTGTCAGCATATATTATGTTGAAGAAATATAAACAAACATTTTCGGCGGAAAAGTCTACATCAGAGAGAAAAACAGAGAGAGTGAGAGACCAAGAGAGACAGAGAGCACGCCGGAAAATTAAGACCCAAGTTTGAAGTACATCTCTCTCTCTATCTCTATCCCCCCCATCTCTCTCTGTCACTCTCTCTGTCTTTCGTTCGTAATTGTTTCTTTTTTTCATAATTCGTAATGTCGGTTATAAGTACAAAGCATCTGATTTCGCAGAAAGGGGGAATAACTATCATTGGGACAGTGTGTTAGATTTGGGAAATAGCGTTCGTTTGACATTCTAATACTGGTTATTTGGAATATGAGAATGTTCCTAGTTCAGCCAATCAGATTAAGCGGAATTAGTGTGGAGAGACAGTATTATTTATGGATCGGAGAAGGGAATTTGTGTAATTTCTGTGATTTTATGAACTAGCTAAAAAGGGGGCAACCAAACATCTGTTCACTTCATATATTTCCATACGGTGTAGAGTGGTGGCGGTGGGAATACTTTAGAAATAAAGAAAAATCGGGAAAATACTTCCTCAGAAGATGTTGCGATCGTGATAGTGTTTCTCCTATAATGAAACTTGCTAACATACACACACATGTATATATATCAGGATCGAAACTATTTGTATTCTTATTTAATTATTAACTAATATTAATTTTATTATTATTATTATTATTATTATTATTATTATTATTATTATTATTATAATCATCATCATTATTCATTTATTTTTTTATTTATTTATCTATGTTCGTCCCATCTTTATTGTGGGAGAGACGGAATTTACTCACCATTAAAAAAGCTGACATTGTTTCTAACTGTTCCCTCTTCAGTAGTTTTATTATTATTATTATTATTATTATTATTATTATTATTATTATTATTATTATTATTATTATTATTATTATTATTATTAGTTTTACCTCTTGCTCACTATTAAAAAAGTCGACATTGTCTCTAACTCTTCCCTCTTCAGTAGTTTTATTATTATTATTCATAACTAATAATTACATTATTTTTACCGTTTAACAATTTCATTTCTATTCCAGTATACATATTGAAATAAATTGCGTCTGATTTCTGCGGTTTGAATTAAACGCTTTTCCGTTGCAACAGTAAAAAAATAGGAAAAAAGACAATCTTCTTCCACAAACGGCTAAAATGATTCACGTGAACTTTTTCGAACATGATTGCTAGAAATGAACGCTGTCCACACCACAAATCTTCGTGACCAAGAGCGGAGGTCCGCTTGGAATATAAAAAATAACAATAAAAATATTAAATACAGAAAGTAACATCGTTTTTAATGCTTCAAAAACCCTCATAACTTTTAAATATATATATATATATATATATATATATATATATATATATATATATATATATATATATATATATGCATAACTTTATTACAGACGCATTAACATGTAGACACTCGGGACCAAACATGTAGACCACGTCGCTTAGGAAACAAAGAATAGGAAATGACTTCAACTCGCTGTTTCTGGTCTTTAGAAAACAGATTTAAGCGGGATTTGGGAAATAGCGTTCGTTTGACATTCCAATACTGGTTATTTGGAATATAAGAATGCTCCTAGTTCAGCCAATCAGATTAAGCGGAATTAGTGTGGAGAGACAGTATTATTTATGGATCGGAGAAGGGAATTTGTGTAATTTCTGTGATTTTATGAACTAGCTAAAAAGGGTGCAACCAAACATCTGTTCACTTCATATATTTCCATACGGTGTTCGTTTTTTTTTTACCGCCACTTATATATATATATATATATATATATATATATATATATATATATATACGTCTCTGACGAAGAAGTATATATATATATATATATGTGTGTGTGTGTGTACATAGTTATTGAAAAACCGTTCACAGTCTTCCGCTAAGTTTTGTAGTTTGAAATTCGGTTAGTTTTCGAGTTTATTTAAAACACGACGCCTGATTTCAGCGTCTTTATTTAAGACCAACCGTTGCACAGATATCAAACATTTAAAATTATCTGCTGATAATTCATCATCGCAATGCTTGTTCACTATACTTGCATAAGTAGTGTAGTCGTCTTCCTCTCTTCTAGTAACATTCATATATTTATATCGCCTATGGGAAAGAGCCGTTTTTCAAGAAAACAGTTCTGTAAGTATCGTAACTGTTTCTTGGAAGCTCAACTCACTGGTTTTTTTTTGGGGTGGGAAGAATAAAATTCATGAACTTTGTATGTTCGGCTGTTCTCAATTTCCTTAGCAAAAACTAATTTTTTAGCGATCAGGTACCACAATCCGATATTAAAATATCCTCATATCGTCTATAGACGAATGTGACATCGTCTTCTGGATTATTATTGAAATTTTCAATAGCGGTCCACACAGTTGTTTGAGAAAATGCGTTATGATTATCGCCCGCTTTAGTTAATTGTGTCGCCTCCAGGATTTTTCTTTGTTCCTCCTGTGTTTTCATCAATATTTCCTCGAAGCGTTTCTGTTGTTGAAGAGTTTTTCCTTCAAATGCTTGTTTAAATCTATCTTCTCTTTCTACTCGTTGAAGTTGCTGCTTTTGCAACGCGAGATTTTGCTCTGCCTGGAATTCGAACAATTCCAACAGTGAATCTTTGAATTTCGCAACCATCATACAAATTCAGTTCACAATTTACGCTTATATTAAAGAAATATTTCTTAGTAAAAATAATCAACCAAGTTTTCCTTCCCAATTCTTATGTTTGAAGAACAACAGTTTAGCAGTCCCTTTGTACCTTATTTTGTTGAACGCTATATTTCTTTTTGTAACTTAATTTGTTGAACGCTATATTTCTCATCTTACCAGAAACAATCTAACGAAATCGCCTCTGTTTAACTTTATTTTGCGGGCGTTTTTTCGTAGGAAAAATAAAATCCGTTGCTTTAAATATCAGACGAATTCGTATGGGAAACTTTATTTTTTTTTATTTTTACCCTCTTTGCCTCTTGCAAAAAAGGACTGGATTCTTTGCGTGTTTGCTAAGCACAAATGACGTACGCGAATAATTATTTTTCACGGTCTGTCTCTTTCTCTCTTGACACAGTCAAGCGTGTTTTTTTTTTTCAAATTCCAGATGTTATCGAAATAACTATAAGCTTGAGCGGTATTTGCTTGTTGGTTTTGGACATTTAACTTTGAAGAAAATTCTTACCGTAGGAAAAATGGCTTCTGGTGAAGAAAAATGAACCCTTTCTCCCTTTCTAAAGCACTTGGTAAGTGTGTTCAATTATTAAATGATTGATAACATTCGCGTTTTTCACTGTAGATTTAGAAAGCAATTTTTTCCTGTCGCCAAATTAATATTGTAGTAATTAATTCGCTGTTAATCCTTGCATATCCAAATATCTGTTAAAATGACGAAGGTATTCTTCCGTAAAGATTTTACGAATCTTTATTTCAATCACTTTTGGTGATTCTCTGCAGTGATGGTCGTTTTGATTCCTTGTCGCCAATCTGTTGTGTCGTGAAACAACAGTGAAAATAAGAACAATCGAGTCGAGGTTCGGTTAAGGAACAAGTGTATTAACAATAATGTACAAAGATAGGAAAGCGTGTATATTTGCTGGGCACTCGGCTAGCAGTTGAAGTGCGATCGCATCTCTATCATCGGTGTTGGAATTACAAGCGCTATTCATAGTGCTAATCGGTGTAAATCCCTCTGTTCAAGGAAGGCCGGTATAACATTACTAAACTTCAAGTGTGTAGATTTGAAATTCATTTAGCAGTGAAGAAATGAATTTTTGTTCGGATGTCTCTTCACACACATTCTCACGTTTATGGATATATACATTATACTGAAAATAATATATATTATAAGAGATAATATTATGCAGGCGAATTGAAAGTCTTGATTTGTATAGAGGTTGTAATAATATCATGCATTTAGTTTAAACGTTTCTGTAGTAAAAAATTGTGACATATGTTTTACATTTTATTCATGTTGTCAACGGTGAGACTTCAATAACCAACTAGTATTACTTTTATTCTTATAGTAAATAGTATATGTCGAAATAAGTGGGCGGCTGCCAGATGAAAAAAAAATTCTCTTCAATCTAAGGAAATTCAAACCAACGAGTTAATTGCTGAACGAGCATAAAATATATGTGACCTGTTCAAGAAGGAATATCCGATAACTAAACTTTTTTTTTATCTTGGAATAAATCCAGAATATTCTTTTAACTTTGACTATGGAAACATATCGTTTCCATCGTCAAAAAAATATATCAACATTTATGAGGCCATATTTTCTGCATTTCTGAATATTTTATTGTAACTCTAAAACATATATTGACACAAAAACAAAGCAATAAGAATGAGACAGGCAAAAAAAAAAATGAACAAATAAACTGGTGGCAATTATTATAATATATTGAAGAAAGTAATACATATATTTGGCTGCCGAGAATGTTCCTGTGGAATGTTTTATTTGGATTTCAGACCAGGTATTTTCAAACTTTTATTTTATATATTATTTTAAAGAATGTTCGTCGCTCTATCTTATCGTTTAAATTACAATCGTTTTTAAACAGTTATATCTTCTCTTCAGAACGTTGAATAAATATAGAAAAATAACAAATTCATATAATTTCCTTTATTTTAATTCAAGCTAGGCTGAAAAGCTGCGCGATATCACCAAGCGTTTAGCAAAATACCCACTACTGAACGCAGAACACAATAGGGGTTTAAGAAATTATGTGGCGGCGACGAGAATCTTGACAATGATGAGCATTTTTTTTTACAAGGTGGTCACCACATATTAAGTCCCGGAAGCAACTCAGGGATAAGGGTTATTGCAAGTACAGTACGTGAGTGTGGGGATTTAATAATGTGTCTAACTAAGGGGCGATTAAGAATTTTTTTACGTTGGACTTGAAGATATCCAGGTTGTAGTCACGAGGGAAGCAGGCAGACGGAACAGTTTCACAGGCGTGCAGTTCTAAGAAAGTTCATGGAATCTACGTTTTTATTTAGGCACAGATAAAGAGTGGGGGAAATTTTTGACAGATGATTCAGCTAGACGGGTGTTTTTCGTAAAAGACTGCGAGAGGGGACCAGATATTAAAGTTCAGACGAGTACGTGCTATGGAAATAACGATAAAACCAAGATAGGCTCGCAACGTCTTTTCTGTGGGAGAGAGGTTGAGAAAAGGGAATCCCCCACTAAGCCACGAAGTCTATTTTGTACTCTGTCAAGGCAGAATAGGCTGTTTTTAGCAGCTTCTGTCCAGATATGGCACCAGTATTCAATCCTTGGACGTACTTAGCGTTTATATAGATAGAGAATTTCATCAGTAGTGAGATATCTTTTGGAGCATCAGAAGGATCCCACCATATTTCCAGCGACCTTGGCAACAGATTTGATGCACGTGTTCCATTTCAGATCAGGAATAAAGGTTAAACCTAGAAGCTTGTCAAAACATGGGGCTTCTCATAGACGAGAGCCACCCATTTCAATTGATGTCAGATGGGGATTAGAGCGTTAATGATGTAAAGATAGGAGTTTGGTAAGCAGCCACGTCTTCCCCCATTGAACCACGCGCTCGAGATCAGAAGAGAAACAATCAGAGAGAACTTTGTTATTTACAGCCTTTGATGTGTTGCCATAGATGGTCGTGTCATCAGCATAGATATCAACGAATGATCTAAGTATGTTTTTTTGGGATATCATTGATGTAGATCAGGAAAAGAGAGTTGGCCTAGGATGGACCCTTGAGGGACTCAAGCATTAATACTGCAGGCCTCATATTTTTATCCATCGACCATTACTCTTATGAGCCTATCAGAGAGAAATGATTTAATGATAGACAAAACATTTCCAGTTATACCGTAGCTGGAAATCTTGTGAAGTAGGCCTTTACGCCATACCTTGTCGAAGGCCTTTAATATGTCAAGAGCAATTTCCCTAGAAAGGAAGCATTTGTCCAGTGATTCACTAATCCTATGAGATATAACCGTTAGCACATCTGCGGTAGAGCTTGCAGAGCGGAAACCATATTGTGTGTCACTAAGAAGGTTGTTCCTGCTGAGGTGGTTGCCTATTTATCTATTTAATATGGATCCCAGCAACTTACTCATTACACACAGAATACTTATTGGTCTGTGCTGAGGGGGAAATGATTTATCACCTGAATTCTTAAATACAGGTCATACTGATGAGGTTTTTCAGGGTGTTGCAAAGCACTTCTATTTAAGGCAACGTTTAAAGGGTTTCGTAAGTATAGGAGCAAGTTCTGGTTGAAGCTTTTTTAACACTATAATTGGGATGCCGTCAGGGCCAGTTGCTTTACTGGAATCTAGGTTATTGATTAGCTTGGCGACCTCATGCGCGGATATTTGTATGTTACCTAGCGTATTCTGTGTTATAGGAGGAAATATGGGGACTTGATGGCCTTCGTCGCATAGGGTATAATAATCTTCAAATGCTTGGCAAATAGTTTGGCCTTGTCTGATGCTGACGAGATGACCTCTGGTCCATTGATAATGGTTGGGATAAAACCCACACTTCTGTTCAGGACCCTATTTGTTATTTGCTGAAACTGGTGGAAACCAAGCCGCTGATCAGCTACGTTGGATTTAACAGACTGGGCATATAGCTCTCTTGCATTTTTTATTACTCTTTTCCAGTGGTTGCTGGCGTTCCTGAAAGCAGATTTAGTCTCAGTGCATCTATTACGTTGGTAGCTGTGGAAAAAGTGATTTCTGTGCGCGATGACAGCAGCACATTCTGGGGAGAACCATGGCTGGCATTTAGGTTTTGGTTGGAATTTTTTTAGATTGTATGAATCGGTCTATGTCTACAATTAACCATTCGGTCAGGTTTGATAATATAGAGGACACATATTTTTAAAACATGGAATGCAGAGGTAGATCAGATATGAATGTACGGAAGCTATCCCAGTCAGCCATGGAGTATCGGTATACAGTACGGTGGAGGGGTACGTCTGGGGACTTATTACATTTCATTTTTATCTTAACTGATACGACGAGCATAGTGTTCGGCTATCGGATGTGTCCAACAATGAATTAAAAGCCTTCTTCTCAATTATTGAATCATTTCTTTCTGATAGGTTCATAAGAGTAGTAGTTGATGGGCAAAAATCAGAAGCTCACAATATTAATGCTTGAGTACCTCAGGGGTCCATCCTGGGCACAACTCTATTCCTGATCTACATTAATGATCTTCCAAATCACATCCTTAAGTCATTTGCTTACATTTGTGCTGATGGCACTATCATCTATGGTAGCACATATAAGAAAGTAAACGACCAAGTTCTCTCCGATTCTCTCTCCGCTGATCTTGAGCACGTAGTACAATGGGGAAAGGAGCAGTTGGTTACTTTTAATGCATCTAAAACCAATCTTCTCTCTTTAAATAATCAACACTCTGATCTACATCTGGCATCAATTGAAATGAATGGCTCTCGTCTTCAGGAGGTCTCAAGTCTTAACATACTTCTGGGCTTAACCGTTACTCCTGATCTTAAATGGGACACGTACACCAAATCTGTTGCCAAGACCGCTGGAAAAATGGTGGCATCTTTCTATCGATCCAGTAGATATCTTACTACTGATGCAATTCTCTATCTATATAAGAGCCAGGTAGTCCAAGGATGAAATACTGTTGCCACATCTGGGCAAGAGCTGCTAGAAAGGACTTGTCCTGCCTTGATAGAGTTCAAAATAGACTTCATAGGCCCGTAGGAGATGTCCTTTTCTCTTCCATGCAACCTCTATTTCACAGAAAAGATGTTGCGAGTTTGTCTCTGATGTATCGTTATTTTCATGGAAAGTGTTCGACTGAGCTTAAGTCTATGGTCCCACATCGCCAAACTTTCACAAGAAACACACGTCTAGCTGAAAACACTATCAATAATTCCCCCCACACACACACTTTTTATCTGTGCATAAACCGATACGTAGATTCCATGAACAAAGCTCCTTTCTTTGAACTGCACGCCTGTGGAATTGTCTTCCGTTTTCCTGCTGACAACAATATGGCTGCCTTCAAGTCTAACGTAAACAAGTTCTTGAATAACCGTTCCATATCATATATAAGTTAACAAAATTACCAAATTGATTACTATATTGTCTGATTTCTACTGTACACTCTTTAACCCTTATCCTCGAGTGGCCTCTTGGCCTTGATAATGTTGTGATGCCTGCGTAAAAAAAATCTACGCATAACTTCAAGAAATTGCTTTTGAAGTAGACGTAACATATATGATGATTCCTGACCACTTAAGAGATATTGAATCTCTACGTTTCCAGGTGAGAATAGCAGTTTCAATCCTACGCAAAGCAGGCCAAAGGCTTACTTGGCCAGAAGGTGGTGAGAAGATGAAAACTATGGATGGCAGTAATTGCTGAGAATGCAGGAGATTCGGAGTTTCTATCTCGTTTCGGTTACCACCTTTCGAAGGCCAGAGGAACAGTTGGCCGAAACGTCGAGAAACAACAACTAAGAAAGATGAGGATAATAGTCCACAATAAATAAATTAATAAATAATACTCATCTCAATAATGAATTGCAAGTAAACAATATAAGTACGGAGTAATCCAAGAGTTCTGATTTACATAAGTAGAACAGATGTGTTTAAACACAACATTGCTCTGGCGATAGCCTTTTATTCTTTTGTTTTTTATGTTGTCTAAAATACAGCGGGCATGGTGTTGTCTGCGAATAAACATAGGAACGCATGCAGTATTATATATAGTAAAGCATATAACTTAATAAATCCAAAATGCTCAATATCCTTAATAGAGCATACATATTTAAAAGTTGTGTCGCCCGGGAAAAAAACAGCGTCACCGTGTTTTTTTAATACTGTTTCATACAAGAAAATCTACTCTGCCTTGCTATAAATATAAATGAGGGATAATCATCAAAAGTGTTCAATAAACATGATAGGTATGTGCAGACCCAACTTAATTACTTCTCCCTGATTTATAAGGTGTCGAACAAGGCAAATCTCAGTATCCTGCATATCAAATTTTAAATTTCGAGTCTGTAGACTAAAAATTGAGAAAGTTATTGCGTAGGGAAATGTACACAGACACACACGCACACACACAAACACACACACACTTTAACTTTAATAGATACATAGAAAGCATTTATTTGTACAAATTAATCCGATTAAAATAATCTTTTCACTGGTCGACAGGACTGCACGTCAAAGAAGAAGATAAAACGATTTCGCTAAGCACGGCAAATAAAGTTTACACGAGAAAATGACATCATTTTCGTACAGAAATCAAAAAGAATTACAACTAGTAAATAAATACTATAAACTATCTTCCACAGATAAGTAACTAATTCTCTTTAAGGAAAAAAGAGGAAAAAGTGTAGGATTAACAACGAATTGAACCCAGTACCTACACGTTTGAAAATCGAAAAATGACAAACGAAATCTACTGCTTTCTGTATAAATGCAAACGCCGAATTATTTTCTCAGAAAAATTGCCACACGAGGAAATACATATATGAAAGAAATATTCGTAAAATAACTAGGTACGACTTTTGTATAGTTTTTTTTCTATAGAGTTCGTACTATAGGAAAAGAAAATCAACGAATTGTATTTTTTCTAAAAAAACTCATTTTGTCATTAAGTAATTCCACACCGTTCAAAAAAAAAAAACAAAAAACAAAAAAAAAAAAAAAAAAAAATGGACGACTTTGCAAAGCAAATTTTGGAAATGGTGAAATTCCAACAAAGTCAACAATTAGAACTTGAAAAAATGTTCAGGGAAGAGCAATTGACAATACACAAACAAAACGAAAGAAACAATTGGCAATACAGGAAACAAAACGAAGACAAACAGTTAAATTTAATCAAATATCTCAAAGAAAAACGAGGAAGAGAAAAGAAAGAAATGAACGAAAAAATATTGGAAAAGCAGTTACGTTTAATGAAATTCTTCGATGAACAACAGGAAAGAGATAGGAAAGAAATGAATGAACAAATATTGGAATTGAAAAATGTACATATAGACCAACAACACCAGTTAGATAAAAAATGGATTTGATAACGCAAGTTTTAGTGAATAAGGACAGCTGTGAAGAAACCAGTACGGCTTTTTCTCAAAATGCGATCTGATAAACTATTAATATATTTCACTGTACTCCTGAGGAAGACCTAACGTTTGAAGCATATTTCAGAAGATTTGAAAACCTTTTTAAAATTGATCGCAGTTGGACGGATCAAAAGGAGGTTCGTTTATTCCTATGGAAGTAAGGTACATCCGAACATAACAAATTCGTGAACTATACTTTACCAGGAAAAACCAACGATTTTTCATTTGACGACGCAGAAGCCTTTTTCATAAATAAAAATGCATGAATCTTGCATGTAAGGAGAACGATGACTATACGACATTTGCGTCTATAGTTAATAAGCACTGTGACGATTTCAAATTGTCGTCATTAACGGTGGACAATTTGAAATGTTTAATATTCACACAAACTTTGATAATCACAACAGACGCCGATATAAGACGTCGTGCTTTAAATAAATTGGACTTAGAACCCGATTTGCCGCTTCAGAAACTGTTTTTTTCCCCTTCGTTGGTAATTGCTGGCGGCCGGGTGTCCTTTATTTTTGAAGCGTAATTTTTAATATGAGCAACACCAGCTTTCTCTATCATTAGCGGTTCCTGTCAATGACGTCAGATTCCCGAAACATAGAGAAAGCTGGCGTTGCTCACATTAAAAAATACGCTTCAAAAATAAAGGACACCCGCCTGCCAGCAATTAACAACGAAGAGGCAAAAAGAACCCTTCACAAAATTATCAGGATAGACAAAATCCTAGGACCCCCTGTAGCAAATGTGGAGGACCTCATGGGTACAATGCATGTCAGTACAAAAGGAAAATAACAGGTGACCTATGCAAGCGAGTAGGGCACAAGGCCTCACATTGCAGAGTAAAAGTAGCAAAAAAGAACTACATAAAAACTGCAAAAATGGATCCTTCACGGAGAGAGAACACAAGGAAGTATGTTACGGTGAGAATCAGAAACCAAGAAGTAAAACTGCTGTTCAATTCAGGGTCGGGTTCATCAATTATACATTTTTACACGTTGAAGAGAATAGGAAAGCTCACGATGACAAAGATACATGGATGATATCGGAAGATCGGTAACTGGTGAAAAAATAAATCCGGAGGGTGAGGTTGTTATTCATGTGTCATTATAAAAAGAACGACAAAAATCTAAAAGTGTTCGTTCCAAGAACGCAACGAACTTATTCGGGACCGATTGGATTCAGAAATTTGAATTATGGGACTCGACAATGAGTGATTTTCGTGACAAAGTCGGAAACCTGACGGACGCAGTCGACAAACTCATAAAGGATCTCAAAAAAAGCTTTCCCAAGTGTTTTCCCTGAAAAGCTTGGATGCTGCACAAAAATAAAGGCGAGAATCGAATTGCTGGACGAAGAAAAACCAACATTCAAAAGCCACGGAGCGTATCGTTCGCCTCGAGGTAAAAAATTGAAAAAGAATTGGAAAGACTAGTTAACACTCTAATTTTAACCCCTATTAGCTATAGTGAGTGGGAAGCGCCCACCGTATACGTGAAAAAAATCTAAAGAGATTAGGGTATGCGCGGACTTTTAGACCGGATGAAATGCGGCGCTCAAGGATCATTAGTACTCGCTACCAAACCAGACGAAATATTCACTAAGTTAAATGGCGTAAAATATTTTTCCAAAATAGACTTAAGAGAGGCGTACCTACAAATACCAGTAGAGGAAGATAGCTCGAAACGTGTGTATCTCAACGCACAAAGGACTTTATAAATTCAAAAGATTAGCATTTGTTATAAAAGAAGCAAGTGCAATTTTCTAACAGGTAATAGATAATTTGCGAAGCGGTTTGGATTTCGCAATAGGTTATCTGGATGATATTCTTTTGCGTAGTCAAAATGTTGAATAACATAGAGATCATGTATTTCAAGTGTTTGACAGAATAAAAGAATACTGTTTCACATTGAAGGAAGCAAAAAGCGAATTTTTGTTGGAACGAATTAAATGGCTGGGTTATATCATAGATAAGGACTGGAGAAAACCCGATTCAGACAGGCCCACAGATATAATAGACATCATAATGTAACTACATTGCATGGTTTTGTAGGGCTCGCGAACTATTATCAAACGTTCAGTAAGAACATGCATGAATTGCGTGCGCCATTGAATGTACTATTAAAAAAGGACAAAAATTGGAACTAGACGCCTGAGTGCCAGGCAGCGTTTAAGAAATTAAATAATGTATTAACGTCAGATTTATCCTTGACTCATTTCAAACCGAAACAACAGATTATTGTCGCAACTGACGCAAGTTCTTATGGGATCGGGGCGTGCATCCTACACAAGATGTTTGATTGGTCCACTAAGCCGATCACCCATGCGTCAAGAACTTTACTTCCTGCCGAGAAGAATTACTTTAAAATCGAAAAGGAAGCACTGGGAATCATATTCGGTGTTACAAAATTCCACCGATTTTTATACAGTCATAATTTAAATTACAAACAGACTATAAGCCGCTTATAACCATCTTTGGCTCTAAAACAGGTCTGCCAACTTACACAGCCAACAGACCGCAAAGATGGGGAACCATTCTACTGAATTACGATTTCAGTATAGAATTTCTTAAATCTGCCAAGTAAATTACGCAGACAGGTTGTCGCGATTAATCTCGAAATCAAGAGAACCGCTGGAAGACACAATAATCGCGTCACTACAAAACGGAAAAAGACTATACACAGATGATATGTAATGCGATCAAGAAACTACCAGTGACTTTGACAGATATAATAAGGGAGGCCGAAGAAGATAGTTTCATCATTCTATGTGCAGTTAAGTACTGTGGTACCTCGAAAGACTAGTAATCCCAGCTATATTACAAAAGGAAATTATAAAGGATTTTCATACGGGTCACCCTGAAGAGCCTCAAGAGGTCCTACGTTTATTAGAGAGGTATGGACACAGATATAGAAGACACTGTAAAGTCGTGTAAGGAATGCGCATTGGCTGCAGAAGCGCCCCCAATACAATTTAGCCCGTGGCCTAAAGCGAACCATCAATGACAAAGAATACACGTAGATTACGCAGGCCCACTGAATGGAAACTATTATCTAATAGTGGTAGACAGTTTTTAAAAATTGCCTGTGGTATTTCGATGTAAAAGTAAAACAACGGATTTTACAATCATTGCTCTTCACGTATTGTTCGCTAGGTTTGGTGTGGTTGATTGTCTAGTGTCAGAAAATGGCACACAATTCACTTCAGCAGATTTTAAAAGTTTCTGCCAGGATTCCAAGGTTAACCACATTACGACGCCAACCCATCATCCACGATCATACGGTCAGGCAGAGAGGTGTGTAGACACGTTTAAAAGAGCCCTGAAGAAGGCTAAAGGAAAGGCGTTACAACAGTTTTTTAAAGTTTACCGAATTACGCAAATGAAAGGACTCCATCGAAGATGTCGCCTTCAGAGTTCAAGTTCGCGAGGAAAATTAGGCCGGTCTTCGAGAAACTTTAACCAAAACAGGTGAAACCGCCAAATACTAGAGTTCCCAAAAAAAGTTATTTACCTGGTGAACAGTTATTTTTCTAGATACACAAAAATAATAGCACGATGTAGGAAATATTTCTCTTCAAATTATAATGCTTTCAACGTTGAAAACTGTTTTAACATTTTAAAGTTTTAATCTGGATTTTTAAAGCTTAAAATCCTATTTTTTTAACTTTCAACTTATTTTATGAACAAGGCCGGGCTGAACTGCTAGTTTAAACTAAAATATAAACGCTTAAGAATAATGATTAGAAAATGATTAATAAACTATGGGGCTACAATATTATTATGTTGGTGCAAAAATAGTGTCGTTTTTTACACTCAAGTTGAACGTAAAAATACGACATTATTTTAGCACCAAACTAATGCATCTTTTTGTCAGCTTTGAATTCTATATTCTTTTTCGGAATTGTGTTTATATACTCTATAGTAATTAAGGTTTTTTATTCTCATGATTTTATGAATTTAAAATATTTTCGTTTCCTTTTATCAACATTTTCATTCGCAATATCTTTTTTATTCCAGCCCAAAAATATCTCTAACGTTTTTACGAGGATTACATACCTGCCTCGAATGCGTTGTCTGATGAGCTCCACTATTATACGAGACATGTGCAAGACGTACGACATAAGAATATGAATAAAATACTATTAGTGTAAAATAAGTAATAAATACATCAGTTCTCCGAATGATAACATAGCATATATATATATATACATATATATATATATATATAATGTGTGTATGCGTACACGAGAGAGAGAGAGAGAGAGAGAGAGAGAGAGAGAGAGAGAAGACTGCACCAGAAAAAATGTGCAATCTTTAATAATGTATATTTCGCTGAAAGATTACCACTTTTTCCTACTCCATTTGAGTATATAACTGTCTAATGAGGAAAAAATGTCTACCTTGTATCTGGGCAGATTTCGAAGATGGGATTACTATAGATATGTTAGTAAATTAATGTAATGTCATCTCTCTCTCTCTCTCTCTCTCTCTATATATATATATATATATATATATATTTATATATATATATATATATGTGTGTGTGTGTGTGCAAAAATACATATATGTATACATCGTAATGCATTATTATTATAAGTAAATTTGACACAGTTCTAAATAGACAAGATGCGCTTTACATTTCTTCTCAGCTAGTGAATAAAAATTTTGTTTGAGGAATCCAATATACGTCGATAAAATAGAATGCATTCTCATCTTTATAAAAGTTTCATATCAGGAATGTATTATCTATATATCTATTAAAGTGAAATTGTCTGTGTGTACATTTTTTTACCAAATTACTCTGTCAATTTTCAGTCTACAGACTCGACATTTGACATAAAGGGTAATGAGATTTGGGAAATTATTTTAATCGGTTTTCCGCCAAAAAATTTACTGTAGGGGTCAAAGTTCAACGATTTGATATTTGAGGATCCTACCAAACTCCTCTGCCAATTTTGGATATAACACTTAAAATTTCAGATGTAGGTTAATTAGGCATGGATAAAACGTTTTAATTCGATGTGAGACCAAAACAATAAATATTAAGGGGTCAACGTTAGGGGCAATTTTTATTAAAAATTGACCCTTGCAGTCCCATCAATTTAGTCAGCAAAATTTTGGTCTACACATTTGAAATTTTACATAACATGTATTCAATCATATGGGCAAGCCTTGGCTGCTAAGGGGTTAAAGTTTAAAAGATTTGATTTTTGCAGAAAATTTTAGGTCTAAACATTTGAAATTTTACAAAAAGGGTAGTCAGACATGCAGCAAGCTTTTTAATTAGTTTATTGGGAAGAATTTTGCTGCCAAGATGTAAAAGTTGAAAAAAATTACATTTTCAGACTCTACCAAACTCCTCCACCAATTTGTGGTCTAAAACTTCATATTTATCAAAAATGATAAATATTACAATGAAGCCCTTAAAAACTCGGGATACAATTCGCAAATTAAATTCATAAACAAAAATTATAGAAACATAAACTGCATTTAAAATAAACCTATTAAGAGCGTAATAACATATAATATGGCAATGTCTTCCCGTATACGAGTTAACAAAAATTACCAAGAGACAAAAACAGATAAAACCAAACCACAAATATTAGATAATAATATAAATAAACAACAAACCAAAACCCGTAAACGTAAGAATAGACATAAGGAGACCCTATGGTTCAACCCCCCATATTCCAAAAACCTAGAGACAAACATAGTCAGAGAATTTTTTTTAAAATATTAGATAAGAACTTTAAACCCCCCCCCTCATAGATATAATAAAATTTTCAATAAGAACACAATCAAAGTCTCTTACTCTACTATGCCTAACCTTCATCAAAAAATAATTAGCTCTAATAATAAGAAAATTAATAAGGTACAAAATACAACTATACAAAATACATCAGACTGTAACTGTAGAAGAAAACTTGACTTGGTCATGCTGGCATGTGAACTGAACAAGGTGAATGGCACTAGTTCCTGGGTTAGATACCAGCGGTGGTTGTTCATTTTCTTGAGAACAGAGGTTGCCAGTTCATAGTCATACTGCTTGTATTGCAGCATGTTCTTCATAAGCTAGAGGTCATGGATAGGTGCATCAGCTGCAGATGTGGTGGTCACCCAGTAGCTGGTGTAGAATAAAGCCAGGAACTTGTTCATCCTCTCCAGCTTGAAGATAGTGTCCGTGTTGTATTTTAGTTCCTTGGAAAACATAAGCATCTTCATACAGTAAATGTTCCTGGCCATCCAGCGGGCTTGGTGAATGGCACCTGGCTTGGCCCAGTGGATGCCTCGAAAAAGTTCCTCACCAAGCAGGATCAGGCACAGCTCTGCCACCTCTCTGTAATCTGCCCTCGGACTTGCTTCCCCAAGGAAATTGCTTAAGACTGCAATTGTGCTTGTCTTCTTCTGTTTCAAGTCTTGTTCAACTTTTGGGCAGTCCTTAAACAACTTGTACTACTTCTCTTTCACATTGCTGAACATTGGGTTGTCAGGACTCTTGACCTTGTTGAACACAGCCTCCCATACACTTCCAATTATTACCTCTGATATGTGATGGCGACAAGCGAAGTAGAATATCTTTTTGCCTAGTTTTTCTTCAATAAGCTTCGCTGCACCCTTGTTGATGCCACTGTTGCTTGTTGTGGTATCAAGTACCAAGCCTACAATATTGTCTGTGAGACCCCATGCTTCTATCAGTTCCAATGTAGCATTACACTGTTGGATTCCTGTGGAACTTTCTATGAAGGGCACACCAAGCAGCTTCCCTTCTTCATACTGTGGAGTACCAGAGACGAGCACTGCAAGACTTTCCACTGGGTACCTTTCACCAAGAATATCCCGTAGAAATTGTTCATCCCAGTGTAGTGTGCAGTAATCTGGCGGACTTTCCTTGAAGTTATTCATGTAACGTTGGCACAAGTTATGACGAGTGTTTACCCTATTTCGTCTTGTAGTAGAGGTTGATATAACAAAGTCACCAAGATCTGCGCATCCTGCCTTCAACACTGCAGACACCATGGCTGTAGTCTGGTTTTCAGAGAGTGACAACCGATCTGCAGTGCTACAAATCTCTTCACTAGTCATAACTGAGTGTGGAAAGTGTAAGGTTATCGTACTTGGTTTTGATGAACAGCTTGGTGTTGTCTCAGTGTATTCTGAACCCTCACTAGTACCAGAGCCTTGGCTGTTCTCTGGGTCTTCATAGCTTGAAATTTTCCCAACTTCTGCTGCTGCAGCAGTCACTGATGATAACATTCTCTCTTCTCTTTCTTCTCGGAAGCTTTTCTCTCCAGACTTCTTCTCAAACACCTTATCATGACCTGACATGTGTGCCAGGCGAGTGGTCTGTTGGTCCAAGTAGAAATTGACGTCCTCTTCCTTGGTCTCCTTTGTAAGCAGCCTGTTGCTTCTTATCTTCTCCACAACATCCTTTGCTCCAATATCAAATAACTTGTCTAAGTCCTTCAGAAAGTTAGCTCGTTTCTCTTTCGCTGGTTTGTTATTTCTTCCCTTGTTTTTAACAATTTTCCTGTACTTTTCATGGAGGATCATGAAACGGTTGACTGCATTTGGTCTAGTTAGTGTTAAAATCCTTGCCATATTCCAGAATGGCAAAACGACATCCCCTGTATCATGGGCTAAAGACCTATTGTCACTGTTGGGATTATCATTCCTCAAATGCAGGAAATACTGGAACACCTGGCGATTAGTAGGAAGTTGAGAGCCCCTGATGCTGGAGCTGGGTTGCCCAATGAAATACACATCACTGAATGACCTTGTGGCAGGAGTTGCCACCTTTCTTCTCTTTTCAGTTGGTTCATCCCGTTCACTTGTATCGCTGACCACTTTCCCACAGCATAGTTGTCTTCCAGATGCCATGTTGTCAGCAGTTCACAAATCTAAACAAATCAGCTTTAATTTACAATCTGAAATGAAGAGATAAAACATACTTAGTGACAATAAATTATATACATGCATTAAGAGTAACATTTTTGAGATAAAGTTATGTATTATATGATGGCATCCTTTCCAAGCATAAAAAATATATATGTTTGTGCATTAAAATTAACACGGGTGTTCATGTCTTTACTACCATATGCAAGACAATTTTATTAGTTTTCATTTGGTACCACTTTCAATGCTGTAGCCTCAACCTATGGAAAACTACAATGAAAATAAGGACATAATATACCAAATTTTGTCAGCGTTTTTGAAAAACGTCAACAATAAAATTAAATGGCTCTTGAGGCAGGCATAGCCGAGGTCCAAGATCACAATAACTGGTATATTTAGCTAATTTAGACCTTGGAGAATGGGAGAATGGGAATAATATCAGTTTCCATATGTTTGGAGAAAAAAGGTCAATTTTGAAGAGGTCTGATATATATATATATAT
>NC_136487.1:40022877-40115377 GCF_053919585.1 Euprymna scolopes
TGCCTAGAGAATTAAGACAGCCTTCTACAAGAATGATACAAGTCTAATCGAAGTAATATTAATCTTTTGTGTACCATTTTATTTTGATTTGAAAAAAGGAGTAACATTGTTTATTCATTTGGCAAAATAAAAAAAAATAATTGTATTATAATCGTGTCTCTCGAGTCGGTTGTTGTTGCAGCTTAAAAGAACTTCTGTTTTAAACCGAAGTTGTGTCAGTTTAGCAAATAATTTAAAAATAAAAAATTAAATTAAAAATAAACCAAACAAAGCAACGTTAAATAAAATTCTTACATGTAACAATGTAAACGATTCTGTTAGGATGAACCTTTAAAAACATAGAACTAATTATTAAAATGTTCTTCAATGTAATATGTAAATCAGCTTAACTCTAATGTAGATTTCCTTTGAATACATATATATATATATATATATGTATATATATACGACTGATATAATAATGTAATAAAGATGTATAAAGTCGGTTTTTGAGTACTAAAATTCATTTATCCATCAATGAAGTTTTTGTATGTTTTAATTAAATTGTAAACAAAAAACAAGCAAGGATACGATTTTATTATAATTTGTCCACACAAACACACATAAGGTTTGACAACAAGTGCATGCATTATTTACATCGTTATAATTAATAAAATTTATCTATTCGATAAGGAGTTGCGTAGAATATTTATACAAAAGTGGAAGACGAAACAAATATGCTACGAATATTTAAAAAGATTAATAATTTGGATAATTCAAAGGACTGTTTCACGGAAACAGTATGATCCTTATGACCGGGTACAAGTTTAAAGTAATTAAATATTGCATATTTTAGTATCACCTGCTACAGGAATTGAATCTTCAAGATAAATATTACTTAGAACTGAGTTTAGTACTTTACAAGTCTGCAAAAAAATCTTATTCGAAAGTACGTGCAAATTCCCAAGTTACACGGAAAAAATTCCCGAGTCCGACGAGACACGTAAAGAAGGTCGAAAGTCACATCGGTAACCACGCTGTGAGAATAACCCTCAAGATAGGGACAGTACTTTAAATAATTCAAATTATATGAAATAGTAAAATAAACAGTTTTAGTTCTATTTCTTCGCGATAAGAATGCTTCAAGAATTTAAAGTTATAGTGTATTAATGAACAATCTCAAAATATCACAAATATATTTTAACTTCAACAAAAGCCTTCTACCCAAATAGTCTTTTCCCCAGAACTGCTAAACTTTGGAATTCTCTTCCGGGTTATTGCTTCCCCAACTGTACTGGCATTCAGAAGTTCAAGCTTAATGTGAACAAACATCGTTCCGCTAAAACCCTTGCAACTTAGGTCCCTGATAGTAGCCCCCTAGATCAAAATGACAATGTGTCTTGTTTGGGGTGAAATTGTAATAACAAAGTTATTTTTTTTATTTTTGTAAATTTTATTAACAATTAGATTGAATGTGTATTCTGAATTGAATACTTTTCTATCAATATTGTTTGCAAATTAATATTATAGGCACCGCCAAAAATGGCCGAAAAATCAAGTTGATTTTTAAAACGAAATTACATTTATTAAAATCCATTATTTGTGAGTAATTTTTTTTTTCCAGAAAGATAAAACCCTGAATTTTATCATATAGAAAACAGAATAATGTAAAAGGTTTTCTACTATTTTTAATTAAATTTTAAATGTTGAATTTTCCAAAAAAAGTTAACAATTGGCATTTTTTGTCTTGCACAGGAAACGTACATAAATATTAAGAAAAAAATAAGATTTTGGAAATAATTAATTTATTTATTTGTTGTTTAACTAAGATTTAGGATGATTTACTAAGAGTATATGCAAAAATATTATAATATAAGTACCTGGATTTCAAATAATTCCACTTATTCATATAGACAAACAGATACTTCGCGTCGATCTAGAGTCTAGATCGACAATGTTTACGTTTGCATTTGATAAAAAGTAAACTATGGAAGACCAAACAGGCCAAAAATACTTATTTTTCAGTGACGAAAATTTCAATGTATTATTAACGCTGAGGCTGGCCAGTACCAGATGGGTGACCATTTGTATGAGTTTGTTTTTTATGTGTATGTGTGTGGGGGCCAGGCTCCCCAAAATGGGGGGGGAGAATTTAAAGCAGAATAAAAAAAATATTTCAGCGCGTTTGGTCCACCGTAGTCGAAAGGCGGCAAACGTTTTCAAACGGGATCGAAAAAATGATGCTATTTTTAACACAAAGGGCACAATATTTATCGAATTTTTTTTGTATCGATTCTTCAAAGCATGCCCTGTTTAATTATTCGGCTCGCTAAAAAATATTGTTAATTTATTTATCAAAGATTTTAAAATGGCTTTTTTCGTATAAATATAAAAAAAAATGTTTTGCTTAACTTAAATTAATTATTTTACATAACATATTCACCGAATTTCACACTTCAAAACTCAAAAGTGGGATAATTAAACACAATCGAAGTTCTGATATTCAGACGTCAAAATAAGGTATGCAAACAATTTTTTAAATCTATAATTCTGTCCTTTACAACAACACAATATGTTGTGTTCAGTTTCAGATGATTATTTTAACCATATTTGTACCCCCTCAAAACAAGGGGGGGTGTAAGCAAAAAAATATATATATAAATATCGTTTATGAAAAATACGTACACTGTTATAAAGTTAATTCTTCTGTTAATAATCGCTGAAAATTTCGTATTGATCGGGTAATTACCTGATTTTTGGTAGATTTTTAAAAAGACGGTCCGTCAAAAAGTACTTACCTGCACCCCCCAGTTTTGGCTCAATTTTAAACGTTATGAAAATTCAAATATAACCTTTTGAGACACCTTGAATATGAGAAATTCTTCAACATTTCGTATTCATTTAAAGACGCCCTCAAGATAATTTATTTGAAGAAAAGTAGGAGTTAAAATTTGCAATAACATGGATCGTCTACGAAGTTTTCCGATTAAAAAGGAAATTATATCTACTTTAAGCTTAGATTGGTTTCCCCAAAGAACAATTATATCCGGGCATCTATTACTGTAACTAAAAGAACAAATAAAAAAATGAAAACAAATTTGCAACAAATAAACTTCACTAAGGGGAAATACTCTTCAACCTACCTGGATAGATTTGTTTTAAATTATTCGTGTAGTTCAAAAGACTAATACTGTTCATTCTGTTAAAGTTAAAATAAAAGGATTGTATTCCATAAGCCATTCACATGGACGCTTGAAAACCGTCCAATATTAACAATTAAACAAACACTGGTAGTAATAAATCAATTGATGGAGCGAAATATTATCTTCTACCAGTATTTTGTTTCCATCTTAAAGCGATTGGACAAAATAAAAATGGGCTGGAAATGTTAATAAGTTTACGTAAAATTGTTTTTACTTTCCACCAACGTAATTATATAAAACAGAAGTTCATTTTGATGAAGTGACTTAGCAAACACGCTTAATCTATTATTATTATTATTATTATTGTTATTATTGTTATTGTTGTTATTATTATTATTATTATTATTATTACTTCTACTATTTCTCTCTTATTACAATTATATTGTTATTATGATCATTCTTTTTATTATTATCATCATCATAATTATCATTAGTATTATTTATTTATATATTTATTTTACGCTAACACAAATCTATCTATCAGACCACGTCTTTATAATTGCTATCAAAACCACCAACATTCCTTCATAGAGGAAAGCTAGAGATTAGTTAACAAATACTCGTCACAATGTTATGAATGGTTTTCGAAATATTCCTATGTAGATAATTGTTCTTGACATGTAACTGGTTTTGCTAACTATTATCTTCCTTAATTGTTCTGTTATTTGCACACTGTCTCCCACAGAAGAGACGTTGCGAGCCTGTCTTTGTTTTATCGTTATTTCCATGGCAAGTGCTCGTCTGAGCTCTAATCCTCGGTCCCCCTTCGCCAATCTTTCACGATAAAAACCCGTCTAGCTGATAGCACTGTCAATTTCCCCCACTCTTTATCTGTGCCTCAATCAAAACGTAGCTTCCACGAACAAAGCTTCTTTCTTAGAAGAGCACGCCTGTGGAACTCCCTTCCGTTTGCCTGTTTCCCAACTGACTACAACTTGGATGTCTTCAAGTCCAATACTAACGATTACTACGATACTATCACATTGAGTACTGTACACACAATAACCCTTATCCCCGAGTGGCTTCTAGGCCTTGATAAGTGATGACCTCCAATTATAAATAAAATAAAGATAGCTAATTTTTAAAATCGTTTATGAAAATTTTAAATAGCATTACCGACAGTCAAATGCAAATGAGATGTGTTATGAAAGAGAAAGAAATCGTTTCAATTCAGCATAAAGAAAACATTAATGAAAGTATTTAGAAAAAATTACTTTTGTTATATACGACCTAATTTCCAAGTGAATTTTTTTATGTTTTGAAAATATATGCGGACATCACACAATCCAGGGGATAAAGTCATTTGATCATTTTTTTTCAAAAAGGATCGAATCTTTTATTAAATATCAATAAATTAAATCTTGTAATAGGAATCAGTAGTTGTATCGGATTCTGGAATTTGGAAAAGAATCGGTAATAGTATCGGGATCTGGAAAACTTTTGGAATCGTCCAATCACTAAGACATATATACATATATACATATATATCCTTCCGCCCCCCCTCTCTCTCTCTCTCTCTCATATATATATATATATATATATATATATATATATATATATATATATATATATATATGAGATAGGGGGCGGAAAGAGAGCAGTTGTCATGATCTACGTTAATCAGTATTTTAATTAATATTTTATTAAATTCATGTGCGTTTACTGATGCCTCAAACAGAAAATTGTTTGTGCTCATCTGATAAAAGCCTCGGCTATTACCATTCAAACAGAATTGTTGCTTTATCTGCAAACATCATCTCAGATTTAATGAAGCAGGGTTTAATATTCAGACTGTTGTCTTTGCCTGATATTTAAATAACCCGGTTGCGAAAATAAATTGGTTCCAGTGTGGTCAATTTTGAGGAATGTAATGCCAAATATACTGTTAGTTTTGTTTTTATTCTTTACTTGTAAACCGTAATATGTTGTTGGTTAATATATGACAGGATTTATGTTAGCAGTAGCTACTACAGACTATACAACAGTCAGGAGTGCTCACTGTTTACGATTTTGTATCTATGTTTGATTTCTAAGCTCAGCGCTGATTGGTGCACACATTACATTTCTTCCTACTTGTCTGATCAGAGTATGCTAAAAGTAAGGTGAGCACGTGATACAAAGTGATAAAACAGAGTACACACGTTTGATCAGCAAAAGAATAAAGCGGATCCTTTCACTAACTTTGTATCAGCCTAATGTGTTCAATTAAGAGCCAACAAAGCCCCACCGGGTCGACTGATGATTGGGGGTCTACAGGTGTGGTAACTAATTTGTCGTACACCTGTTTATGATACACAAGTTTTCTAACGATAATATAAATAATGTTAGAACGATGCACTCGTTTTTATGATTGCAAAAAAAAAAAAGAAAAAAAGATGATTCGTCATTATCTAAAATACTTTCATTACATGTGCGTCTGGCGCTAACGCAACTCTCGGGATATTATTGTAACATATCTGTTGAAGCTAAAACATATTCATCCAAATATTCTATTAAATGAGTTTGAAAATATATTTGATTATATAGAAGCTTGTTATATATCTTCATTGTATGAGTATGCAGCTAAGAAGCAGAGCATACAATATGATTGGATAATATTTGTAATGAATTAAACGCGTTTGTTAATGTAGCGAAAGAAATATACAACGTGACTTAAACAAGCGATGGAATCTCTCTCTTTCTCTCTCTTTCTCCCTCTCTCTCTCTCTCTGCTTCTCTCGCTCTCATCACGGTATAGAAGAAGGAAAAGGGAAAGAAAAACTTTGTCCATTTTTCAACTTATTATTATACATATTGCATTAATTTACATAAGGTGACAATAGCTGCAAAAATAATGAAGGAGAAAGCACAGGGCATTCTTCTGAGAGAGATAGTGAAGATTACAGTTGAAGTCGGAAGTTGGCAAGAAGTTTTGACGAATATTTATTCTTTTTATTATTATTATTAATATTATTTAAATCTCAGATTTTATCTACGCTATTTTGGTATGTTATTACGCTCGAGACGACAACAATATAAAACTTGCAGGAAGAGTTGAATTCACGGGGAAAGGTTCGAAACTGCCATGAATCTTAAATGGAACACGTATATCAAATCTGTTGCCAAGGCTGCTGGAAAAATGGTGGGATCTTTCTATCGATCCAGTAGATATCTCACTGCTGATGCTATTCTCTACCTATATAAGAGCCAGGTACGTCCAAGGATGGAATACTGTTGCCACATCTGGGCAGGAGCTGCTAGAAAGGACTTGTCCTGCCTTGATAGAGTTCAAAATAGACTTCGTAGCCTCGTAGGAGATGTCCTTTTCTCCTCCTTGCAACCTCTATCTCACAGAAGAGATGTTGCGAGTTTGTCTCTGATGTATCGTTATTTTCATGGAAAGTGTTCAACTGAGCTTCAATCTTTGGTCCCCCCTCGCCAAACTTTCACAAGAAACACTCGTCTAGCTGTAAACACTATCAATAATTTCCCCCACTCTTTATCTGTGGCTAAACCTAAACGTAGATTCCATGAACAAAGCTTCTTTCTTAGAACTGCACGCCTGTGGAATTGTCTTCCGTTTTCCTGCTTTCCGGCTGACTACAATATGGTTGTGTTCAAGTCTAAAGTAAATAAGTTCTTGATGAGCCGTTCCATATAAGTTATTAAATTTACCAAATTTTCATTACTAATGATTACTATATTGACCAATTTCTACTGTACACTCTTTAACCCTTATCCTTGAGTGGCCTCTGGGCCTTGATAATGTGGTGATGCCTCTGTAAAAAAAAAAAAAAAAAAAAAAAAAAAAACCTATCATTTGTGACGGGATTCCCAAACGATATTTAAATGGTGTTTCAATAAGTACTGGGCATTGATGTCTTCACTATGGGTGATTTATTGGCGCGATCTATGGTACTCACACGAGATGCAGATGGGACTACTGTTGTAGTCACGCATCGGCTATGAAGTGAGATCAACTTTCATTCCCAATGAATCCTCGAAAAGGACCATCTGTTATAGGTGCAGCGGCCAGGACCCTAAAGCCAAAGAATGCACAACTAGACGGCTCGATATCACAAACGCTGAGAAGTCACAACATAAATTACGATGGTTGAAGTGCAACACAATTGACCACTTTGCTGTTTAATGTCAGGGTAACAGCCAATGGGAAAAGGCGTCAGTGCCAGTCTACCCCATGCAAGTGAAAAACGAAGCGCATTCAGGCATCTATATACTTGTTGACAGACAACAAGGCACGCCCCTATTATATACATGCTCGAAAACAAGGGGGTATGTAGTCAGTAAAGGCATCAAGTTGTTAAGATGAAGGTTAGAAAATGCTTTGGTACTGGCCAAGTCAAGCTTACAATTGAATTTTTTGAACTTTTACTATGACCTGATGCTCTGAAGAAGATGCGGGGAGGACTGTTAACTGAATATAGTGAGGTAAACTTCTTCATAAAAACCTATGTAGGTGTGCCGCGATTAAGATTGATGAGCCAGACTCCAGTGGTGTATTTGACCAACAAAAGAAAATAATGGTGCCGCATGGAAATTGACGAGTTGACAAACACCGGGGCAATGAAAGAATAGAATAATAGAGTAATCCGTGGCGAAGCATATTCGGACGGAATATATGGAAAAAAGCGAGATTTATGGCTGAAAAATAATTTGTTGGTGCCATATCAAGAGGAAGATCTACGTCCAGCTAAGCCCTTATTTCAATTAATGGCGGAAGTGCAGATAAATGAAAACAATGTGAGGCTCACGATGAACTACAGAGAGCTCACAAACTTTGTCAATGAATTTACAGCAACTGCAGATGCATGTGCACAGAAGTTGCGAGAAAGGCGGCGTAAAAGCTTCGATGTTGTCATATTGCACCCGAGGAAAGCCTATCCTTAGGTGTACGTACACGAATCCATTTGGCCCCTTCAGGCGGTGATGTTAAAGGAGTAAAGATATCACGTCACATGACTTGGATTTTGCTTTAATGTTGCACTAATAATAATGCGATCTATTATGAATACAGTAATAATGTTCGCAGCGATGCCGGTAGACGAGGAGGGATAAGAAGCGGAGATGCTCCAAAACATCCAGCAGTCATAACAAGGCAAACGCTTTTTCCATTATGTGACTGGGAAGATTAAACGCATGACCCCTTTCTCCTGAGTATGCTGATGGGAACGCTGAGAAGAATACAATATGACGATTCTGTGCTCTGTGATTGGTTTGCGAATGGAAATGACGTTATGTTTTTGTAGCTGCAAGCTTGCTTGCAGCTGGTGTCGTGCTAAAGTCCAACGGATCAGTCATCAAGAGTCCGAGCTTGTTGCATCCAGCGAATAATATGCAACACGTTAACTTTGTTGTACTGGACGCAATGTTAAATAGAGTTAAGCCAGCGCTCCAGTGACAGGTGATATTCTACAAATCACAACAGATTCAGCTTGCGTTTACCGATTGACAAGACTATCTGACAGGGAAGGCAGGACTCATCACCAAGGCAGTAGCGAAATGCTGCAATAAAGACAGTTAAGCACGCTTATGAATTTGGTTAGAGACGGTAGGCTCACAATAGACGTTGCACATGTAAAGTAAGTCGACAATAAAGCTGATCAGTAGACAAGAGTACAACACTGTTGGCTTAGTAAAGCAAAAACTGAATTGAGGTCATTAAACGTACCTACGCTACCAACGTATATCAGTTAGACATTAAACAAATCGTACACATCAATCATCCGATGTGACACCCCGGCATAAAACATTTTACTTTGCCAAACAGATCGAATCAACTATGTCCAAATATGATAGTGGTTAAAACGCGAAGGGTATCAGTCTATCGATCCTGCCCCTATACACTGATGCAAAGGCAGGCATGATGTGAAGGACAATTGAAACAGCTTGAGTTTGGACATCATAGATGTGACCATTATCTTACACCCATCGATTGTAGTTTGTTCGCACTTCACGATATGGAGGTCTCTTCGCACGATAAACCAAGAATTGTACGCCAGTTGGAGTCCATCTTTTACGAATCACTAATCGAAATGTTAACGGACAATGACTCTGCATTTACCAGCCAGAACTTTCGGCATTTCCAGCAAGACTGAGGTGTGCGTCTTTGATTAAGGTGTGCCAACAAACCAGAAGGAAATCGTGTGGTTGTCAGAAGTCATAATTGTTTAGAACCATTGCGGCTAGGAAGCTGTGTTCTTTACAAGAAGCGGTGTACTGATATAATCTCTCTCCAAAAGACGGGGTCACAATATCTACGGCGCCGTCCAACGTCATAATCACCTACGACGTCCGTATACAAAGTGTGATCGTTATGATCGGACTCTGACCATCAAGATACCCATGGGCAGTACATAGTGGGAGATGTTGTTTGGGTTAGAATCCCTCGAAGCAAGTGTAGGAGCAAGTTTAGGATAGGCTGGGTTACTGGAATCAACAGTCCACGTTCTTCCATCATATAAAGAATCTGCGCCTTTGTCCAGAGGGTAACATGCCATTTGATATCACTAGTGGCTCGTCAGAAGAACGCAAACAACAGAACAGGCAACAGTTTATATCGAAAGACGATGTTTCTGACACGAGTAGCTCGGAACCCTTGATTATTACGATGATACACTGTCTGACAACGATGACGATGATGATTAGCTACTCGAAAATAGTATCGAGAGTTATATTCCCGTAGAGGAAAAGGCTGCTCCCCAACTCCGCAAGAGCACCCCAATAAAGAAACCTACACCCTGCTGCACTATATATATATATATATATATATATATATTATTCCTTATTGGAATTTTTATTGTTGAGATGAGCATTGTATGTTGATTTTATTTTATTTCGGACTATTAGTCTCATCTTATCTTTTTATTGGTGCACAACGTTTCGGCCAACTTCCTCTGGCCTTCGTCAGGTGGTAACCGCGACGGATAGGAACTTCGAATCTCCTAACTGAATTCTCAGCCATCACTGCCATCCGTAGTTGTTGTCGTCTCACCACATTTTTGACCAATTACCTCTGGCACGCTTTGGGTGGGATTGAAACCGCTATCTTCAGACAATGTTCATCCGGAACCGTAGAGATTCAACGTCTCTATCAACTGCGCCACGGGCCCCGAAGGGCGATCAAGGTTGGATTCTTTGATCTTATAAATCCACATTTATTTATTATCTGATCTTCCATAGTCGGGTCCGTACCGATTGGTATATATATATATTATTCCTTATTGGAATTTTTATTGTTGAGATGCGCATTGTATGTTGATTTTATTTTATTTCGGACTATTAGTCTCATCTTATCTTTTTATTGGTGCACAACGTTTCGGCCAACTTCCTCTGGCCTTCGTCAGGTGGTAACCGCGACGGATAGGAACTTCGAATCTCCTAACTGCATTCTCAGCCATCACTGCCATCCGTAGTTGTTGTCGTCTCACCACATTTTTGACCAATTACCTCTGGCACGCTTTGGGTGGGATTGAAACCGCTATCTTCAGACAATGTTCATCCGGAACCGTAAAGATTCAACGTCTCTATCAACTGCGCCACGGGCCCCGAAGGGCGATCAAGGTTGGATTCTTTGATCTTATAAATCCACATTTATTTATTATCTGATATCCGTCGCGGTTACCACCTGACGAAGGCCAGAGGAAGTTGGCCGAAACGTTGTGCACCAATAAAAAGATAAGATGAGACTAATAGTCCGAAATAAAATAAAATCAACATACAATGCTCATCTCAACAATAAAAATCCCAATAAGGAATAATATATATATATACCAATCGGTACGGACCCGACTATGGAAGATCAGATAATAAATAAATGGTGATTTATAAGATCAAAGAATCCAACCTTGATCGCCCTTCGGGGCCCGTGGCGCAGTTGATAGAGACGTTGAATCTCTACGGTTCCGGATGAACATTGTCTGAAGATAGCGGTTTCAATCCCACCCAAAGCGTGCCAGAGGTAATTGGTCAAAAATGTGGGGAGACGACAACAACTACGGATGACAGTGATGGCTGAGAATGCAGTTAGGAGATTCGAAGTTCCTATCCGTCGCGGTTACCACCTGACGAAGGCCAGAGGAAGTTGGCCGAAACGTTGTGCACCAATAAAAAGATAAGATGAGACTAATAGTCCGAAATAAAATAAAATCAACCCTGCTGCACTGTTTATGATGATAGGAGGAGGACCGTAGTGAACGTAATGCAAAACGTGGCTTATACAAGCGACGGCATCTCTGTATAATCAGTTACATTCAGTAAATCTACATTTAATGTTCGGTACAACATTACCATCCGTAGACTGACAACTGGTCTCTATTTAGTTCGAATTTACTTCGTTTCATATGAATATATCTGCTTATCAATATTAGCAAACTTCACGTTTTCCCTCTCATAAGGAACCAACGTCTGGAAAGAATTATATCAAGGAAGTTATCGACAAAACGAATACTAACAAAAGTTTTGTGATTAGAGCTATAGCAACAGCATATTCTTTTCGTTGTTTTTACTCTCGAGTATATATCCGACACGGTTGGACACAATCAACCGAGGATCACATCACTCTAGATAAGAAAAACATAAATGATATCAATGGACATATACCTGAGAATCAAAACAAGGAAAATAATATGCTGTTGTCATATCCCTACTTATGATACCTTCGAAAAAATGAATGCACGATTGTCGACAAATCACAAGTCACATTAGTAAGAATATTTAAAAAATACTTTTTGTAGAAAAAAATACAGACTATTACAATACTTTTTGTAGTTTTATATTTTATCGCAATTTTATCGAGATTATGAATTAAAAAAATATCAAAGAAATGAGTTAAACATATTTCTTTTGAAACTTATTTGTTTTATAATGCTGAAACTTATTTGTTAAAAAAATCTACCAATATCTAAAAAATGTAATAAACGTTTTTTTTTCACTTCATTAACAAACACTATTGTATAAGTAAGCGGTGAAAAAATAAAATTAAGGAACCTAATTAAATTAAGGATCTACAGAAAGAATTAAGCAAATTAAAGGCAGCCCCTAAAGGATTTCTTAAAAATATTTTCGCCCATCTCATACACGAAAAATTATTTTTTAAGTGAACAGTCAAAAAGCCTAAACAAAAAAAAAACATATTCAGAGCACTACTGAACGCGTAAATAGGAAAACACGTCTTCTATTTACTACAAAAACCAAGTTTATAATACCAACTATAGAAGAAAACATGTTTTAGTTATTACCGAATCAAATAAAACCCAAGATGCCTCCAAATACCTACTGAAGGCCTCTAGATACCTACTAAAATTAAAAAGAGAAATTATTTGTTTAAATGATCAGGCGAAAAATTACTCGGCCTCTAAAACGATACTAAAAGCATTTATAAAAATTAAGGAGGCCTCCAGTGCACTAGTAAATGTAAAGTACTTTACTTGTTATTTTAAAAAAGTAATCGATGATTCTATGGGAATATTTCGAAGAAACCTTACTTTTCTTCGCAAATACGATATTGCTAGAACTTTTTATGGAGAGGATTCTGTACAATTACGCGGCTTCTTTTTAGAAATGAAACAACTCGATAATTATTCGTGATATTTTATTATGCGACGTATAATATTTTTTTCTATAAAAGTATGATTCTGTACAAATACCGGATTTCTATTTCCAAATCAACATATTCGATTTTATGTATATGTTTTGTAAGACATTTTCTTTCCGTCGCTCTAAAGATTCTGTTTTTTAATAAAGGTAGACTTTTGTACATTTACTTTTTCACATTTAAAAAATAAAACTACTCACTGATTTACGTGATCTTTTGTTGTACAACGTTTTTCTGTCACAGGTGAGGTGTCGTTTATTTTTTCATATGGAAAGAATTCTGTATACGTACTTTTATTTTATTTGAAAAATTCGATGATTTTACGTGATCTAATGTTTTACGACCTTTTTTCCATCAGGGTTAAGATTTGTTTGTTATTCATACATATAGTTTCCTGTATAAGTACATTATATTCTTGTTTAAAAGTAATTGGCATTTCCTTTTTTTTAGATTAATGTATTGCACACAACTTTATTTGTAACCTACAGCTTTATTTTCTCTAATAAAAAATATATCAAGGTTAATCTGATTTATACATGTGTTTTGGGTAGTAAATCGATATTATTGTATTCAGTTCTTATAATATTGCCTTGGCTAGCACTTCCCATTAGTCTTCATAGCATTAAGAATATCGTAACTAGTATTTCATAATTTTGATAATTTTTATGAAAATCTCTATTTGTAACTTAGATATTATGAAAGGAGTAAGGGAATATCTTGGCATTACATGAAGATTGAAAATGCCATCTGCAGTTCTGTGTTCCTGCGTAACCTTACAAAATGTTTTCGATTCACATTAACCCCATAATCCTTCAATTCTATTTATATTAAAATGATGAGACGTATTTCAACGGATACACCTAACTCATTTCAATAATACGTAAAGCTATTTGAACAGATCCGAGTTGAAACATTTTATTAAAAGGTTTTGGGGCTTACTCCCTAGTTCTATGTTTGATGTCCCATTACAACTTCAAGTTGTTGTTCTTTGTGGACAGATTTCTGACCTTTTATTTCTGTTTAAAGGATTTCATAGATTGACAATCGTGTCATGTGCTATGTGTGGTATTTAAGCTGTGTATTTCGCATGCGACAATCCTTAGTTACTTCGTTAGGTCGTGTATGCATTTCCATAATTTAGAAAAATTTAACCGAATGTGATTTTACTTTTCTTGACCGTTCCATATCATGTGCAATAACGAGACTAGTGCAAAAATTGAAAGAAAATGTACCCTGACCCTTTACTCGTCTTAATAAATATGTGACCAGCAAAATGCTTGGCAATTACCTAGTGCCTTATGTATCTGCTATTATCTGCTTATGAATATAAATCATAAACGCTTATAATGTTTTGATTTATATATTTATAATATATTCTTACTACAGTAATAGTTGCAAATATCGATTAATTATATTAAGGTAATATTATTAAGTATGCAACGACAAGATTCAGATAAATATATATAAAGTAAATTTTGTCCGTGTATGCGCGTCTATGTTCCATTCTTATGGATCCGGAATCGCCAAGGGTGGTTGTTTAAAAGTTTCTCACCAAGGTACTCGATGTGGTGTTTTTACGTAGGGTTTTTATCGAAATAAGTTCGATAATATGGAAAAAATGATATTAAAAAATAAATCCAATCAATCAATAGGAAGTCCTTAACACTTTTATATACCCAACATTACAAGTGAATTTGAGTTTACTCAGCGCAAACGCAGAAGAGCCAACCTATGGAGTCTACGTACATTCTCTTATAAGGCAGGGGCGCATTATAAACTAATGGTTATTCTTTGAGCTCAATTGCACCATGATCTTGACTTTTGTATGTTAAACTTTCAATGAAAGTAAACTATTTTCACAAATAATGCGATCGATATGAATGTTTCTGTTTAGAGCACAATTGAAAAATGATACTTGACTTTTGAATTTTAAACATAAGTAAAGCCATTAGTTACATTTGTATTATAAAATCCACGGTAGATTCTTTAAAGCGCCATGTAGACTACAATATATTATGGACTAACTTCACGAAGACATGTGAATGTTCCCATGGGTACACTGTGGGGATGTCCATTACTAGATCTGCTAATCAACCTAGTTGATTTAAAAATAACGATTTAACCAAATTTGTTGACAGTCAATCATTCAATCCCGGATAACATCGTGGCTAACATTACTGTTTAGCTGTAACATGGCTTTTATATTCGGTTAGACAAACACAAACCCCGAAACAGGTATCGAACCTACAACTATTGAAGTGATAGTTGGCTCGTAGCCCGCAAATTCCTATTTATATAAAAATTTGCCTGCGGCTTTTTAAGCGTTAGATTTTTTTGTGTGTGTTTTTTTTAAACAAGCAGCTAATGTTTAAGTGCTTGTGCCCTTATATATATATGTATACATGTATGTATATATATATATGTGTATGCACGCGTATGTATATGTATATATATATATGTATATGTGCATATGCATATGTAGCAGTATCAGAATTTTGGGGACATTCGCAGGCGAAGTCGCCATTTTGACTATACATCTATCTTTCTTTCAGATTTTAATAATAGTAAAACGTTATTTAAACCCGTAAATTTTATTTCAATAAAACGAGCAAAGACCAAATTTTAATATCATAAAAGCTTTAATAGAGAAATAAACAATTTTATTTATTTTTCCGTCGATTTCTTCACTTAACATTCGAACAATAACATTACTTGAATCTTACGATAATTATTTTAACGGCAAAATAAAGAACTTACCTGGTTAATGAGTAAGATATGCTTTCTTTTAATCTTCCTGTATGAGAATCTATTCATATTTATGTATTATAATCCATGTATTTTTAAATGGAAGGATTTTTCCAATACACATCGCGACCACGCGTGTCTTTAAAGCAAGTTGTAACGACACCGGAAGTGAAAAATTATCTCTTACTTATGTACGGAGGCCTATAAGTGTAAAAAACCACTAATTCAGAAACCTTAATAATCTCGATATTGGATTATATTGAATAAAGTGTGGAATTCTTCATATTTACAATGTATGATTAAACAAATATTTAATGTAATAATAACAATAATAACAAACCAAAACACGTCTTCTTTATAATATAAGTTTTTTTATTCCGTTTTGTATAAAATAAACGAAGGTAACACTTTAGGATTGACATTTCCTATTTTGCAATGTAAGTAAGATTTTAATCCAATAATTTCTTATAAATTCTTCAAAGATGTGAGAAATTAAGCAGAAAGACAAAGAAATTCCATTTGCATTTATTGAAATAAGAAATTGAGTTTATTTTAAATTCAGTGGGAACAAATTAAGATAAGTTGGCAAATGTCTTTAAAACAAGAAAATAAATAAAATTTTCCTGCGTACATTTTGAAATCAGAATAAAAGTTTAAATAATTTTATTAAAAACAAAATAAGAAAATATAAATTCTCTTTAGACAGATTTAAATTCCAGAATAAAAAGTTTTTCAATATTTGTCTTTTTTTTTTTTTACAAGAAAATAAATTTTTCCAGCAGACAGTTTGAATTCAGAATAAAAGGTTTGGATTCAATTTTTGTTAACAATAAAATAAGAAAATCTAAATTTCCTTGGACAGATTTATAAAACATGATGGAAAGTTTGCAATAATTTTTTTTTTTTTACAAGAAAATAAATTTTTCCAGCAGACAGTATTAATTCAGAATAAAAGGTTTGGGTTCAATTTTTTTTAACAATACAATAAGAAAATCTAAATTTCCTTGGACAGATTTATAAAACATGATACATTGTTACACTGAATAAAAACACAAAAAATATATCCAGTTAGGTAGAAATGTAACTTATCTTGCCTTTGATAACTTTTATTTGTTCTATATTTGTTTTGGGACAACTTTTTCGAATTTCTCAACTCACTTTATAAGTTCTGGAAGTATATTCCAGAAAGAAAATAAACCCACTTTAAAAATAGAAATTACGAGTTTTTTATATTTTATCTTGCCTTTGATAACATTTATTTGCTATATTTTTGTTTTTAGACCACTTTCTTTTTAATCTATGTGTACAGACAGAGACAGTAGTAATACAAACGTAACTTTTTATCGCCGAAACATTTTCGGCGATAAAGTGAACTTACCTGAAAAATTAATGTTTTTTACTCAAATAAAGTTTAAAAAGTCAAAATAAAATTTAAATACAACTTTCTCATCAGTTACAGAAAGTTAAAAAATACGGGTAGTAAAAAAAAACAAAAAAACTCACCATTATTCCAATAAAATTCTTTAAAAACTAGTAAATACGTCTGAACGTCTGCTCCGAAGAATGCTGAATGTCGGGTCAGAGCGTGGCCTTCGTGGACGGTGTTTTTGCCTGACTTAAGGGAGATAACTTGTCCGGTTTTTTTATTATTGTGCTTTGACGCTATCGTAGAAAAAATCTGATAGTTTTCATTTTTTCAATAACACGAATTACTATATGACGCAGATGTTCATTGTTATTTTTCTTTTTTTAATATCTTAAAGAAATACCTGAATATTCTTTTTATTATACTATACATCTGCATAATCCGAATTCGTCTTTTTTTTATATATCGAAAAAAAGGAAACCAGGAATTAAATATAATTATATAAACTGATCGACTATTAATTACTGGAACATTCTAAACAAAAATTAAGCTTCCACGTAAAAAAAAAAAAAAAATAACACGTGGTTATCGAAAAAAGAAGGATTTAAATTTTGGACTTTACCGGTAAATTACCAGATAAGTGATATTTTTTGTTGTTTTAAATTTGAGTATTTTATTTATTCATCTTTTATCTTCAATTTGTGATATATAAAACGTTTCAAGCAAAATTAATTATTAAATTTCTCATAGACATTCCAAAATGGGGGGGGTGAATTTATAAAACAACGTTTGTCTAAAATATTATATTTAGTTTATCGGAAAGAGCATAAAATTTTACATTCACCCTGAAAAAAACGTAACAATTGAACGAATAGGAAAATTTTGATAGATTTTTAAAGTTTAAAAATTGAAAAATATTCATCTCATAAAAATCAATTGATTTCATTACGTAACAAAATGGCTTCCCAGAGCGCACGCACGCACTTTGTAAACACTGTTTTTTAAACAATGAAAAATAATATTTCTATTATTTTTTAAACAACTTAAATAGTTTATTTTGGAAGCATATTCTATAAAGAAAATAAATAACCCACTTTAGAAAGAGAAATTACGAGTTTTCTATATTTTAATCGCAGTTTTCTGTTAGGGGTGTCAAAAATTCCCCCAAAATTCTGATACTGCTAATGCATATGTGTGTGCATATATGTATGTATGTATATATATATATATATATATATATATATATATATATATATATATATATATATATATAACTACTTGGTTTACTCACATAAAATTAATATACAAAAGTATAAATTTATGCGTAAACTTTAAGTATTTACATCAAAAGTGCTCAATAAGTAGGTAGAGCTACTTAGTAATTTATAAAATATATATGGCGATTAAGCTACACTGAATATTCCGCGTTTCATCCACTCTATGATTCTTCAGGATTATGCGCGAATTTTGTGATTGTCTATCGCTTTTATATACGCATCTTCTATTGAGATTTTAGTTAGTTAATCAGATTTCTAGTATCCACAACGCCCTTCCTATCAGCCAATCGACATTTGACCTCTGGTTGATCTGATTCTTTGTGTGTGTTCTATTTAGCCTGGATATCTAGTGTCTTGACCAGTTTTAAATCTAGGTTAGGGTTTTTATGTTATATATATATAATTATATATATATATACATACATACATACTTATATGTATATACACACATACATATATATGTATGATTGTTTTTGTATATGCATGTTTATTTATTTTATTAATTTGTTTATTTTCTATTGTTTTTGTTAGTTTTAAAGTTATTTTGTATCTCTATCCTAGAGTCAATTTTATCCTATGAACACAGTTGTTCGTTATTTCTCTCCTACAGATAAATAGATGTTGGGGTTCTTTAAAGTACAGAATAGCACATTTTTCATGAATGCATAATCTACGTAGGTCATCTAGGTATCTACAGGTGTTTGCTTGTCTTACTATTTTCCATTCGACTACCGGCGAACGGCCGCTTTCCTTGAGTTCCCAGTATTTAATTGCTAGCGTTGTTTTCATACGGTGATTTTTACTGTCGACTGTACTTTTCTGGTCATAATATCGAGTTTAAAATCTAAGGAAGGCATACCTACCAAATATTTATCGTTATTCGGTGTTTCTTTCGCAAATATTTTTGCCTGGTAAACAATGCTTTTGGTTAGACATTTATTTTGAAGTGGGCAAAGTGTGCGGTATCTACAGTTGCATTTATCTTGTTCGTTATTAGTATTTTTATTTGTATTTCTAGTGTGGTTGTTGTTGTCCGAGTTGGTTTATTATTATTATTATTATTATTATTATTATTATTATTATTGTTGTTGTTGTTGTTGATGTTGTTGTTGTTGTTTCTGCTAGTTATATATGTGTCTTTTGTGTTAGTTTTGTTTTTGTCATCGTGTCTACTTTTTTATTGTTAATTTTGTTGTTGTTTACATTGTTTCTATTTAATATTTTGGATTTATGTGCTTTAATGCTCATCTCTCAATTTTCGCAGCAGCTGTAGGATAACTTTAGGGTATTTGTATGGACAATTTTGTGTAAAGGGTTGGTTGCGGGAAAGTACTTTTCGATAAGCTCTAGACATTTCTTGCCAAGTTTTGTTTTTAATATTTGATTGCATGGGGCCGTATATCAGATTATATTTCTTTTTCTTCTATTTTTTCTTTTATTATAGTTATTGGTGTTTTGTTGCTTATATTTTTATATCAATAGTTTTGCATCCACTATTTTTATCAAATATAAGCTACAAAACACCAATAACCATAATAAAATAAAAAATAGAAGAAAAAGAAATATAATCTGGTATAACGAACTTTGGATAACACTTCTATTCCTTTGCTACATAGTAACTTTCGCCTAATTTTATTACTGCCGTATTTTTTTCGTTTTTTCACTTGGCTTTTTATATATTTTTTATTTACTTTTTAATCTTCATATTTTCTGATTTATACTTTTATACCTTTATTATTATTTCATAATTTTATACTATTTTATATTTTCATCCCATACTTCTTTGTATTTTTATCCGTTTATACTACCAATTCGTTTAGCATTTATATTATTTATTTATAATTTTTATAGTTCTACCTTTTATAATTTATGTTTTCACATCTTTGTTTTATTATAATCTTCGCGCAAAAGAGCAGGACACAAAATGTTTTAAATAATAATAATAATAATAATAATAATAATAATAATAATAATAATAATAATAATAATAGTAGTAGTAGAATAACAATAACAAATACTTTTGTTCTGGCGAGGACTACTACTGACTTTTAACTTCTATTTTTCTCGTTATGTACTGAATATTTGTTAATGAAACTTATATGAAATATGTTCTTTATTAAATTTTAGAGAGTTTCTATTCTGAAAGAAGTTTAAAAAAATTCATTCTAAAAAAGTTATTTTAAACTTAAATTAAGATTTTCACATAATTCAAGCCTGTATTACAAAGAGGACGTTGCAAAAAATGAGTTGTGGTGTGAGGAGAAATACAAACTGAAACAGAATATTAAGACCTGTTATAATACAAAGAGGGGGTTGCAGAAATGAGTTCTGGTGTGAGGAGAAATGCAAACCGAAATAGAGAGAAGGAGAGTGTTAAAACATCAGGAATAACCTTCTTAGTGACACACAATATGGTTTCCGCTCTGCAAGATCTACCGCAGATGTGCTGACGGTTATATCCCACAGGATTAGTGAATCTCTTGACAAAGGCTTCCTTTCTAGGGAAATTGCTCTTGACATATCAAAGGTCTTTGACAAGGTATGGGGTAAGGGTCTACTTCACAAGATTTCCAGCTACGGTATAACGGGCAATGTTTTCTCAATCATTAAATCATTTCTCTCCGATAGGCTCATAAGTGTAGTGGTAGATGGACAAAAGTCGGAGGCCTGCAATATAAATGCAGGAGTCCCTCAGGGGTCAATCCTGGGCCCAACTCTCTTCCTGATCTACATCAATGACCTCCCTAAACACATACTTAAATCATTCGTTGACATCTATGCTGATGACACGACCATCTAGGGCAAGACATCAAAGGCTGTAAATGACAAAGTTCTCTCTGATTCTTTCTCCTCTGATCTCGAGCGCGTGGTTCAGTGGGGGAAGATGTGACTGGTTACCTTTAATGGATCCAAAACAAATCTCCTATCCTTACATCATCAACGCTGGCATCAATTGTGATGGATGGCTCTCGTCTGGGTGAGGCTCCGTGTTTTGACAAGCTTCTGGGTTTGACCTTTACTCCTGATCTGAAATGGAACACGTACATCAAGTCTGTTGCCAAGGTCGCTGGAAAGATGGTGGGATCCTTCTACCGCTCGAGAAGATATCTCACTACTGATTCAATTCTCTATCTATATAACAGCCAAGTACGTCCAAGGATGGAATACTGTTGCCATATCTGGGCAGGAGCTGCTAAAAACAGCCTATCCTGCCTTGACAAAGTACAAAATAGACTTCGTGGCTTAGTGGGGGATGCCCTTTTCTCTACCCTGCAACCTCTCTCCCACAGAAGAGACGTTGCGAGCCTGTCCTTGTTTTATCTTTATTTCTATGGCAGATGCTCGTCTGAACTCCAATCTCTGGTCCCCCCTCGCCAATCTTTCACGAAAAACACCTGTCTAGCTGAATCCACTGTGAAAAATTTCCCCCACTCTATATCTGTGCATAAATCAAAACGCGGATTCCATGAACAAAGTTTCTTTCTTAGAACTGCACGCCTGTGGAACTCTGTTCCGTCTGCCTGCTTCCCTCCGGACTACAACTTGGATGTCTTCAAGTCCAATGATAACAAATTCCTAATGAACCGCCCCCTTAAGTAAACACTTCAGAAAATCTCCCCACTAACTTAATGTACTTGCAATAACCCTTATCCCTGAGTGGCTTCCGGGCCTTGATATGTGGTGATCACTGTGTAAAAAAAAAAGAAAAACAAAACATAATTTTAAAAAGATAAGATACATGTTAGAAAAGCATTGTACCCAGGGCATGAAAATTGTTAAACAAAATGTTTTTACTATAGGCTTTAAAAATAAAGGTACAATATTCAGTATGAAATTTATTTATCTTAAAAGTGGACTTTTATAAATTTTACAAAGTAAGGTATAACACTTTAATTTAAATTGAATAAAAAATTGCCTTGGATTGATTTCATGTAATTTACATTTTGTTGCAATTCAAAAACATTATCTTTAATCTGGCAATTAATGATATAGATGTAAAATTTTCAATGTTTTTTCTAACTGTTTAATTAAGTTCTAATAATTTGTACTCCGTTTAAATATCAAGATGTAACCCGATGATTCGACTAGTATATGCAGACCTAGAAGAAATCCAATATTTCAAATGAATACCTTTAATAGATATAATCCATTAATACATATGATGTAATACACATTTTTTTAGTCTCTTATCCAAAATCTTCCCGTAAGTTAAGATGCGCTTATGCACAGATATATTAAACCAATCAATGCATCAACTTGTTCTCCTGAATTCACTATAGTACAAATTTTAATTTTAATTTAATGGATCATCAGTTGTTTAGCATGACACGCTGTTTCGGGGATTTAAAAAAAACAGATATTAGAGCTAGTTTCCTACTCTTAATTAATTTTGCTAGCCAATTCATATTATAAAAATGTCTGTGTTGTATTTATAAGACTAGGATTAATCCTTTTGACTACTTATCACCCCCTACCATGATTAGTACTTTATATATTTACATTCTTATTTATTTAAAATTTAAAATATATCTATATAATACTAAAAGTCTATGGGTCTTGTATGTTTGCAATCAGATTTCCGGTTTTCAACATCCGGTTGCGCATGCGTTAATAGCAACGTCTGCAATCCGTTATTCCAATTCCGGAATTTTTATATCGTTTTTAATACAAACAATTTAATTTAATTTGATCAAATAGTTATTTATATATACAAATAATACATAGATTCATAGATAATTATAATATATATTATAAAATCTATTTATCTATGAATCTATTGATAATATGAAATATTACCCTATACAATTTATGGAAAGAAAACACCTCTCACTTTCCCTCTAATAGATTTCAACACTCCTACTCCCTCTGTTTTCGTTACGTACGCGAGAAATAGTTACGTGTATGTGTGAGAGAGAGAAAAAGGCAGTGATGTAAAACTGGATAGAGTTATCCCCCTTAACTAATGCAGACCTTTTTACTAGAGGGCGTTATTACAAAAAAATTTCTTTTTCTTCTTCCCATGTTTTTTAAAGTCGTCTGCTTACATTTCCAAACGGAAAGCTGAATCGGTAAATGCACACATTTCTATTACATTAAATAGTGTTTTCCTTTACACAATGGGTACTGAATGTTTGCTTAAATTAAATGAAAAAAGTTACATTTTATTTTCATTTTCTATTTAAAAAGCCATTATTAACATGTGGAGAGTGTTTTTTTTATTATTCTGTACTTTCAACTAACAATTTCATTTAAAAGATGATATATCAAAATTTGAATTTCACTATAATAAGGATTATGATACCTGTTCAGTGCATATTTACCTATAAGTATGACCAACCACTTATAATTCAGTAACTGTAATTTAAAAAAAAATAACAATTATAATAAACAGAACGACTCATAGAAATTTATCTATATTCTTTTTTCATTTTAATATACTTTCATAGAAATGCCTCTGTTATGTAAAAAAACTATTTTCTTTATGCCACAAGTGTCTCGCTCATACATGAATTCCATAGCTAATATAACGTACTGACCCAACGGGTCACGGGTGGTCTAGTATATATATATATATATGAGTTAAACACACACACACACACACACACATATATATATATATATATATATATATTCTCTACCCTGCAACCTCTCTCCCACAGAAGAGATGTTAATAGCCTATCCTTTTTTATCGTTATTTCCATGGCAGGTGCTCGTCTGAACTCCAATCTCTGGTCCACCTGGCCAATCTTTCACGCAAAACACCCGTCTAGCTGAATCCACTGTGAAAAATTTCCCCCACTCTATATCTGTGCCTAAATCAAAACGCGGATTCCATGAACAAAGCTTCTTTCTTAGAACTGCACGCCTGTGAAACTCTGTTCCGTCTGCCTGCTTCCCACCTGACTACAACTTGGATGTCTGCAAGTCCAATGTTAACAAATTCCTAATGAACCGCCCCCTTAAGTAAACACTTCATCAAATCTCCACACTAACGTAATGTACTTGCAATAACCCTTATCCCTGAGTGGCTTCCGGGCCTTGATAAGTGGTGATCACTGTGTAAATATATATATATATATATATATATATATATATATATATATATATATATAAAGTAATGTGATTGATAATTTAAAATTTAAAAATCAAATTATAATTAAATTAAAAATCCGTTTCATAAGAAGGAACAACAACAAACTCAATTATCTGTACGATCGTTTCGGAAAACAATGTTTTTTATTGTGGTAGACATCAAGTTACGGACAATAATTATTACATATAGTTGTTTTAATAAGCAAGGTCTCCTCGTCAGCAAATTTTGAAGGGTTTTTATTAAATTTAAAAGACACCATAAATAAACCTAGCATTAAAAGTAAGGCAAATTTATCCGAAAAAAATTGAAATAAAAGGTCTGGATTTAAAATTGATAAGAAAATTTATATGGGTTAGAGATAGAAAAGAAATAGAGTAAAATATAGATTTGAATATAAATTATATAAATGCAATAAATTTTTTCCGTTAGCGTATTTTGATTTAAAGACGCTACGGTTTATATTTCGAATGTTGTTTGTGTAATTACATAATGTAAGGGGGGATAATTAGTCATATTTTCTTTACTTTTGTTATTTAAAGGGTGCAAGGAGGATAATTAGACTAACTTAATTTATTAAAAAAATTGTAATCTATTTTTACTAATAAGTAATTTTTAATTATTTAAGGTGGTTTATATTTATTAAATTTAAACTAACGTTTATGACTGCATGTGAATATTAGTTCCTGTCTTGAATTTAATAGTGTGGTTGCATTTTTTATATCTTCATATTTTAAAATTTTTAGGGTCTCTTTTGTACATAGTGCACAGAATTTATCTCCTGGTTTATATGGTTTGCAAGACTCAATTACTCGCCATTTCAAGTTGAAAGAAATATTGCTATGTTTTAGTTGCCAAATATAGTTGGATAGAGTAGTTTGGTTTGGCAGAGAGTTATTTTTAAAAGAATATTTGTGCGTTGAAATTCTATGTTTTATTAGGCCAGATGTGGAACCAAAATATATTGCCTCTTGCTTATTGTGATTAATTTCCGTTAGGTCTGGTGCTGGAGTATTATATGGTGGGTTGGTTTGTAATTGATCGGTAGATTGGTTTAAGTTGGTGTCATTATTTAATCTGGTAGTTGAGTTATGGCTGTTAATAGGTTCATAATCCAGCACCAGACTGAATGTTTGATATTCAATTCTAGCTCGCAGCATTCATATAGAAAATATATTATTATCTGTCTAATCCATCTATATCTAAATATCTGTAAAACTGAACGTGTATGTGTGTCTGTCTGCCTGTGTGTCTGTTTACATTTCCCTACGCAATAACTTTGTCAATTTTTAGTCTTCACACTCGAAATTTGATATACAGGGTACTGGGATTTAGAAACATCTTTGTGATCGGTTTTCGACGAGAAATTTCGCTGTCAAGGGGGTCAAAGTTCAACAATTTTACCTTTGAGAACTCTACCAAACTCCTCCCACAATTTTGGGTCTAAACACTTGAAATTTTAGATATAGGTTCATTGCACATGGATCCAAATTAATAACTTGACCCCAAAACAAATTTTATGTGTTCATAATAGGGATCAAATTTAATAATTTTTTTTTTGTTCAGCATACACCTCAAACACCCGGGAAACGCCGAGCACCTATGCTAGTATATTTTAAAGTAATAATGTCTGTCTATGTGTCTGTCTGCGTACTTTTCCTTCCGCAATTACTCTGTCAATTTTTAGTCTACAGACGCTAAATTTAATATAACAAGGAAGTGAGATTCGGAAAAATTTTTGTCATACGTTTTCGGGCAGATATTGTAGCTGCTAAGGGGTTAAAGTTCAACAGTTTGACCTTTGAGAACTCTACAAAACTCCTGCGCCAATTTTGTGTATAAACACTTGAAATTTTAGATATAGGTTCCTTGGGCATTGATCTTACTTGATAACTTAGTTTTTGCCCAAAATGATTAGGTTATGGGGTCATAATAGGGGTCAAAATTAAAAAAAAAAAATTGACCTCTGCGGTTTCTACCGCATTACTCAGACAATTTCTAGTTTAAACATTTGAAATTTTACATAAATGTCAATCTGGGAGAGGGCAAATTTTTAATAGGTTCCGGTCGAAATTTACGCTACCAATATATAAATGTATGCATATATGTTTGCATCTCTACCTAAAACCCGGATATCTTAGCACTAAGTGAGACTAACCTATACTCCTCCATCCCCTGTAGCTACTTTAACATGCATGGATATATCCCACTCTGCCGTAAGGACTCTGACAGACATATGCACTGACTTGAAGTCTACATTCGTAACACCCTGCCTCCTGAATAGAGAAACAAACTTAGAATCGGACGATCAAGCTTTATGTGCTTTAGACATACGATATAACATTAGCTACTTTTATTTTTACTACCACTCTCCTTCGATACAGGACTGCGCCATAATAAACTAAGTCTTTAACAGCATAGACACAGCATTCTCCCTCGACACTAGCGCACAAATACATATATTTGGTGACTTTAATGTCCACCACAAAAACTGGCTTGTATTTCTACTTACACAGATGCCGCGGGCATCATAACACACAGCTTCGCTATATCTCACTCTCTATCACAAATGGTTACGTTTCCAACCTGTTTCCCTGACCAGCAAGAACAACACGCATCATTTCTAGATCTGTTTCTGACCACAGTTCCCGATGATTGTATAACAAATGCTGACAGCCCACTCGAGAACGCTGACCATGCAGTGATAATGGTCGAAATCGCCCTAAACTCTAGACCCAAAACTGAAGAGCCAGTGCTCAAAACAACGAGATATTATAAAAAGGCTGACTAGGAAGCAATCAGAGATCTTATCAGAGATGTGCCATGGGAAAATATTTGTTCTCTTCTTCCTGAACAGTGCGCAAATGAGACCACTGAATGGTTAAAAACGGCAATTGAAGCACATGTTCCCATGCAGAAATTTTATAGCAAGCCCCACTCTCCCCAATGGTTTACTTCTATGAAACAACTAAAAAACGCATCGAAGAACAATAATTAGGAACTCGTGGCTTCTGGAAAATCTACAACAGTGTAGTAAATAATAGGCAATCAACGATTTCCTCACTAACCAACAATCACGAGGTTGTTTGCTCAGCAACCGACAAGGCTTATAGGCGTGTCAGTCGGTTTGCCTCAAACTCTACACTGGACCTTTCAATCCACTTCCTGCCTGACTTTCCTTTCCGGACAGACGCCACGCTAGGCGATCTGAAAATCGCCCCTGCCCTACTCATAAAAACATTGACACTTCAAAAGCATGTGGACCCGATTTCATCCCAGCTGTGCCATTAAAAAAGTGCTCAGCGGAAGTAGCTCCAGTTCTCTCCAAACTCTACAACAAATGCCTTCATCTTTGAATCTTACTTTCCGGACTGTTGGAAAACTGCTTCTGTGGTACCAGTATTAAAGAAGTCTGGCGAAAGAACCGGCTCATCAAATTATCGCCCAATTAGCCTCCTCCTACTTTTCGCCAAAATATTTCAGACCATATTAACCATGCTCTAGTCCATTACCTTACAGATGCTAAACTTCTCACTGACGAACAATATGGATTTAGATAAGCCCGTTCCACAGCGGACATCCTCACTTTAATCTCTGAACCTATATACTATTCATTGGAAAAAGCAAAGGAGAGCGGTAGCACAATATATATCTAAGGTTTTTGACAGGGTATGGCATGAGGGTCTCCTTAGGAAAATTAGATCATACGGTGTCTCTGGTAGAATACTTAACATAATTAAATCCTTCTTAGATAAGAGAAAAATCCAGATTGTCCTCGACGGTCGTATATCTAAACAATATTATATAAATGCGGGAGTGCCTTAAGGGTCTATCTTTGGACCTCTATTGTTCCTAATATTCATAAAGGACCTCCCCGACAAAATTGCCTCTGAGATGGGTATATATGCTGATGACACCACACTCTATAACAGGCAGGACAGGAAAACTAACGACCACATATTTAAAGAAATGCCAGAAAAATCCTAGAGTATGGTCTTCAATCTGTAATGGTTTGGGGACAAAAATGGATGACCACATTCAATGCTGCCAAGACTAAACTAGTTTCATTCAACAATTACAAAAAAACCTTATCTACCACCAATAGCAATGGTCAGTGACTCTTTATCTGAGAGTACATTTTTCAAACTGCTTGGCCTAAAGTTCACAGGAAACATGAGTTGGAACAATTACATTGAAAGCATAGCCAGGGCCGTTGCGAAGAAGGTATGCTCTCTCTACCGTGCTAGAAAACTACTAACACCCAACAGTATCCTACACCTCTATAAGGCCACCATTCGCCCATGTATGGAGTATTGCTTTCATATTTGGGTTGATGCATCTGCTACTAATCTCTCGCTCCTAGAAAAGGTTCAAAAGAGAGTCGCCAATCTGATAGGATCCTGACCTCTCATCTTAGCTTCAACCTCTGTCCCATCGACGAAATGTTGCACCCCTTTGCCTGTTCTACAAGTATTTTAATGGTGAATGCTCTGGCGAACTGCAAGCACTTGTGTCCCCACGACGTAGATACCCTCGACAAACCCGACAGGCAGCTAAATCCCACCCCAACACAGTAGAGACCCCTAGATGTAAAAGATATTTCTACTCCACTAGTTCCTTCCCCAGAATCCCTAGACTGTGGAATTCCATTCCAGTTCCCTGCTTTCCCAACTGTACTGTCTTGCAGAAGTTCAAGTGTAACATCTTGCTGTCCAACTCCCAACATAGTACCCCAGTAGTGTTGCTCCTGATAGTAGCCCCTTACACTAAAGTGGCAATGTGCCTTGTTCGTGGCGAAAATGTAAAAAAAAAAAAAAAACTTTCGACAAAGGCGAGAGATTTTGACAATACCAGTATCAATTTGAGGCTCGACACTTAAGACGACAAATACCGAAAAAATGGCCAAAAACATTAATTTCTTCACCCTCAACTGGGCACTTTTCTACATGGGGGTCGCTTTTATTACTGATATTTTCGAAAGTCATATCCTCTTTCGATTGTCTTCCCTTAATTAAGCCTACTTCACTTCCGGTTTGGCGGTGATCGTAACAGCAAAGACGTCACGTTTTTCCCGTTTTTTTTTCTTCCTTCGCGGCATCGGTTCGAGCCGGCCTTCCTACTACCACTTTTTTGTTTTGCTCAACACACACCTCCAAACACCCGGGTATCGCCGGGCATCTATGCTAGTATATCTATAAAAGTAAAAATGTATGTGTTTCTATGTGTCTGTGTACATTTCTCTTACCAAGTAACTCTGTCAATTTTCGGTCAACAGACTCGATATTTAAGGTAAGGGGTACTGAGATTAGGAAAAATCTTTGTAATCCGTTTTCGACCAGAAATTTCGCATTCAAAGGGTCAAAGTTTAACGATTTGACATTGGAAAACTCTACCAAACCCCTCCGTCAATTTTGGGTCAAAACATTTGAAACTTTATATATAGGTTTCTTGGACATGGATCTAACTTTATAATCTGATTCGAGCCCTCCCCCAATAAATTTTAAGTGTCAAAAATTGGGTTAAAATTAAAAAATGACCCCTGCGATATCTAACAAATTACTCAGTCAATTTCTGGTTTAAACATTTGAAATTTTACATAATGGGTATCCTGAAATAGGGCAAGATTTTTAATTGATTTAAGTAAAAATGTGAGCTCCCAAGGGGACAAAGTTAAAAAGATGTGATCTTTGAGGTGTCCAGCAAATTACTCAACCAATTTTTGGTCTAGAAGTGTAAGCCATTTTGAGTTTCAGAACAGTTTCAGATGGTTCGCTGTTACACACAAGTCCTGGTAGGTGACTTGTTTGTAGTAGACAGTTCCACAGAACAAAATATTTTTACCGTGCCGAAACCCGGGAAAAGAACATGTGAAATTGCTCCAGAAAAGGTTTAATATTTATGAAGCAATTCTGGTTTCTGATTGGTTGGTAGCAGAACGTAAATTAATTTGATTCGTCAGTTCTTAGCAGCATCGTTTATAGAATCGCCCGACTGTGTGGGATCATACCCCATTACCAGTCCAAAATATTGCAACATCCTCCCTATTTTTTATAATGGGGAAGTCCCTTGTGTTTGTTCTGCTCAAAAATAGATATATATTTTTTTTATTTACTTAGACATAACAAAAAATTAGAAATCATTTGGATCTTAGAATTCTAGCATTTAAAAAGGCGCCATTTTAAATTGTGTTCAAATGTCAAAAAGGAAAATTACAAAGATTTTTTAAGCAAAAGTATTAGTATTGCATTAGTAGGTTAAAGTGTTAATACAAATAAAATGGATACAGTTTTACGTCTTGTCCAGGACTATTTTTTTATATATATAGAAATCTATATACTCTGAGCATTACCCCTAGGGGTTTCCGCTGATATCCATGCAAAAACATAAGAGCCTTCTCATAACTGGAAGTTCGCTGGTCTGTATTTTTAATATATAGAAATCTATATACATACAGGGCAGTGAAAGAAAAAAATATTCAGTCGAATTCACCAACAAGTTTTGAGAAAAAAACGTTGTAGCTTTATCCGTGTCGCCGGTTTCGTAAATACATCAGCGATATTTTGTTCTGATGATATGTAATTCAAAATAATGGATTTTGTTTTTTATTTCGTTTTTTTATGAAATGGTATTTTATATCTATATGCTTAGATCTTTGGTTGATTACACTGTGCGACACTAAAAAAAGTACAGGATATCTGCAGCAATTTTTGTATCCCTAGTAACGTGGAAATTTTATTTCTGGCTTTCTTTTTGTTGAATTAGGTATAATTTGTGCAAAATTGCCACAGTCGTAAATTTCAGTAAAAACGTCAAAAATGGGTTACTGACGACTTTGCAGTCACATATTATGTGTATTAAATTATACATCTTAAGAGAAAAAACAGTTTAATATACACATATTATGTACATTATTTGTTAAATCATTTATTTGAATCATTTATTTGCTAAAGTCAGCCGAAATGAGCTATTTTTCCAGATTTAAGAGAGCTAGATGATAGAGCTAGCTTGGTTAGCATAATATTTTCTAGACCAAGGGCTAATTTTTTCAAAAGTAAAAACATAATGCTGTAGCACATTGTTTGGTGTTCACCACCTTCTGAAAAGCCATGTTATTCGTCAAGAAATACATTTTTTAATGTAGGCTAAAAAAATCAAGGAAAAGAAGCTAAAACCTGCCTCAGAACCTTATTTGTAGGGCACGGGAAAAAATCTGAGGGTTAAAAATAGATATCCATTTAATAAAGTATTTTTTAACTAAAAACTACAATAAAGGCCGGACTATTGTGTATTTTAATGTTTTAAACATAAAGGGGCATTTTATACATTCTTTTCTGAAAATTTACTAAATTAAATGCAAAAAATAGAAATGAAATTTTATCAACCCCTTACTTTATGTACGAAAGAATCTAATAACTTGCTAGTGGGCGTTTATAATGGCTTAACATGTTCACATTATGGAATCCTTATTTTTCTTTATAAAACAATTTACTTTTTTTTTGTCTTTATTCTTTAGATGCAGTATAGGCTTTGACGATGACTTCAAGACAGTGGGAAAGTGATCCAAGCAAATTCTGCTACATATGTGGCGAATTAACATTTGCTAAAGAAAGGCGCAGCATTACCAGCCATATCAAGAAATTGTACAAGGCGTACTTTCATTTTGATATAGGAGACCAAGAGAAGTCATGGGCTCCTCATGCCTGTTGCCTTACATGTGTGAAAACATTGAGCGCATTGTATGCAAAAAAGAATGTTCACATGAAGTTTGGTGTGCCAATGATTTGGCGAGAGCAGAAAGATCATTCTAATGATTGCTATTTTTGTCAGCAAGACTATACGGGCTGTACAACAGCAAAAAAAAAAAGAAACACATTATTTACCCAAATTTGCAATCAGCAATGCGCCCAGTTGAGCACTCAAAAGAATTACCTGTACCAAAACCCCCTGATCAGGAAATGTGGAGTTCAAGCAGTGGGGATGAACATTACAGTGATGAAACAGTAGAATTTTCTAATTCAGAAAGCAATAATAAACCAATACTATTTTCTCAAGATGCTCTAAATGACTTATGCAGAGATATTTATTTAACCAAAGACAAAAGTGAACTTCTTGCATCAAGGCTTAAAGAACGAAATCTTCTTAGAAAAGGTGTGAAAATAACATTGTACAGAAAACGTGCACAAAACTTGCATGTTTTGTTCACTTTGACAGATGATTTATGCTTCTGCAATGACATTTTTTGACTTTTTGAACAGCTGGAAATACAATATGATAACATCAACTGGCGACTCTTCTTAGATGCATCCAAGGAAAGCATAAAAGCTGTTTTGCCTCACAATGGGAACACCCTGACATCTGTTCCTATTGATTACAGCACAACCATGAAAGAATCATATTAAAATTTAAAAACAATTTTAGCAAGCATACATTATGAAGTCCATAAATGGCATGTTTGTGCAGATTTCAAGGTTATAGCCATGCTCACTGGCCTTCAGCCAAGCTATACTAAATTTTGTTGCTTCTTGTGCTTATGGGACTCTAGAGCAGGAGCTGAACACTATGTACGCAAGCACTGGGCTGCTAGAGATGAAATTGAGCAAGGAAAACATAACATCAGACACAAACCACTTCTGCAAAGTGATAGAATCCATTTACCACCGTTGCATATTAAACTCGGTTTGTTCAAGCAGTTTGTGAAAGCACTAGACAAGGATTCCTTGGCATTTGCATATCTTGCAGAAAAGTTCACTTCATTAAGTCGAGCTAAAATAAAAGAAGGTATCTTCATAGGCCCCCAAATTCGAAAAATTGTTATTGATGAAACTTTTAACACACATCTCACGAGAAAAGAAAAATGTGCCTTTGAGTCATTAAAGAAAGTTTGTGATAACTTCCTGGGAAAACATCGTTCAGAAGACTATGTGCAAGTTGTCAATGATCTATTGCATCATTTTCATGATATGGAATGTAACATGTCTCTAAAAGTTCATGTGCTCCACTCTTATTTGGATTATTTGCTGAGAATCTTGGCCATATGAGTGATGAACATGGCAAAAGGTTCCATCAAGATATTTCATTAATAGAAAAACGTTTTAAAGGAAAATGGAACACTAGTATGTTGGCAGACTACTGCTGGAATTTAAAAAAGGATGATGACACTCTACACAAGAGAGTTTAGAGGACATATGTTGTTTAAACTGCTGAATTCGGTGTTTTTTTTTTTCAAAATAATTAATAATAAAGTACATGAAAATGGTACCTAATCAAGAGAAATAAATGTCAGATTTGGAATCAGCATACTTTTCTTACACCGAAACAGGTCTTGTATGTCTTGTACTTTTTTTTCAATTCAAATTTGTTGCACAGTGTTATCGTGTTCTGTGCTAAGACTATACTGGCTTGACTATCACAATTAATTACTACGGGGCTTGTAATCAATTCTGGCTCTAAAGTAGTCTTCAGGATATTTTTAAGGTAAGTGCTTCCTGGGTCGTGTGTGTGAGCGCGATAAATTCTGCTTCACACGTAGAGAGAGATACAATCTGTTGCTTTTTAGATTTCCATGAAATAATAGGCCCATTTTCTGAGAGTGAAACAATATCCAGATACACTCTTGCGATCTTCGTCGTTTGCCCAGTCTGCATCCGAAAAACCTTCTAATTTTAGGGGATTTCTTGATTTTCTAAATACTAACTTCTGGTCTTTAGTTCCTTTTAAATAACGTAGGACTTGTTTAGCTCTGTTTAAATCCTTCATTGTCGGTCGTGATAATTTATGTGACAGTTGTGTTACTGTATAGCATATGTCTGGCCTGGTTGCAGTCATTAAATATATAAGACTACCTATGATTTCGCGATATTGTGTGTCATTTATTATTTCAGATTCTGTGTGTATATTTTTATTAATATCATTTTCGACCGGTGTAGAGCGTTTCTTGCACTCTCCCATTCCAAATTTTAATAGTATTTTGTCGATGTATCCCGATTGAGTCATCGTAACAAGTCCTTTGCTTTGAGTAAATTCTATCCCCAGAAACCAGGATATTTTTCCAAGATCGGTCATTTTGAATATTTACTTAATTAGTTCTTAACATCAGTTAACATTATGTCACAATTTGAGGCGATTAAAATATCATCGACTCACAAAACCAAAACCAGTAGTTTATCGTCTTTGTGTTGGGTATATAAACAGGGGTCTACAGTGCATTGTCTAAATTGTTGTCTAATAATATAATCATGGAATACTGTGTTCCAACACTGAGAACTCTGCTTTAGACCATATAATGACTTGTTAAGTCGCCACACGCTATTTTTATTTTTCATTATAAATCCCTCTGGAGGGGTAATATAAATTTCACAGTCTATTGGGGCATTCAAATAAGCATTTTTTACGTCCATTTGATGGATGTTTAAATCATATTGTGATGCGACTTGCATTAAAATTATGATTGTCGTTAGGTTTGTGGTCGGTGAAAACGTAGAAAAGTATTCTTTACCGTAAATCTGAGAGCACCCCTTAGCAACAAATCTTGCTTTGTACTGTTATACGCCTGATGCTGTACTCTTTTTTGTAAAGACCTATCTAGTAGAAATAACATGTTTATCTCTTGGGAGAGGCACTACCGTATAGGTATCATTTTCGGTTAAGGCATCTATTTCTTTTTTCATGGCAATTTTCCATTCATCACAATGTTCTGAATTAATGGCTTCGTTGAAGCTTTTTGGCGCATGTTCCATTGAATAGCAATAGTCGATTTGATAATCTTTTATATTGTCAACCACAAAAAAAATCGGGTCGTCTTCTATTTCTTTTGGGATATCTTTCGACTTTATCATCATCATCATCATGGACACTCTCGTCTCCGTCATTTTTGTTGTTTTCGTTTGTTCTAATTATTTGAGGTAATATAATTTCATCCTCTTCATATGACGATTTTCGTCTATAAAATTAAACGTGTCTGTGAATTTTACACACCGGATTCTTTTTATTTTATTTTTTTTTTCGGGAGAAAATATTAATATATGTCTTCTGCTTAAATTTGTTTTTTTTACCGCAGAAAGATTCATATGGAGTTTTAGATATTGTTTTGTTAAAGCGCCTGTTGCGTATATAGGCTGCCGCCATAAGTGCATACGTCCAGAGGTTTTTAGGGAGTTTTGATTCAATGAGTAGGCATATTGCAATTTCAAAAAGTGTCCGCCACGCACGTTCAGCAGTCCCGTTTTGGTGTGACGATCTTGGAGCTGATATTTCATGCCTGATATGATGGTTAATTAGTAAAAGTTCAAAATCTTTATTGGTGCATTCCGTACCGTTGTCAGAGGGAATACACTTGATTTCACCGTAGGGGGCCATGTCGGCCAGATATTTCTTAGTTGCTAGCAGGGTATCAGAGTTGTTCTTTAAAAAGTAAACCATTATTAAACCTGAATGGTCATCTACGAAATTCAACACATCTATAATGTTCTCTGGTCATCGGTTCTACGGGACCGTTCAAGTCACAATGCACCATTGATAGGATTTTTTGGCCTTTTTGTCTGGTATCTTGTTTTGATAGTTTGTCATTTTCCCTTGCGTACAGACGTCGCAGTTGAAGGTTTTTGATGTTTGTATTTGCATTCTATCAACTACAGTCGGCAACTTTTTTATCTCTATATAAATAAAATGAACTCATTTTTCCCCTCCGACTTTGACCTTTATAGGACTGCAGCTGTATACATTTGGTGCAGCCGTATCATACACAAACTGAATCACGACATCTGCCGTATGTTATAGGCTTATTACCTATCCAGTATCTCGCTGATCAGAGTTTCCTATATTCTGTCTGGTGAGAGTCCACTGTAGAAATCGGTTACATTTAATGGAAGTAGTAAAGTATACTCTCTCTACTAAATCCATCCTTCCACCGCCACTCACTTACACCGTTCCAGACCGTTCACAGGAGACATTTAAAACCGACCACCGGTTAGAATTTATCTAAAAACTGGACTGGACTTACGCTGAAACGAACCACGCTTACTTTGCCATTGGTTAGCATAAAACAGAAACACAATTTATAAAGCATTTATTATAATAAAATTAGATTAAAACAGAACACAATCCGTTACCTGGAATTGAATTCACAATTACATTACTTCGATTTCGTTATAAACCGCGTGGTTAGAGTTTTATGAAAACCTGGATTGACATTTACGTGAAACGCACCAAACTTACTTTCACAAACACAACTTCCGTTTTGCTCTTTCCTTTCGTTCTTTTTTTCTTTCATTCTTTCTTACCTTTCGTTGTCGTTTTCGCTTTTTTGGTGATGGTGATACTTCCCCATGTTTCTCTTTCTTTCCTTAAACATAAACACAAACTAAACGCTATACGTTATCTTGAATTGCATTACCGAACACATTACTTCGATTACTCGACTTCCATAAACTTTAGACTCGCGTTGGTAGGGTTTTCTAAAAATCAGAACTGCGATTTACGGGACGGCATGTATAACATCGTTACATTTTCATTTTCATTTTCTTTTGTTGTGCTGATGGTGGTGGGGATCTACTTTCCTATGTTTTCAGTCTACACGATATTTCACTTTTGTAAAGCTATTTCTTACCAAACTTCCTTTATAATCTTTCCTTTCGGTCTTTCCATCTTTCTTTCTTTTCTTTCCTTTTTCTGCTCTTTCCATTGTTAAAACGAAACGAAACAACCTGATATTCCAGGTTTTACTTACACTCTATCACTCTACGACTCTACGACTCTTACTTGTGTATCCAACTCTATTTGTGCCACGTTCCTTTACTTTTTCACCGTACCACTTACCAGACGACATTCAGGTAAATAGAGTTTTATATGCGGCGATATTCACGTAATGGACTTCCCTTTTTGTTCTTTTTCTTGGGGGCCGGTTTACGTTACTACACGTTAGCCATGGATCGGGCGACGGATCGGGCGACACCCGCATTCCTCGCTGTCAGACGATAATACGACTTCTTTTTTTTAATTTTTTACTTTTATATTATGCTATGTTTCCACTAATTTCGGAATTCATACTCAGAGGACGGGTGACTTATTACATCAGTGGTTATTTATTTATTATTTTTTTGCAATTTATTACTTTTTTCCCTTGGTGGAAGTTTCATTAAACCATTGATACAAAGCCTATCTGAATATCAGCAGACGACGTTCAAATGGGAAGAAACCGACTACGACCACAATGCAGACAAACAGGTTTTCTTCAAAATCATCTGCAACGGATCGCTTACACAAAATAAAATATACCAAAATAATAAAACAACAACAACCAATAAACCAAAACAAATACACAATTACTTAAGAAAAAAAAAAAATAATAATAATAATAATAATAATAATAACACCAGTAGATAATACAAAAACTATATCTGGGTAATTACTTTACCCTACAAAACTACATAAATAAAAACTATAAATTTTAATACCAACAGGAAATACGCATACTTACATTTTTCAGCGTACGATTCTTGGGGTTATTCAATATTGTTGCATTTTTATTCTTTCCGGTTTGCTTTTTATTTCGTTCTTTATTTACTTCCTTTTTTTCGGGGGGGGGCATCTACCAATGATTTTAACACACATTTTCCATTGCGTCATGTACGAAATTTTACTTTGTTGTTTTTTGCGAACGCCAATATCATTCGGTTTGGCTCTAATTAATTCATGTTTTGTACTAACAAGGTGTTTTTTTACAATGCACTTCACTTTACTAATTAACTCGGAAATAGACACAGAAAACTTTATTTTTCACCTGTACAAACACTTCACTTACCTAATTTACTCGGAAATAGACCCAGAAAACATTATTTTTCACGTATACAAATACTTTTTTCTCCTTTGGCACATTAAGTTTACTTCTTACTCTTTCGAATACAATAGAAAACTCATAGGAAACCTACAAAATATTTAGGATAAATTGGCTTGCACAACTAAGTCCCTCATTTTTGCCCGCCCAATTTTTTACAGTTTACATATTTGGGTCCTTCTGTTTGCCGGGGGGCGATTATAACTCCCCCAAAACCGGGGTATTGGAAACATCCACAGCAAAAATTGGCCACTACAAGAACTATGATTATTTCCATTTTTGTCCGCAATAAATAACAAATAAATATACATCATTACCGGTTTATTTCGTTTGCAAAATACAGTCCGATGTTTGCATTTACATAAACTTTACTCCCCTCATATATTATCTACATCGATTCATAATGTGGTAGACTCATACATTTCGTTCATTAATGGAAATGTTGAATTTATTTCTTTCGTCGGTAGAAGAGGGGGGCAATAAAAACATAAACTGAATTCTGTCAGTTTTTTCTTCTTCAGTTGAAAAGGCAATCAAATATCAAAAGTCAAACATCAAGACCATAGAGCTCATTAGTTGAGTATGTAACAATTTTTCACTTTTTACACAATACAATCTTTTATAAAATATGCCACCAAATAGACTTCCCTTAGTCGTAATACAACAGCAGTTGCAACCAGAAAAAGAAGTCGACAATGGGAACATTATGAACAGTCTCAGGAAGACACTTCTGGTACTTCCTTGAAAGAAAATGCAAATCAGGACTATGGGTCACATCAGGTTACTTTTGACCCAGACTTATATGAGGCGGACCAGTCGCAACCTACGGATATAAACACATATGTGGAACTTGGGGTTGCGCAAAACAGACATGCTATATTAGAAGCAATGCAGAGACACACATTACGCACAACTGCTCCTAAATCATCTTTCTGGTTGCACGAAGGACGTACATATGAGGCTACACGGACTTATCAATTACGCTCAGATGTTGAAATTGGCACATTGAGTAATGGGACACCTTGCAGACAATGCAAAGCAAAGAAATGGAATCGGGAATCACCAGGTATCTGTTGTTCTGGTGGAAAAGTTATTCTTCCAGATTTAGGTATACCTCCTGAACCATTACGCTCACTTATTGATAACAATTCAATTAACTCAACACATTTCTTGAACAACATCCGGAGTTACAATAACTGCTTCAGTATGACAAGCTTCGGTGCTGAACAAATATGTGAAGGAGCCTACATGCCGACATTTAAAGTTTGTGGGCAGATTTCTTATAGACTTGGTTCTTTGCTTCCCATCGATACTGGAAATCCACATTATCTTCAAATATATTTCATGGATGATGATCAGCAAGAAGCTACGACAAGATGTAATTATGCTCCCAAAACAAAGTTTGACATTGTTCTTGATTTGCAACATGTGCTTCACCGAGAAAATAACTTTATCAAAAACTTCAAGATGGCTATGGAGCATGCCCCATGTGATGATTTCAAAGTAGTTAGACATGCTGATAAAACTCCAAGACAAGAACATAAACGTTGTTTCAATGTTCCAGATGCACCTGAGGTTGCTGTTGTAATAGTCGGTCAAGAATTTCATCAGCGAGATATCATCTTGCATCGCAGAAACCATCAACTACAGCGTATTGCTGTAACACATTGGGCATATGATGCTTTACAGTACCCAATCATTCATTGGACAGATCAAGAAGGTTATAATTTCTTTGTATGGCAGACAAATCCTCAAAATAAAGAGTTAGTAATAGGAAAAAAAATATCAGCTAATGCTTTCTACGCATTCCGAATTACGGTCCGTGATGACAGTTTTAATATTCTGATTAAATGTAGGAGCCTATTCCAACAATACATAGTTGACATGTATGCTAAAATAGAGCATGAGAGGCTTATCTACATTAAAACTCATCAGAGGGAGCTAAGAGTTGCTGATTACATTCACTTAAGAGATTCTGTAAATATTGATGGCAACATTGAAAATGTGGGCCGTTTGACCATACTACCAGCAACATTTACTGGGGGACCACGATATATGCATGAACGCACACAACATGCATTGGTCTATGTGAGAAAACATGGAACTGCTGATTTATTTATAACTTTTACCTGCAATCCCAAATGGCCAGAGATTGTGAATGAACTCCTTCCATATCAACAACCACATGATCGGCATGACCTCATAGTAAGAGTTTTTCATCTAAAGCTACGTGTCCTTATGGATTTGCTTACAAAAGGAAACATTTTCGGAGTGGTTGTAGCATATATATACACTGTTGAGTGGCAGAAAAGAGGATTGCCACATGCTCATTGTCTGGTTTGGCTTCAGCAAAAATTGAGATCCTCTGACATAGACTCTGTTATCAGTGCAGAAATTCCTGATCCTGTAACAGATCCAGTTTTACATGATATCATTAGACACAACATGATTCATGGACCATGTGGAACATTACACAGCTCTGCACCATGTCTCAAAGAAGGAAAATGCTCTAAGAGATATCCAAAGAAATTTTAAATGAAACTCGGTCAGATCAAAATGGTTACCCATTATATCGACGATTGCCTACTGATGCTGGAGGCTTTGAAACAATAGTTACCCTCCCTGGGAATGCAACGTTTCATGTAGACAACCGATGGGTTGTACCATACAATAAACCCCTTTGTAAGATTTTCAATGCACATATCAATGTCGAATATTGTAATAGTGTACAATCAATTAAGTACATTTGTAAATATGTAAATAAAGGCAGTGATCAAGCTGTCTTCACATTGGAAAATAATGCTCATGATGAAGTTAAGAGATATGAAACCGGCCGTTATATTTCCACTAATGAAGCCATTTGGAGAATACTTAACTTCCACATACATGCGCATCATCCCACAGTTATTCACCTCGCAGTGCATCTAGAAAATGGACAGCGGGTTTACTTCACTGAAAATAACGCAGCTAATAGAGTTGCACATCCATCTCCAACTACTTTAACAGCGTTTTTCAATTTGTGTAAAACAGACGCTTTCGCACGTACACTTCTGTATGCTGAAATTCCCGCTTATTATACATGGTACACTCATAATAAAATATTCAAGCGACGCTTACAGGGTAGGTCAGTTCAAGGCTACCCGTGTGTTAAAAAAAACTGAAGTTTTGGGCAGGGTATACACGGTGCATCCAAATCATTTTGAATGCTTCTGTTTGAGACTACTTCTACATCATGTTAGAGGTACACAGAACTTTAATGATCTAAAAAATATTAATGGTCAAATTATGAATACATTCAGAGATGCATGTGCTGCACATGGACTGCTTGATGATGATAACCACTGGGATGCTACATTACAGGAAGCATGCTTGGCCTTTTGGCCAAGACTAGTTTGTGCATCCGTCGAGGAGCCAAGTTTCAATACGTGTTCCCCCCTTAGGCATGGCATGGGCGGTGCTGGGTCCTACGGAACCCATCCCGCCTAGGTTAGCATTATAAGTTCAGTAAAGTAACTCTTGACTGGTGGTAATAATGAGATCCTGTTCCTGATTTTATTTTTTGGTATTAGAGAACCTCTGAGTCTGCCCAACCCCCTGCTCCTCATCTTTATTTTCTGATGCCCCCGGTCATCCCCCTACTCAGAGGTCACCTTCCTACCCCCTCCATCCGTTGCTTTATTTTCTCCCACCTCCATTAAGGCGACTTCCCCAAACCCCATTAGGGATGCTCTGCTTGTTTTCGGTTCCCCGGAAAACAGTGGGGGATCTAGCTACATAGAATAGTACAGGGGGGTCTTACTAACAACACATTAGTAGTTTTTTCCTTATTTTTGAAATGAACATTTTCATTAGTTTTTTCCCACTCCACGAACATTTTATGCCAATTAATTCAAGAACTCTTTCTAATGAAATCGAACTTTATTTTCTCACACATACACACACACAAAAAAAAAATGCACACACAACATACAGAAATGAATATACAAATTGTACATAGTTAAATTTTACATTGAACGCTGGGGTTATTAGTTAGATTAGGATCCACAGAGTGATTGAGGCATTTTGGTAAATGTTGCCAGTCAAGAGTAAGACTTCAAAATCTCATCTGTTACATAGTCAAAAAGACCCTGTACCCTCCCCCTCCCAATTTCTTGTAGGGCCTTGTGCCTAATTTTGTTGAATTGAATTTTTTGTACGTTTTTTATGTTCAATTTTTTCTTTCTCAATAAAATATATAAACAAGATCAAAGTGTAGTATCTGTTCTCTCAGTTACTAAACTTTCCGCCACCGGGCTTTCGGGCTAGGTTAAGGTGTTTTCATACTAACCTTCGTTAGCAAGGACCGACCCCCTCCTTTGGGGTGTCAGGACCTAGAGGACCGACTCCATATTTGTGGGAGCTTGGACCCGGAAACCGATCCCCTCTTTTGGGAGACTGGAATCTCGGGACCAACACCACTATCGCTGGTAGTTGAGACCTTCTTTTTTCATTTGTTGTTTTTGCATGTTGTTTTTTCTTCGTTTCGGTCTCACTTCTCGAGACTGGGATGGTCTAATTTCTCAACACTTAATTGCCTGAGCAGCACTCTGACCTGCCAGGCCCAAACTTTGTCTATCTTCGCTTCTCTCCCAGTGGATCGAGCAGACAGGGTTCTCTTTCTCGCTTCCGTTGGGGTAAGTTAGTGGGTAGGGTGACGTGGGGTAGGGCGGGTGCTTCGTTTCTGCTCCCCTTTGTGGGCAGGGATGCCTATCCCCTCTCTCTCTTAATTGCGACGCGGCACTCTGACCCGCTTGCACCCACTGCGTCTTTCTTCTCTGCTCTCCCCCCTCGCGGGGGGATCTGAGCTGCTAACCCGACATCCCCGTGAGGGGAAGTCAAAAACTCTAATTTCTGCAAAGTCCGCTCCTCCCCCTCCTCCCCCTCCATTCCCCTGGGTTTTCTTTTCCCCCACTACACTTTGGTCCGCGCCAGCGGCCAGTGCAACCGCCACGATGCCAGGCAGGAGGGGTACGTCACCCCAAATGCACAGCATCTCAACTGCTAACGACTCCCTATGTGAGGGAGCTGATGCATCTCCCGGCGAGACGGCGCCAGGAAACAAGGTAGGGCCCCGGCGCCCGGCGACCTTGGAAGAAAGCGGGAGGGTAGGGCCGCAGCCCGCAGCGACCCCCCGAAAAGCACCTGCAACCGCTCCCCACGAGGGCAACCCAGCGGAAAAAGCTGCCGTTAAGTCACTAGCTGGGGAAAGTGCAGAACCCAGCCAACCAACTGCACCCCAGGACGGCAGAACCAAGGGAGGAAGACCGGGGAACCCATCCCCCGCTCCCCCTAAGGGCGACTCCCCAACAGGAAAGGAGGAAAACAGCACCGCGGACCAAACCGAGGCGCTGGATGAAGATGTAATAGCCTCTATCTGCTCACTATTCGGCGGGGAAGACAGTGATTGGCCCCCCAACACTCCCCAAGAGGACCAAATACGGAAAAGGGGTGACTCTCCGGCCAGTGGTAACAAAAGCAAGCTGGAAGGAGAGACACCCTTGACAGTACCTACCAAGGCTCCAGCTGGGAACACGGCACCAGAAGGGGAGACACCTCCATCCCCCAAGGGGACAGCCACCCAGCAAAGAAAGAAAATAAGAAAGGGGAGCGGCCCGGAGAGCAAACCAAGCCAGGACCAAACAACGCCAAAGACACAATGGTCTACTTTGCCTGGTAACGGCCCAGTTCCGAAGCCAAAAATTCCCATAACAGGAGAGAGCCCCACAACACCAGCTACGCCCCCCAACCCGAGTCCAGCTGACTCCCACCAGGATGGAGGACCGGCATGGGGCCCCAAAGAGCAGCAAGGGAAGTTGACGCCCGAAGACTACAGAGCACTCTTCGACTCCACTTACAAGGAGTATACCCAGGGGAACAACATCCAACCCCTCCCGGGTCAAGTGGAAGTTCTGGAGAAAAGAGTGCTCTCGCTGATAAGTTCAGACACCAAGACAAGGGGTCTGACGGGCGTCAACAAGGACACCATGATGAACGTGTTGCTGGAACAGAACATTCCCGCCAACTACATCTGTAGAAGGAGTTACGCACAGTGGGATGTTCTGCTCCCCACCTCCGAGGACGCAGTCAGGCTGTCCAGGACCTGCCATCAGAGCAGGAACATAAAGCTCCAACCCATTTATATGAACAAGAGGAGAGCAAATGTTTCTGCTCTAAACGTCCCCTGCTATATGGAGGCCAAACAACTGGGGGCCATCCTAAGCCAGTATGGGGACGCAGAGGAAGGCACCCCGGTCCGCGGATTAAGAAACATAATGACTGGGGACTACAAGTACAGATGGTCCTGGACAAGGCTGAATTCTACGCCATCCCAGCCACACTCAAGTTCGGAGAGTGGACACTCTCCCTTATAGTGGAAGGGAGGAGGCCTCATTGCTGGCTGTGCACACAACAAGGGCATATGGCGAAGGACTGTCTAAAGAGGAATGGAGGGAACAAGCGTGACAAAAAATCAATCCGCTGCTCCCGCGCCGGCCGCAAATCCTCCAGAGGCACCGACAGGCTGGGTGACGGTCGTAAAGAAAGGCAAGATCAACAAACAGCTATCCTTGCAGACAGTCACCCAAGACCAAGAACAACCGAAGAGCGAAACGGAGAAAACACCCTCCTCCTCAAACAAGAGGAAACTACCAGAATCTGAGGAGGAGGCCGCGTCAGAGGCAGAGGAAGAGACAACAACAGTCTCTATGGCCCTGAGCACAACAGAGATCAGGAGGGCCAGGAGGAGGAAAAGCCGCAAGACACGCGCAAACCCTCCTACCCCCACTGAGACTGAGAAGGACTCCCTCGCAACAATAACACAGGATGAGCCCCCTGTGATCCCAACACCCCAGCAACCCGAACAACCTTCCCCCTCTCCTATAAAGGCCCCAAGAAACTCTTCCCGCCCCTCATCCCGTGACAGGAGCCAAAAAGAGGAAAACGAGCAGGCTACCCCCTCCCCAAGCGCTCAGCCTCCCCATCAACCAAAAGAGGTCCCCTCCCCCACTCCCAAAGTCCGCACTGAACGGACCAAAAAGCTCCCCTTCCTGCCAGGAAGCAGGATTTGTGAAACAGACCCTCTCCAACCGGCTCCGGACCTTAAAGGACAACAGAAGGTCCGGTACAATAAACTAAAAAACTTTGAAAAAGTCGGTGGAGACCTAGTAACAGACCCCACTAAATTCAAGGACGCTCCCTTGTTGACCACTTTCGTTAGGGTCAACAAGGACGCTAGGACTGGAGGAATGTGGGCAATGATTAAGGCAGCAAAGAATGCGATCCCAGACCAGCAGCTAATGGATAGGGACCATCCTTCGCTGACCAACATTTTCTTTAAATGTGAGGGTAGAATCCCCATGTATGTACACCCATCGCTATACAGGGCACTCAAGCTAACCTTCCCCCTGGACGTGGGGGGCGTGGCCAAGGATGGATCACCTTCATCGGATTTACTTACCGGCAGCCTTGGCCAGGCCTGCCATGTCCTCACTGCCCAGGATTTCAGACCCGTCTGTGACAGTGCTTGAGGTAAGTGATCATGTCTTTGAACTTGGCTACATTGAATGTGAGGGGCATCAGGTGTCGAAGCAAGGCCTCGCGCGTTGTGAGAGACTTGGTGTCCCTCAAGGTAGATATTGCCGCTATCCAGGAGACCCACTTTGTTTGTGACGGGGATTGTCAGGTGCTGGTAAACGATTACGATGTCTACTCAGCATATGGCAATACCTATAGTTGTGGAATCTCCTTGCTAGTGAGTCGCACCCTGTCAGCGTCGGTGAATGTTGTTCACGCAGGCGAGGACGGGCGGGCGCTTGTTGTTGATGTTGCTGTTAATTGTAGTGTTTTTCGGATTGTTGCTGTTTATGCTCCCAATGCTGCTGTAGAGAGGGCAACCTTTTTTCGACGGTTGGAGGGCTTCTTAGTGGATCCGGAACGGTTAGTTTTAATGGGGGATTGGAATGCAATCCTTGATCCCAAAATAGATAAGGTCGGGGGGACTAGCGGGTCGGCGTGGTGTGACAGCAGTCTGTCTGACCTGATGGCCTCGTGCGATCTCGTCGACAGATTTCGTCTGGATCATCCGGGGCGGGAGATGTGGACGTGGCATCCTGTAGTGCCTTCCCATCCAAGCACTTACTTGGATCGGATGTTAGTTAGAAGAGGCGATGTAGACTTCCTATCTTGCCCCACGTTCCACTTGCTAGGACACTCGGACCATAAACTTGTTATGGCCCGTTTGAGCTTAAGTGCTAGGCCTAAACTGGCCGGATACTGGAAGTTCAACAGCACCTTGTTGGAGCTGGAGGACTACCGGTTGGAGGTCACTGAGCTAATTCAGCGGGCTTTAGTGGGGGCGGTTACAGGGAGTAAGTGGTGGGTTAGTCTCAAGGCCAAAATTAGGCGCTTCTCTGTCCAGTATAGCCAACGCCTCGCGATAGATAAGGCTAAGGCAAAGAAGCGTTTAGAGGATAAGCTGACCCGGGCGGTGGAGGGGGGACCCCCTAGAGTTAGCACTAGCTAAACAAGATCTCAACCGCTTGGCTAGCGAGCGGTATGAAGGTCAAGTAGTTAGGGCTAGGTTAAACAAAGTTTCTAACGAGGCTGTGAATGTTGACGCTGTTGAGCGTAAGGCTGCTTTAAGGCGCGGTTCGGATGGGTACATTCGTAAAGTACATAACCTGGAAGGACAGCCCTTAGTATCGACTCGGGAGATCTGCGAGGGGTTTCGGGAGCATCTATCGGTGCGCTTCACCCAACTACCCGGACTCAGGGTTGATGAGTTTGGCAGCTATTTGGCTGACTCGCCCCGCCTCACGGCGGCTCGGGCGGCTAGCTGTGATGGTCTTATTACTGAACATGAGGTCATTACTGCGTTGAAGCAGGTCGGCTATAACAAATCCCCGGGTCTTGATGGTTTACCCTACGAATTTTACTTGAGGCTGTCGCCCATGTTGGTCCCTATTCTGAAGGATATGTTCAACCATTGGTTTGCCCAGGGTTCCATCCCTGGACAGGTGACCAAGGGTGTGATCACATTGCTGAGGAAAGGTCAACGGCATGGTGGGAGGGAAAACTTTGATGATTTTAGGCCCTTGACTCTGCTAAACACAGAGTTAAAGATTTTGGCAAAGATTCTTGCGAATCGCTTGCAGGTTGTCATCACTGACTTGATCGAACCGGACCAGACTTATGCTGTGAAGGGGAGATCGATTCAAGACAATTTGCACTTGATACGCTCGATCATAGAGTGGACAGAAGACGACGCCGAAGCCGCGCTGATCAGTTTGGATCAGTCCAAGGCATTCGATAGGGTCGACCATCGGTTCCTAGGATCTGTGCTAGAGGCCGCCGGATTTAATCCGGACTTCCGCAAGTGGATCTTTGTCCTGTATGACAGGCCGACGGTGGCGGTGCAGATCAACGGTAAGCTGTCGGAGTCATTCGCTGTCTCTCGGTCGGTGCGACAGGGTTGTCCGCTGTCGCCTCTGTTGTATGTCCTGGCGTTGGAACTCCTCCTTCGCAAGTTAAGGGACGAGGCGGCTACACCAGTCCTGCGCGGAATAGCTCTCCCTGGAGGCACACGAGCCAGGGTTTCCGCATTTGCCGATGACGTCACCGTGTTCGTGTCTTGCCTCACGGACGTTCAAGCGGTGGTCGAGGCGCTCGCTCGATACGAAGAAGTAACAGGGGCCATCTTCAACCCTAGCAAGTCTGTTGGCCTGCGGTTGGGGGCCTGGACCGGGGTAAACTCGCTTCCAGGTATTTTCAGCTGGACCGATGGACCGGTCCGCATTCTCGGTGTCTGGTTTGGACCGGGACTTCAGCTGGAAAAGAATTGGTCGGAAGTACAGTCTAAGGTCAAATCGTCAGTAAAGACTTGGATTGGAAGGAAATTGTCCTTGAAGGGTCGGGCGGAGGCGTGTGCTACATACGTCTTTCCGCTCATCCTTTACCGTTTGTCTGTACTTCCTCTCCCTGCAGAACGACTAACCCGCTTACAAGGGCGCCTCGATTCACTTTTGTGGAACGAGGGTAAGCATTATGTCTGCAGAGAGGTCTGTGTTCAAAATCCGAGCGAGGGAGGCCTGGGTCAGCCCAGTCTCTTGTGTCATAGAAACGCCGAGAGATTGGCTTTCCTGGGGCGTTCGCTTGAAGGAGACGCTCCTTGGGTCCCTGAGGTTGAGAACTCGTTTCCCAATCTCAAACCCAACCCTTCTGTAGAAGGTCGTCGTAGACCGAAGGGGGAGTCCAAGTTCTTCTCCGAATGCCGAACCGCTCTTAGAGCTTTGCCGGGGACCAATGTCCTCGATCAGCCAAGGAAGAAACTGTATCGGGATTTAGTGGAGGGGACCGCGAAGGATCCACTTTGTAGGCGGATGGGATGGTTGATGGAGGTTGTCCGTTCTCAATGGTGTTGGGCGCCGGGACGGGAGATTCTGAATAACTCGGAATTCTCCCTGACTTGGCGACTGGTCCGAAATGCGCTGCCCCTCTTCGACGTATTTTCCGGTATAAAGAACATACCAGCCGCTTCTGTCCGTGCTGTGACGAACGTGAGCCCGAAACAATCAAGCACGCGTATTTTAGTTGTAGCCGGATACAGCCCCTATTAAGGTACGTCGAGGGGGTAACAGCTCGCATCGATGCCGAGTATCTGCTCGATCTCGACGTAGGAACTTTTGTGTACAACATGGAGCCGCCGTTCCCCAGGGAGGAAAGTTTGGTTTTCCTGGCGATCCTAGCAGTAGCGCGCATGACCATTTGGATCACGCGCCTCAAGTTGGTCCACGAAGGGACATCTGTTCCTGATCGGGATCTGATCGTTTACTTTAAACATTTGCTTAAAGTAAAGATCAGATGCGATTGGAAGAGGTTGCCTAGAGTGGAATTTGACAAGAGGTGGGTGCACAGCACTAGTTTGTGCATCCGTCGAGGAGCCAAGTTTCAATACGTGTTCTCTCCTTAGGCATGGCATGGGCGGTGCTGGGTCCTACGGAACCCATCCCGCCTAGGTTAGCATTATAAGTTCAGTAAAGTAACTCTTGACTGGTGGTACAAATGAGATCCTGTTCCTGATTTTATTTTTTGGTATTAGAGAACCTCTGAGTCTGCCCAACCCCCCTGCTCCTCATCTTTATTTTCTGATGCCCCCGGTCATCCCCCATCCCCCTACTCAGAGGTCACCTTCCTACCCCCTCCATCCGTTGCTTCATTTTCTCCCACCTCCATTAAGGCGACTTCCCCAAACCCCATTAGGGATGCTCTGCTTGTTTTCGGTTCCCCGGAAAACAGTGGGGGATCTAGCCACATAGAATAGTACAGGGGGGTCTTACTAACAACACATTAGTAGTTTTTTCCTTATTTTTGAAATGAACATTTTCATTAGTTTTTTCCCACTCCACGAACATTTTATGCCAATTAATTCAAGAACACTTTCTAATGAAATCGAACTTTATTTTCTCACACATACACACACACAAAAAAAAAATGCACACACAACATACAGAAATGAATATACAAATTGTACATAGTTAAATTTTACATTGAACGCTGGGGTTATTAGTTAGATTAGGATCCACAGAGTGATTGAGGTATTTTGGTAAATGTTGCCAGTCAAGAGTAAGACTTCAAAGTCTCATCTGTTACATAGTCAAAAAGACCCTGTACCCTCCCCCTCCCAATTTCTTGTAGGGCCTTGTGCCTAATTTTGTTGAATTGAATTTTTTGTACGTTTTTTATGTTCAATTTTTTCTTTCTCAATAAAATATATAAACCAGATCAAAGTGTAGTATCTGTTCCGACAGATACTGCACTTAAGATAATTTGTACCAGTCAATGGAGGGGAAACCCTCTATACTGGGACAATTATTATTTTTTGTAACCAGAGTGCCCCCTTTTTGCCTACTTTTAGGGGAGCTGGTTTTACCTCACATTAAAAACGGCCTTGTACCTAATTTGCTTAGTGGGGGAGCAAATAAATACCATCTGTTCCGACAGATACTGCAAGCTATGACTAGCTATGACTAGCAAAGACCAGATGTGGGGGCAACCCCACATGCCTGACCTTTAACCAGCTCCCATTTCCCACCTCTCGTTAGCTGGTCCCCTTTTTCCCTTCCCCCTCCCTTCATTTCTCACATTAAAAATTGGCCTTGTGCCTAATTTGCTCGGTGGGGGAGCAAATAAATACCATCTGTTCCGGCAGATGCTGCACTTAAGATAATTTGTACCAGTCAATGGAGGGGAAACCCTCTATACTGGGACAATTATTATTTTTGGTAACCAGAGTGCCCCCTTTTTGCCTACTTTTAGGGGAGCTGGTTTTTACCTAACATTAAAAACGGCCTTGTGCCTAATTTGCTCAGTGGGGGAGCAAATAAATACCATCTGTTCCGACAGATACTGCAAGCTATGACTAGCTATGACTAGCAAAGACCAGATGTGGGGGCAACCCCACATGCCTGACCTTTAACCAGCTCCCATTTCCCACCTCTCGGGAGCTGTTCCCCTTTTTCCCTCCCCCTCCCTTCACTCCTCACATTAAAAATTGGCCTTGTGCCTAATTTGCTCGGTGGGGGAGCAAATAAATACAATCTGTTCTGGCAGATGCTGCACTTAAGATAATTTGTACCAGTCAATGGAGGGGAAACCCTCTATACTGGGACAATTATTATTTTTGGTAACCAGAGTGCCCCCTTTTTGCCTACTTTTAGGGGAGCTGGTTTTTACCTCACATTAAAAACGGCCTTGTGCCTAATTTGCTCAGTGGGGGAGCAAATAAATACCATCTGTTCCGGCAGATACTGCAAGCTATTACTAGCTATGACTAGCTATGACTAGCAAAGACCAGATGTGGGGGCAACCTCACATGCCTGACATTTAAGCAGCTCCCATTTCCCACCTCTTGGGAGCTGGCCCCCTTTTTCCCTTCCCCTTCCCTTCACTCCTCACATTAAAAATTGGCCTTGTGCCTAATTTGCTCGGTGGGGGAGCAAATAAATACCATCTGTTCCGGCAGATACTGCAAGCTATGACTAGCAAAGACCAGATGTGGGGGCAACCCCACATGCCTGACCTTTAACCAGCTCCCATTTCCCACCTCTCGGGAGCTGGTCCCCTTTTCCCTTCCCCCTCCCTTCACTCCTCACATTAAAAATTTGCCTTGTGCCTAATTTGCTCGGTGGGGGAGCAAATAAATACCATCTGTTCCGGCAGATACTGCAGCTTTGACTAGCAAAGACCAGATGTGGGGGCAACCCCACATGCCTGACATTTAATCAGCTCCCATTTCCCACCTCTTGGGAGCTGGTCCCCTTTTTCCCTTCTCCCTCCCTTCACTACTCACATTAAAAATCGGCATTGTGCTTAATTTGCTCGGTGGGGGAGCAAATAAATACCATCTGTTCCGACAGATACTGCAGCTTTGACTAGCATAGACCAGATGTGGGGGCAACCCCACATGCCTGACCTTTAACCAGCTCCCATTTCCCACCTCTCGGGAGCTGGTCCCCTTTTTCCCTTCCCCCTCCCTTCACTCCTCACATTAAAAATCGGCCTTTTGCCTAATTTGCTCGGTGGGGGAGCAAATAAATACCATCTGTTCCGGCAGATACTGCAAGCAAAGACCATATGTTGGGGAACCCCACATATAAGACCTTGGTCAATGTAAGGGCAGCTCTTCATACAAATTGTCACTATCCAGCTCCCCTACTCCCCGGGGAGTTGGTCCCCATTTCCCCTTCACTCCTCACTTTAAAAATTGGCCTTGTGCCTAATTTGCTCAGTGGGGGAGCAAATAAATACCATCTGTTCCGGCAGATACTGCAAGCTATGACTAGCTATGACTAGCAAAGACCGGATGTGGGGGCACCCCACAGGCCTGACCATTAACCAGCTCCCATTTCCCACCTCTCGGGAGCTGGTCTTCTTTTTTCCCTTCCCCCTCCCTTAACTCCTCACATTAAAAATTGGCCTTGTGCCTAATTTGCTCGGTGGGGGAGCAAATAAACACCATCTGTTCCGGCAGATACTGCAAGCAAAGACCATATGTGGGGGCGACCCCACATATAAGACCTAGGTCAATGTAGGGACAACCCTTCATACCAATTGTCACTATCCAGCTCCCCTACTCCCCGGGGAGCTGGTCCCCATTTCCCCTTTACTCCTCACATTAAAAATCGGCCTTTTGCCTAATTTGCTCGGTGGGGGAGCAAATAAGTACCATCTGTTCCGGCAGATACTGCAAGCTATGACTAGCTATTACTAGCAAAGACCAGATGTCGGGGCAACCCAACATGCCTCACCTTTAACCAGCTCCCATTTCCCTACTCTCGGGAGCTGGTCCCCTTTTTCCCTTCCCCCTCCCTTCACTCCTCACATTAAAAATTGGCCTTGTGCTTAATTTGCTCAGTGGGGGAGCAAATAAATACCATCTGTTCCGGCAGATGCTGCAAGCTATGACTAGCTATGACTAGCAAAGACCAGATGTGGGGGCAACCCCACATACCTGACCATTAACCCGCTCCCATATCCCACCTCTCGGGAGCTGGTTCCCTTTTTCCCTTGCCCCTTCCTTCACTCCTCACATTAAAAATTGGCCTTGTGCCTAATTTTCTCGGTGGGGGAGCAAATAAATACCATCTGTTCCGGCAGATACCTTCGGGACAGCATCAAAGTGTTTTATCTGTTCCGGCAGATACTGCAAGCTATGACTAGCTATGACTAGTTATGACTAGCAAAGACCAGATGTGGGGGCAACCCCACATGCCTGACCTTTAACCAGCTCCCATTTCCCACCTCTCGGAGGCTGGTCCCCGTTTTCCCTTCCTCTTCCCTTCACTCCTCACATTAAAAATTGGCCTTGTGCCTAATTTGCTCGGTGGGGGAGCAAATAAATACCATCTGTTCCGCCAGATACTGCAAGCTATGCCTAGCAAAGACTAGATGTGGGGGCAACCCCACATGCTTGACCTTTAACCAGCTCTCATTTCCCACCTCTCGGGAGCTGGTCCCCTTTTTCCCTTCCCCCTCCCTTCACTCCTCAACTTAAAAATTGGCCTTGTGCCTAATTTGCTCGGTGGGGGAGCAAATAAATACCATCTGTTCCGACAGATACTGCAAGCTATGACGAGCTATGACTAGCTATGACTAGCAAAGACCAGATGTGGGGGCAACCCCACATGCCTGACCTTTAACCAGCTCCAATTTCCCACCTTTCGGGAGCTGGTCCCCTTTTTCCCTTTCACCTCCCTTCACTCCTCACATTAAAAATTTGCCTTGTGCCTAATTTGCTCGATGGGGGAGCAAATAAATACCATCTGTTCCGGAGATACTGCAAGCTATGACTAGCTATGACTAGCTATGTCTAGCAAAGACCAGATGTTGGGGCAACTCCACATGACTGACCTTTAACCAGCTCCCATTTCCCACCTCTCGGGAGCTGGTCCCCTTTTCCACTTCCCTCTTCCTTCACTCCTCATATTAAAAATCGGCCTTGTGCCTTATTTGCTCGGTGGGGGAGCAAATAAATACCATCTGTTCCGGCAGATACTGCAAGCAAAGACCAGATGTGGGGGTAACCCCACATGCCTGACCTTTAACCAGCTCCCATTTCCCACCTCTCGGGAGCTGGTCCCCCTTTTTCCCTTCCCCTCTCGCTGCACTCCTCACATTAAAAATCGGCCTTGTGCCTAATATGCTCGGTGGGGGAGCAAATAAATACCATCTGTTCCGGCAGATACTGCAAGCTATGACTAGCTATGTCTAGCAAAGACCAGATGTGGGGGCAACCCCACATGTCTGACCGTAAACCAGCTCCCATTTCCCACCTCTCGGGAGCTGGTCCCCTTCCCCCCCTCCCTTCACTCCTCACATTAAAAATTGGCCTTGTGCCTAATTTGCTCGGTGGGGGAGCAAATAAATACCATCTGTTCCGGCAGATACTGCAAGCTATGACTAGCTATGACTAGCTATGACTAGCAAAGACCAGATGTGGGGGCAACCCCACATGCCTGACCATTAACCAGCTCCCATTTCCCACCTCTCGGGAGCTGGTCCCCTTTTTACCTTCCCCCTCCCTTCACTCCTCACATTAAACATTGGCATTGTGCCTAATTTGCTCGGTGGGGGAGCAAATAAATACCATCTGTTCCGGCAGATGCTGCAGGCTATGACTGGCTATGACTAGCAAAGACCAGATGTGGGGGCAACCCCACATGCCTGACCTTTAACCAGCTCCCATTTCCCACCTCTCGGGAGCTGGTCCCCTTTTTCCCTTCCCCCTCCCTTCACTCCTCACATTAAAAATCGGCCTTGTGCCTTATTTGCTCGGTGGGGGAGCAAATTAATACCATCAAAGTGTAGTATCTGTTCCGGAAGATACTGCAAGCTATGACTAGCTATGACTAGCTATGACTTGCAAAGACCAGATGTGGGGGCAACCCCACATGCCTGACCATTAACCAGCTCCCATTTCCCACCTCTCGGGAGCTGGTCCCCTTTTCCCCTTCCCCCTCCCTTCACTCCTCACATTAAAAATTGGCCTTGTGCCTAATTTACTCGGTGGGGGAGCAAATAAATACCATCTGTTCCGGCAGATGCTGCAGGCTGTGACTGGCTATGACTAGCTATGACTAGCAAAGACCAGATGTGGGGGCAACCCCACATGCGTGACCTTTAACCAGCTCCCATTTCCCACCTCTCGGGAGCTGGTCCCCTTTTTCCCTTCCCCCTCCCTTCACTCCTCACATTAAAAATCGGCCTTGTGCCTAATTTGCTCGGTGGGGGAGCAAATAAATACCATCAAAGTGTAGTATCTGTTCCGGCAGATACTGCAAGCTATGACTAGCTATGACTAGCTATGACTAGCAAAGACAAGATGTGGGGGCAACCCCACATGCCTGACCATTTACCAGCTCCCATTTCCCACCTCTCGGGAGCTGGTCCCCGTTTTCCCTTCCCCCTCCCTTCACTCCTCACATTAAAAATCGGCCTTGTGCCTAATTTGCTCGGTGGGGGAGCAAATAAATACCATCTACATCTGCCTTGGCACATAATTTGAGACATTTGTTTGCTATCATGTTAACTACCTGTGCAGTATCTTATCCAACACGACTTTGGCATACACACAAAGAAGCATTAAGTGAAGATTTCCTTAGGGAACGAAATCAACATCCTGGGACTGGTATAACTTTTACAGACAAAATCTTCAGTACTGCTCTGATTCATATTGAAGATATTACATATAAGATGAATGGTAAAACCTGACAGATTTGGGTCTTACCTTACCTGATAGATCTAATACACATCCTATTGTTACTGCTTGGACACGTGAAATTAGCTATCAACCACATGAGCAAGCATCAATTGTTCGGGACGGTATTGCAAAACTAAATAGTGAGCAAATTCATGTTTTTCGAACTGTAGTTAATACTGTTGAAGATCAGCAAGGTGGCCTTATATTCCTTGATGCACCAGGAGGAACAGGAAAGACATTTGTTACTAAGTTAATTCTTGCAAAAGTAAGGTCAGAAGGAAAAATAGCTGTAGCTGTGGCATCATCAGGTATAGCAGCAACCATTCTTCCTGGTGGGAGAACAGCTCACTCCACATTCAAATTGCCATTGTCATTAATAAAAGATTCTATTCCAATTTGCCATATAGAACGAGGATCAGATTCAGCTAAAATTTTACAGAATTGTTCCTTGATCATATGGGATGAATGTACAATGGCACATAAAAAAGCATTTGAAGCTCTAGATAAAATATTGCGTGATCTCAAGTCACGTGATGTTGTCATGGGTGGCATCACACTTTTATTATCTGGTGACTTCCGACAAACGCTTCCTATTGTTCCACGTGGAAGTCCTGCTGATGAGCTCGATGCTTGCATTAAATTGTCATATTTGTGGAAGTACATCAAGACTGTAACCTTATCTACAAACATGCGTGTCCATCTTAATAGTGACCCATTGGCTGATAAATTTGCTTCCATACTTCTACAAATTGGAGATGGCAAAATTCCAACAGACAAACATGGTAAAATTGTAATTACTTCAAGTATTGGATCAATTGTTTCCTCACTCGCAGAACATTGTAACAAAGTTTACCCAAATATAGCTGCAAATTATACTAATCCTCAATGGCTAACAGAAAGCGCAATTTTAGCTTCAAAAAATGATATGGTACACATCATCAATGACCAAATGCTTGATGAAATTCCAGGTGAGGAACAAATTTACACTTCTCTAGATTCTACTGTAGATAATAGCCATGCTGTACAGTACCCTACAGAATTTTTAAAATCCTTGCAATAACCTGGTATGCCACCACACAAATTAAAAATGAAATCTGGATGTCCAATTGTGTTACTCAGAAACCTTGATGCTCCACGACTATGCAATGGAACAAGATTGTGTGCAACACGAATGCAACCTCATGTGATAGAAGCAGTCATATTGACTGGTGTAGCTACAGGCGAATTGACATTTCTTCCTAGAATACCAATTATTCCATCAGATTCAACAATTCCATTTAAAAGGCTTCAGTTCCCAATAAAATTATGTTTTGCCATGACAATAAATAAGTCGCAAAGACAAACCTTGGCAGTGGTTGGTCTGAACTTAGCTTCTTCTTGCTTTAGTCACGGACAGTTTTATGTAGGATGTTCACGGGTAGGTTCCCCACACAATCTATATATATTAGCACGAGAGGGTAGAACATCAAACATTGTGTATCAAAGAGCTTTATACAAATAGGAAAGCTAATTCTCCCTTCTATTATTATTTATAGTTATTTTTTGCTGTGAATTATCAACATGGCAGTCTCATAAGTATTGTCCACACTCCACCCATATTCTTGTCAGGTCAATGTTTTAAAACTCTGATAGGAAATTCTTATGGGAAGTTTCTAATCTTTTTCATTATAGAATGTGTACCTTTTTCTTTTCAAAATTTAATTTAATACAACCGTTCACTTCTTTCATGTTAAGTTACTTAAAATCACTAAACTCAGTTGCAGTGCTCGGTGGCATAGTGGTTAGCATGCCGGACAATTCACATTATATCTTCACATTCGCGCTGACCTACCGTAGTCTTTTTTTTTTCATAAACACCTAAAATGGATTTTCTTGGTGGCCGAGTTGTTAACATCGCATGTTTTTTTTTTCATACTTAATTTTCCAACTTCGCCCCAATACTCCGGGTTTGATCCTTCCTACTAACCTAACATCACTTTTTTTTCTTAAACAATCCCCACCCCGGAAACAAACACTCGGGCAACGATTTTTTTTATTCTTTTGTTTTGATTTACTCAAAACCGCACACACCTCGAAACATCCGAGCAACGCCGGGTACCCCTGCTAGTATCAGGAATATTGCAGTGTCCAAGAATTTTATGCCATGTCTGTAGATCATGGCAGGCGGTTTTTGATGTGACTACGCTATTTAAATAATATAGTCTTCCATTTTCTTTAATGTCGAATACAGTTCCATTCGGGTATACCAATTTTGATTTAATGGGGCTAAAGTTTATATTTGCACCTTGTTTTGTGGCAGCTTGTACAGAAAATATATTTTGTTTAAATTTTGGAATTAGAAGAGCGTTTTATAGAATACAGAAACACAGTTCACATTTATTGTTCTTTAGCGAGATTTTCGCATTGTCTCTTTTCAAAACGATATCATTGACTCGACTCCCGTCAGCTAGTTCTACAAAATGATTTTGTGGCTTAAAGTTGGGATCAAAATTGATAAAATCAGATTCCTTTGTAATCACATGTGCCGTGGCCCCACAATGTTCGCTAACAGAGCTCTCTACATTTTTAATGTAGTCGCCATTTTGAGTCCTGTATCTACATTGGAAACTCTTGTGATTAGGTCGTCCACAATTATAGCAAATAATTTTTGTAATTTTTTTAGGAAAATACCTGCTTTTGGCAAAGTTGCGTTTTTTATTCCTGGCATGGGTATAATTCGATTTTGGTGTTGTTATGTGTGTATTTTTAAATTTCAAAAATTTATGATTCATTTTTTTCTGTGATCATTTTTTCAGTTTCTTCGTAACTCCTGCGTGCTACCTTGAATTGGCTAAAAGTCATGGGTTTTTCTTTCTGGGTTATCACGGTGGTAAATGGCTTGAAATCACTCGGTAATCCCTTAAGGACCATGGAAATTAACCGACTGTCACTTATAACTTCACCAGACATTTTTAAAGAATTTGCAGTTGTCTCGGCTCTTATAATAAAACCAGTAATAGTTTCGGCTTCCATTCGTTTTAGAGAGGTCAGTTCAGTGTATAAGGAAATACTTTTTGGTTTTCCTTTCGATAAATAATGCTCTCTCAATATGTTTAATGCTTTGTAGCCGTCGTCCAGGGCTTCTCTCATTACCAGTGATAGACTCGATATTCAGAGTTCCTACCTGTCGCGGTTATCACCTGACGAAGGCCAGAGGAATAGTTGACCTAAACCTCGTCAAGCAACATCTAAGATAGATGATAATAATAGTCCGCAAGAAATAAATTAATAAATAATACTCATCTCATATTATTTAATTGGAATTATTTATTGAGATGAGTATTATTTATGAATTTATTTCTTGCGGGCAATTATTATCATCTTTCTTAGATGTTGCTTGACGAGGTTTAGGTCAACTATTCCTCTGACCTTCGTCAGGTGATAACCGCGACGGGTAGGAACTCTGAATCTATATATTATTTAATTGGAATTATTTATTATACCATTCGGTATGGACCTGACCATGGAAGATTAGATAATAAATAAACGTGGATCTATAAGACCAAAAAATCAAACCTTGATCACCCTTCGGGACCCGTGAGCGCAGTGGATAGAGACGTTGAGTCTCTACGGTTCCAGGTGAGAATTGTCTAAAAATAGCGGTTCCAATCCTACCCAAAGCCAGAGACTTACTTGGCCAAAAACATGGTGAGACGACAACAACTATAGATGACGAAGGCCAGAGGAATTGTTGGCCGGAACGTCGTGAAAAAACATCTAAGCAAGATAAGAATAATAGTTCGCAATAAAAAAAAATAATAAATAATGATCATATCTCAATAATGAATTCCAATAAAATAATATGACTCACTTGGATGTAGAAGAATTTTAAAAGTTATGTACTACAAACATCTGAGCACTATGCTCAGTTGTGCCTCTCTTTATACAATATTAGTGACTATGTGCAAACCTTCCATACATTGTCCCTAAGCTTTTCATGCTCAGTTTTCGTTTGAATTATGACACCCTTTACCCGTTACAATAGTAATAAAAATCAAATACTAGAATTGCCTCGTAACTTTACTCTGCGCACAATAAACTACAGAAACGGAATGGACTTCATCAATTCGAACCTCACATAGAGTTTAAAAAAACAATAAGGCAAGCAAGATAAAATTCAAAATATTCGCGATAAGATAAAAACATGTTTTTTTTTACATCAATAATAATTTACTAAGAATGCAAAGCACACGTACAAGAAAGAAAGATTAAATATGCTAGCGAAAAAGGAATATAAATATTGTTATTTTTCAAGAAAATAAGTTTATAATAAATAATACCAGGGCAATCTAAGAGATGAAAAATGTGTAACTCACATATCGTAAATCAGCGTCCGCAGGCTTAACCACCATGACTGCATAAATGTTGAAATCAATAAATATATATAGTAATGTATAAGAATATAAGTGAATAATATTAATATATTTAGTACGCAGCGTATCTTCCTATGTCTGCCTGTTTGTTTTTCTCATTCTATGAATATTTCTATGTAAATAAAAAAGCTCTTCTTCTCTCTCTTTCTTTCTATACAAATGAAAAAAAAATATTAATCTTGTAGATTCCACGAGAGAATGCCCACAATGCTACAACGTATCTATTGTTAAAAACTTACTAAACCGTGCAAATCTAATATGCATTCTTAGAATTAAAATAATGTCAAACAAGTCAATATTGATTATGAATTCCCTTATTATTCAATTGATAAACTACTAGAATTAATGATCCAAAACTTGTAAAAAAATACGACTACGACCAAGAATTAAACTCAATATCATCTCAGAACATATAAACATATATTATTTTAGGCAAATGCAAACAAACGTTTATTTATATGAAGAAGCTATGACCAATATTGTACATATATTCATATCCTCACACAGCAATAATTAAATTATATTTTTTTACATGGATCAACACTTATCAAGGCCCAAAGACCACTCCAGGATAAGTATCATTGACTGTAAGATGGTAGTGAAGTAATTGTTAAGTGTGTAAATTGGGTGGAATTTGTTTCTTTATGAGATTTACATTAGACTTTAAGGCTACCATGTTGTATTCAATTGGGGAGCTTGCCAGCGGAATTGTGTTCCAAAGGCTGGCAGATTTGGGAAAGAAGCTTGTTCATGGAGTCTGCGTTTACATTTAAGCAGAGAGGTAGAGTGAGGAAATCATATATATTTGTTGTAGCTAGTCGAGTGTGTTTTGCGAAAGTTTGATACGAAGGATTATGAATTGAGGTTTTCGTAAGTACCTGCCATGAAAATAGCGATAAAGTAGAGACTTTTCTTCTCTGGGAAAGAGGTTGCAGGGAAGAGAAAAAGAATATCACCTACTAAGTTTTTAACTTTATCAAGGCTGGATAGGGCGTAACTGACTAAGTATTCATTATAAAAGTTTTAAGATCCAAAGATATTGTAGGTTTGAGTGCTCAATTTTTGTCCCTTCAGAATTATGTAGAGTAAAAATTAATTATTAATATATGTTATTTCCCTGTGCGTGATCACGAGCGAGGATAGCTGTCTTTCAAAATTTTGATGCGGTAAACATGATTATGTTGTTTGAATTTAGACTTCACAAAAAGCCCCAAACACTGTCTCCAGTTTATTCCCCTCCATGAAGCTCTTCTCAGTTTTCACTTACGAGAAATGTTCTTGATAAGCCATGATTTAGAACGATTTTAAGATTAAACACATACGTTAATAGCTCTTATGTAAGATATCTAGCGGACTTCATCCAAAGTTCCCATTAAACAAACTCCCCACGCATATTATGCTATACCACATTCTACTTTGGTAAATACAGCATTGCCCGACTAATATGCACTAGCAGGACCCGTGGAATTCCACGGTACTAAAAAGCTTTGAAAACACACCAGTAAGAATTTCCTCATTGTTATATTAATCTCAAATCGTAACAGACTTACACTTTGAAGAAGTTCACCGCAAGTTGACCCGACCCCCTCCATTCGCCCAAACTCCATCAATTCAAATAAACGGACAGGTATAAAACTCGGGAGGATATTCTTATTTAAACAATCGTCAATACGTGTGAGAATACTTTCAAGGTGCAACACTCCATAATTTGATCGGGAATGACGTCATCACCGGAAGTTTGCCCTTCGTCCTTTACTCGGCTATTCCCACCTACTCGAATAAAAAGGAACGCATAAATCTTGGGAGGATAATCTTATTAAAATTATCGCCAATGTGAGGATAATCTCAATCCGTAACACAACTATCGCCATCATTTAAAGAGAAATCACATCATCACCAAAAGTGTACCCCCCTCTACTCGCCTATCCACCAGCTACTCTTATGAAATGCTTAGGAGGATATTGTCATCAAAACAATCATCAATCCAAATGATGAGAATTACAACTTAACAGACACTTGCCGCCTTTATTTAAGAGAAATGACGTCATCACCGGAATTATTAAGGAGTAGATATGTTCTTAAGGAGTAGATAGGTTCTGTCTATCGCCCGGCTTCCATACTCCTTCTTTGTCTATTATTCAGGCGCAGAGACAATATCACAGTGATTCGACAGAAAAACCCAATGGTAGATCTTGTTTCTTGTCTAGGGCAATGAATGCCGTTTCCCAACTCCCGACACACCCCACCCCTAAACCTGGGCACTTGAAAGTGCTTGAGTACCACATATGCCTGAGCAATTAGATTGGGTTGACCTTCCTCTTATGGGTTGAGGGTACCAGATTGACAGTTACTGGCTGCTGTTTCCGACTGGTAGTACAGGGGCCCTAACTCTTTGGTAGCGCTTAAAGCGGCTGCTCCATCAACAGTTGTATAATATCGGGATATTTGAAGTGTCATGTCGCGCATAGACAAGGGGCCCTTCACTCATCCTCAGTGGGCTTTCCTGAGGCCACAGTCTTAGTTGAAGAAGGGTCAGCTGACAGTCTACCTGTGATGCATGTGTGATACCGTGCATAACCTCCTGTTCAGCTCCCCCTTACCTAACTTAATTTCGTAAAAAAATATGATGGCAGTACAATCTAAAAATAAGCTTAAACCAGGCTTAGGGTCAAACAAATCCAACTTGCCTCCTCCCTTCAGGCTAGCATTCACAAATATCCGTGAGCTTAGAACAAAATTAAGCTGATGTTGAAGCATTTCTCCGAACAAATACCCCGGTATCTTAGCGCTAAGTGAGACTAACCTACACTACTCCATCCCTTCTACCTACTTTAACATGCCTGGATATCTCCCACTCTGCCATAAGGACTCTGACAGACACATGCACGGACTTGGAGTTTACATTCGTAATACCCTTCCCTTGACTAGAGAAACAAACCTAGAATTGGATGATCAAGCCTTTATTTGCTTTAGACTAATCTTGCAACACAAGGTTAGCTACTTTTTTTCTCTACAGCTCTCCCTCGACCCAAGACTGCACCATAATAAACAAAGTCTCGGACAGCATAGACACATCACTCTCCATCGACACTAGCTCCAAAGTACAGGTATTTGGTGACTTTAATGTCCACCACAAAAACTGGCTTGGATTCTCAACTTACACAGATGCAGCAGGCAGCAAAACTCATAGCTTCTCTATATCTATCACAAATTGTTACTTATCCAACCCGTTTCCCTGACCAGCAAGAACAACACGCATCATTTCTAGATCTGTTTTTGACCACAATTCCTGATGATTGTATAACGAATGCCGACAGCCCACTTGGGAACGCTGATCATGCAGTGATAATAGTTGAAATTGCCCTAAACTCTAGACCCAAAATTGAAGAGCAAATTCTCAAAACAACGAGATATTATAAAAAGGCTTACTAGGAAGCCATTGGAGATCTTATCAGAGATGCCCCATGGGGAAATATCTTTTCTCTTCCTGTTGAACAGTGTGCAAACGAGACCACTGAATGGTTCAAAACTGCAATCGAAGCACATGTTCCCATGCGGAAATTTTATAGCAAGCCCCACTCTCCCTAATGGTTTACTTCGACCTGCGAAACTGTCATTGCTCAAAGGCCGCATGCATACCGCAGATTTAACCGACATAAGTCCAGTTCAAACAGACAGAAGTAACGTTAAGAAAGAAATAGCGACAGCTAAGAGAGAATTTATGGAAACCACTAAAAACGCATAGAAGCACAAAAACTAGGAACTCGTGACTTTTGGAAAATCTACAACAGTGTAGTAAATAATGGGCAATCAACAATTTCCCCACTAACCAACAATCACGACGTTGTTTGCTCAGCAACCGAAAAGGCTAACATGCTTGCCAGTCGATTTGCCTCAAACTCCACACTGGACCTTTCCGACCACCCCCTACCTGAATTTCCTATGCGGACAGACGCCACGTTAGACGATCTACAAATCACCCCTGCTCAAGTACATACATTCATAAAAAATCTTGACACTTCAAAAGCATTTGGACCCAACCTCATCCCAGCTGTGCTATTAAAAAATGCTCAGCTGAAGTAGCTCCAGTTCTCTCCAAACTCTAAAACAAATGCCTTAATAAAATCTTGCTTTCCGGGTTATTGGAAAACTGCTTCTATTGTACCAGTATTCAAGAATTCTGGCGAAAGAACTGGCCCATTAAATTATCGCCCCATTAGCCTCCTCCCACTTTTTGCCGAAATATTTGAGGCCTTAATCAACCGTGCTCTAGTCCGTTACCTTACATGTGCTAAGCTTCTGACTGACAAAAATATGGATTAAGACAAGCCCGTTCAACAGCAGACATTCTAACTGTAATCTCTAAACGGATATACTATTCACTGGACAAAGCGGGGGAGGGCAGAGCGGTAGCTCTCTCTATATATATATCTAAGGCTTTTGACAGGGTATGGTATGAGGGTCTCCTCAGGAAGATTAGATCATACGGTATCACTGGTAGAATACTTAGCATGATTAAATCCTTCTTAGATAAGAGAAAAATCCAGGTTGTCCTCGACAGTCGTACATCTAAACAATATTATATAAACGCGGGAGTGCTCCAGAGGTCTATTCTTGGACGTCTGCTGTTCCTGATATTCATAAATGACCTCCCCGACAAAATTGCCTCTGAGATGGGTATATATTCTGATGACACCACACTCTATAACAGACACGACAGGAAAGCAAATGAACACATATCTAAAGAAATAGCAGACACTCTAGAAGATGACCTACAATCTGTAGTGGAATGGGGGAAAAAATGGATGGTCACGTTCAATGCCGCCAAGACTAAACTAGTTTCATTCAATAATTACAAGAAACCTTTTCTACTACCTATAGCAATGGCCAACGACTCTTTATCTGAGAGCACGTCTTTCAAGCTCCTTGGTCTAACGTTCACAGGAAACGTGTGTTGGAACAATTACATCGAGGGCGTTGCAAGGAAGGTGGGCTCTCTCTACCGTGCTAGAAAACTACTAACACCCGAATGTATCCTGTACCTCTATAAGGCAACCATTCGCCCACGTATGGAGTATTGCTGTCATATTTGGGCTGGTGCATCGGCTACTAGTCTCTCGCTCCTTGACAAGGTTCAAAAGAGAGTCGGAAATCTGATAGGCCCTGAACTGGCATCTAAGCTTCAGCCTCTGTCCCATCGACGAAACGGTGCATCCCTCTGCCTGTTCTACAAGTATTATAATGGTGAAAGCTCTGACGAACAGCAAGCACTTGTGCCCCCACGACGTGAACACCCTCGACAGACCAGATAGGCTGCAAAATCCCACCCTTACATTGTAGAAGTCCCTAGATGTAAAATATCTTTCTACTCCAGTAGTTTCTTCCCCAGAACCGCTAGACTTTGGAATTCCATTCCAGGTCCCTGCCTCCCCCAACTGTACTGACGTTCAGAAGGTAAAGTGCAACGTGAACCAACATCTTGCTGCCCAAATCCCTACATAGTACCCCAGTAGTTGTTGCTCCTGTTAGTAGCACCCTACACCAAAGTGGCAATGTGCCTTGTTTGACGTGAGAATGTAATAAAATTGTTTTTTAAAGTTGAATCGACACAATCCACTCCCCTATCCCCCATCTACTCTAAAAAAAGAAAGGTATAATGCCTTGGAGGATATTCTCAAAAAAACAATCGTCAATACATGAGAATAATTTCAATTGGCAACAGAACTATCACCATCATTTGAGTAGAAATTACGTCATCACTGGAAGGTTACATCCAGCCTGTTTAGTAGCCTATATCACATCCACTCTAATAAAAGGAAGGTATAAACCTGAAAGGATTTTTTTATTAAAACATCGTCAATCCATGTGACGATAATCTCAAATCGTAACATACCTACCACCATAATTTGAAAGGTAATGACGTCATCACATGAATCAACCTCGACCTTTTACTCATCTATACCCCATCCACTCTTATAAAAAGGAAGGTATTAAGCCTGGGAGAATATTCTCATTTAAACAAGCGTCAATCCATGCGAACATAATCTCAAATCGTAGCATACCTACAACCATAATTTGAAAAGGAATGGCGTAATCACCGGAAGTTAACCTCGACCTTTTACTCGCCTATACACAATCAACTCTAATAAAAAGGAATGTATAAGGCCTGGAATGATATTCTTAGTATAATAATTGCCAAACCATGTGTGAATGCGTGAGGTAGTTCGTTTCTCATTACTTAAAGTTTGCGACGATGATATTTTTGACACTGGACGTCGGGCAGACAAACATATTAATATATAGATACTTACACATGCGCACACAGCCACACACATACACAGCCACACACACATGCATATATATATATATATATATATATATATATATATATATATATATATATATAATACGTGCCCGCTTCGTTCTTATATGTAAAACTAGTGTGGCTACCTAGCGTTGCTCTGGACCGTATAAACAATGAGGAAATTGAATTTGATTTTGAATATATTTGTTATTCTTAGGAGATAGGAATTTTTAATGTCCATGTATCATTTGCTATTTCGAGCAAAATAATATTTTACCTACTTAGGAGCAAAAGAATATTTTACTTACTTAGGACGGGTTTTACACGTATGAAATAATTGTATCTTACCTAGGGTCTGAAATTTACAGCATGTATATGAAATAATTTTACCTTTGCAAGGACGGGTAATATACAACACATACTTAAAATAATTTTACCTTCACTAAGACGGGTAATTTAAATACATATATGAAACAATTTCACATACGTTTTTTCATATCACAACGGACATTAGTCTCTCCAAATCAACACCGAAAAGAAAATGAATGAGTATGTTTAAAATTTACATAATCATGCTTCTTTCTGCCCGCCACTACAACATTACATGATTTCTGGTTGATATCATAAAAAATAAAAAAAAATATAGATTACCTCCTAAAAACTGGCCTAGTAAACTTTAAAAGAAAACAAACATTATATATATATATATATATATATATATATATATATATATATATATATATTAATCTAATTTTGATACCGTAAACTGTTTCAGCCATATCCGGAATCGACTTCACAAATGAAGTACTTTTGAGATAGAACATTGTTTCAGCCATTTACGGTACATACTACATATTCTGCCACCCTCATTTTATCCACAGCGACGCTGATTATTCTGCTTGTATATATTTGCCCCTATCTTATTCAATCAACAGAAACGCCAGGAATTTTGCTAATATAGATTTCCATCAATCTCCTTCAATCCCAGGGGACGCCGCGGATACTGCTAGTAAATTTTCTCACCTATCTTATTCAATCTTGAGCTACGCCAAGTATTATGCTACTGTATATGTGCAGCTATCAAATACAATCCAGGACGACGCCCAGTGTTCGTCTATGCTGTGTTTGTACCTATCTTATCCCTCCCCAGGCGATGCCAGGTATTCTGTTAGTATTTATTTGCAGCTGCATTATTAAATCCCGGGCAATGTCTGGTATTCTGCTTCTATATATTTCAACCTATATCATTCAATCTGGGGCAATGCAGGGTATTCTGCTAATATATATTTCCACCTATCTCATTCAATCCCAATCGACGCTGGAGATTTTACTAGTATATATTCTCACCTACTTAATTAAATCCCAAGCAAATACGGGTATTGCGCTAGTATATACGAGGGGCGTGCAATAAGTAATGCCCCTGACTCACTTCCCATAGGAGTAAAGCAATGAAACTTGGCACAGTTATTAGTCTTTCTCTACATAGGAACCACCCAGAGTTATGCATTTCTCCCATCGGGTGATGCAGCACTGGAGACCTTTGGTTGGGAAGAGGGGGATGTCAGAGGGTGCAAGGTCAGAAGAGTAGGGAGGATGGGGAAGGATTTCATAACAACACGCCCGTGCTTCTGATCTGGCGACATGCGAGTTGTAGAGTTGTGTTGTCCTGCAGGAGGAGGGTACCTTCGCTGCTCTTTCCCCGTCTCTTGATTTTGACAGCTTCCCTTAATTTCCTCAAACGTGAAGTATAATAGGCTCCTGTGATTGTGGTACCCTTTGCCAGGAAATTTGTCATCTCTACTCTGTCCTGGTCCAAGATGATTGTGACCATAACCTTGCCAGCGGATGGCTGCACTTTTGCCTTCTTTGAAAGTGGTGAGTACAAATGTTTCCACTGCATATTTTAAGCTAGATCAGAAAATTAAAAGTGGGTCAGGGGCATTACTTATTGCACGCCCCTCATATCTCAATCAATATCATTACATCCATGGCGACGCTAGGTATTTTGTTATTATATTTCAATCAACCTAAGTCAATCCAAGACACGCAAGGTATTCTGCTAGTTAATATTTGCATCTATCTCATTGGATCCCAGGCGACCGCGTATTCTGCTTGCATACATTTGCATCTATCTCATTCATCCCGAGTGATTCCGGGTAATCTGCTAGTATATATTTGAACCTATCTCGTTGAATCCCATAATTCTTGGATATGTTACTAATTTCGAAAATATTTTTTTATAATTTAACCCACATTATCGCCCCCTATTACTAAAATAATAACTTTGATACATTGTCTTTGTTGTTTATTTCATTACAAACACACTAATCAAATAACTCACGTTTAATCATTTTTCATAATTCTTGGATATATTACTAATATCGACAATCATTTTGTATTCTTTAACCCACATTATCGCCCCCCCTCCACCATTATTAAAACAATAACTTGAAATATTGTCTGGACTGTTTATTTCATTAGAAACACACGTACCAATTAACTCAAATTTAATAATTTTTCATTATTCTTCGATATGTTACTAATTTCAACAATTATTTTTCACGATTCAACCCACATTATCGGCCCCATCTTACAAAAATATTAACTTCGATACATTGTTGGGCTCTTTATTTTATTACAAACACAGCAATAAAATAACTCACAGTTCATCATTGTTCAAATCGTTAGTAATGGGGATTTTATAAAGTGGATTATTCAAGGGGGCGGTTTATCAGGAATTTGTTAATGTTAGACTTGAAGACATCAAAGTTGTAGTCAGGAGAAAACAGGCAAACGGAAGGGAGTTCAGAAGGCGTGCACTTCTAAGATAGAAGCTTCGTTCATTGAAGCTACGTTTTGATTGAGGCATAGATAAAGAGTGGGAAAAATTGACAGTGAGTTCATCTAGACGGGTGTTTCGTGAAAGATTGGCGATGAACGACCAGAGATGGGACCTCAGACAAGCACTTTCCATGGAAAGAACGATAAAACAAATACAGGCTCGCAATGTCTCTTCTGTGGGAGAGAGGTTGCAAGGAAGAGAAAAGGGCATCCCCCTAGGCTTCGAAGACTATTTTGCACGCTGTCAAGGCAGGATATGCTGTTTTTAGCAGCTCCTACCCAGATGTGGCAGCAGTACTCCAAACTTGGACGTACCTGGCTCTTATATACATAGAGAATTGCATCAGCAGTGAGATACCTACTGGATCGATAGAAAGATCCTACCATTTTTCAAGCGCCCTTGGCAACAGACTTGATGTTCGTGTTCCAATAAAGATAAGAAATAAAGGTCCAGCAAAGAAACTTGTCAAAACATGAGTCCCCCCAAAGACGAGAGCCATCCATTTCAATTGATGGCACATAGGGGCCAGAGCGTTGATGATCGGAAGATAAGAGCTTAGTTTTAGATGCATTAAAAGTAACCAGCCGTCTCCCCCCCCCCGTTGTACAACGCGCAGATCAGAGGAGACAAAATCAGAGAGAAATTTATCATTTACGGACTTTGATGTGCTTCCATAGATAGTCGTGTCATCAGCATAGATAACAACGAATGATTTAAGTATGTATTTTGGGAGATCATTGATATATATCAGGAAGAGTGTTGGGCCCAGGATGGACTCTTGAGGGACACCAGCATTAATACTGTGGCTCTCTGATTTCTGCCCATCAACCACTACTCTTATAAAAGAGAAATGATTTTATAATTGAGAAACCATTTCCAGTCATACCGTAGTTGGACATTTTGTGAAGTAGGCCTTTATGTCATACCTTATCAAAGGTGTTTGATATGTCAAGAGCAATTTCCCTAGAAAAGAAAGCCTTTGTCGAGACATTCACTAATCCTACGAAATATAACCGTTAGCCCATCTACTGTATATCTAGGAGAACGGAAACTATACTGCATGTCACTAAGAAGGTTATTTCTTCTGGGGTGGTTGACTATTTCTTTATTTAATATGGATTCCAGCAACTTACTCATGACACACAGGAGACTTATTGGTCTGTACCGAGAAGGAGATGACCTGTCACCTGAATTCTTAAATACAGGGCATATTGATGAAGTTTTCCAGGATGTTGGGAAGCAATTCCCGTTCATACAACGCTTAAACATTTTTTTCAATATGGGGGAGTGCATGTTCAGGTTGAAGCTATTTCAACACTATAATTGGAATGACGTCAGGGCCAGTTGCTTTACTGAAATCAAGATTCTTGATTAGCTTGGCGACATCACGCACAGGCATCATCACATTTTAGCTTAGCAATAAACATGTTTTTTTATATGGAGCGTGAGCGTTATGCGCATTTATATTGGTGTATTATGCCTAAACATAATTGTGTCCATTGAACTTCCGGAAAGTATAACACGAGTTCATATGATTTTTACATATATGAATTAATAATGATACTACAGAAACCAGAGTTGGAACTTGGGTCTAAAGATAACTAATTAGCCATGCTCCTGGTAGAATGCTTTTATTACAGGTTACAATATTTTCCTGTTACTAACTCAGCGAAGAACGTGGAGCAGCTGATAACGATGTGATCATACTTCCATTTTTGTTTAACTTTTTTATTTGTATAGTGTACTGTAATTTCCTTTTGTTGCCCAATAAGTGTATTCTACATCAACAATCTTGTTTATTAATTATATCATGTTTATATGTTGTTTTTTTTTAATATTTGAATTAGGGAAACACCAATTAATTATCTTTAATAAGAAATAAGTTGATTTTAATCGGCCTGTATACCAAATTGTATTCCACCTATATCGTCTTGCCCCGCGTAAAAATTCCAATTAATCGCTTGATATTTTATCTTTGTTAGCTTCCTTAAAATATTAATTCGTTACTTAGGCATTATATACTGTCCTGTAGAAATTTCTTTACCTTACACGTTTAATCTATTGTCAATCAAGATTGAATTGAAAATGTCGTTATTTCTGTGTCCCATAATAACTTTTCAATAGTTCTACATTTTTTGTGTTATGTCAATATTAGTTTAGAAAATATTTATAGTTTGTATTATATGCATTTTGAAGCCACGTATTCATTTCCTTTTATAGATAAAAACAGTATAGTTTAATCTGATTTTGTTAGATTTTTTACCAACTTAATAGTATTGTATCTGGTCTTTATAATGTTGCCTCAGGTGCCATCTCAATTATTTTTGTATCATTAAGCATACATTTATTAGGTATTGCATAACTACGTTAACTTTCCTAAATTATCAATGCGTGATTGAGCCATCTCAAATAAGAGTCCCGTACTGTACAAATATCGTTACTAAGTCAATCTATGGGAAAGAAAGACTGAAAGATTAACATAAAGATTTCTGTATCCTTGAATAACTTTCAAATATTGTTTACGATTACAGAAACCCCATAACATTATAATTAAATTTTCTGCCAAGGATTGAACACATTTTAAGGAAAACATCTAACTCACGAGAATAATGTCGGAAGGGCTGGTCCAGCTTGAATTCTGGTAATGGAGTTAAGGGTTCGTTCTATGTCTGTGTGTCTCTTTACATCTTAAACGTGTTTTGCTTTCATCTCTGTTAAAGACATTTAATTAAATAATATTGGAACCAATATCTATAGGTTTCCAAGGCTTAATGCATTTAAATTGACCAGCAAACAAAGAGGAAATAACACGGTTTTAATAGATAAAGTAACATGTTAACGTTTCATTTTATTTATATAACACTTTTTATATTCTTTTAGATAAATATGCTCTACATGATTATGCCAATCTATATATAACTATAAAAGAGAAATTGTCTGTTTGTGTGGATGTGTGTGTACATTTCCCTTTCAACTACTCTGTCAATTTTCAGTCTATAGACTCGAGATTTGACATAAGGAGTATTGAGATTTGGGAAAATGTTTTAATCGGTTTGGGACCAGAAATTTGGTAGTCAGGAGGCCAAACTTAAACGAATTGATCTCTTAATCTCTACCAAATTTCTCCACCAATGTTGGGTTTAAATACCTGATATTTTAGATGTAGGTTACTTGGACATGGATCAAACCTCATAATTTAGTTTTAGCCCAATACAATAAATGTTAACGGGTCAAATTTGGAGTGAACTCTTTTAAAAAATAACCTGTTTATCAAATTACTCAGCGAATTTTTGTTCTAAACATTTGAAATTTTATATTAAACGTATTCAGACTTAGGACACGTTTTTATTCGTTTCTTTTTTTTGCAGAGAATTTTGGTTAAAGTTCAAAAGATTTTACCTTTGCGGTCTCCAGTAAACTATTCAGCCAATTTTAGAGCTAAACATGTTAAATTTTACATAGAAGGCATTCAGACATGCAGTAATATTTTTAATCAGTTTTTAGGCGAACATTTGACTGCCAAGAGGTCAACGTTGAAAGAGGTGACCTTTGAAGACTCTAGCATACCCCTCGGCAAATTTTGGTCCAAACACCTGGCATTTTACATGTAGGTTACCTGCTCATAAGGTCAGCAACACTGGTTTATTCAATTTGAAAAAAAATGTACATTTATTCGGGTAAACTCTAAACTTAGATATAAATCTATAGGGTATTAGAAACTAATTTTCAATTTAACACATCCTGAACCCCCCCCCCAAAAAAAAACAAAACAAGAGATAAAGTGAGGCCATCTAGAACATATGCTGTAGAACGGAGAAAAACCCCAAAGACCCTAGTGTTTTGATGTAATGTTTTGAATATAATAAACTTATCATGACCAAAGTTTCATTTCATTTGGACAAAGCACTAAGAAACGGACCTAATTAGAGTTGGACCCGTTTTTGGGGGTAACCCTGTATTTGGTAATCAATCCCATATTCTCAATTTGATCATGACGTACTTACACACGAATATGTAAACTTATTATTCTGCAGACTAAGTGAACATTTTAAAATGAATGTGCACTTTTGTTCATTAATAAAATGTATAATATATATATATAAAGTGAACGTTTGTGTGTGTATGTGTGTGTGTGTCTGTGTACATTTTTCTAAGCAATAACTCTGCCAATTTTCAGTCTACAGACTCGAAATTTGATATCCAGGGTACTGAGATTTGAGAAAATCTTTGTGACCGGTTTTCGGCCAGAAATTTGATCGTTAAGGGGGTAACAGTTCAACGATTTGACCTTTGAGAACTCTATCAAACTCCTCCGACAATTTTGAGTATAAACACTTGAAATTTTAGATATAGATTCCTTGAACCTGTATCTAAGTTAATGAGTTGATTTGAGCTCAAAACAATAAATTTTAAGGGGTCATAATAGGGGTAAAAATTTAAAAAAATTGACCGCTTTTTTTTTTTTTTTGCTCAACATACACATCCATTACCCGGGCAAGGCTTGGCTTAAATTCTAGTATTTTATAAAGATAAGCATGTATTTTAAGATTAATAAAGTCTCATATTTTTAAGTCGAAAATTCAATAAGCATGGTCTCCTTTATTCAAATTCCTATTTTCGTGACTGATATCTTCTTCGTAACAATAACACAACAAAACTATAGATATATATAGAGATAGATACATATTAAAAAACAAAACATTGATTTTTTATTATTCCTTAACTACTGCTACCGCGAGTCTAGTCAATCTGACTTTTTGCATGTGTCAGCCCGACTGTTTTGACATAGCGGAGATTTTATAAATATCCTAACTACGAACATAATTGATTGACACGCTATGAAGCCGTCAGGTTAAAATTAGTACATGTTAGAATATACTTGTCTTCATTCGAGTACAAGTCATAATCGACTTGTCTTATATTCGCATGAAGACAAGAATATTCTAACATGTACTAATCTTAACCTTTCAACACTAAATATGAGGATCTGGGTCTCCTATAAAAAAACATCTCTTTATATTATGTCGTAACTGTTTTTTGAAAGCTTTAACTACGACAGTGAACAGATCATGGATAATTTGTCTGCCACATTACTGCGGCTATAGAGAGAATGATTGCTTGTTTTGTCGATGAATTAGACCATATACAGACCGTAAATATCAGAGGCCATCAAAGTCTAAGTTGTATTTACAGTTCGAATTTGTAATATACTGATAAATGAAAGATACTAAAGAAATATAAAATGAAGGAAATATTTGAAAAGGATTCGAATAATGTAGAGCGGAGTAGTATTTATTCTGGAATGCGTGCTTCTATTTTTCCTTTTTAATGACGTGTTTTATTAATAGTATAGTAAATTGCATGTAGTTTTCGTCGTACAAAATGCTTGGGAATGTAGGAAAATAATTTTTTTAAAATATTGTGTACAATAGAAAAATAAGTTTACGATGAATGTTGCGTCTATTGTTTGCATCTGTAAATTACCAACAAAAATATATCTGACAAAGAGAGAACACGAAGTTTACATTAAATTATATGTTCAATGCAATTCCATGTTTTATAGCCATGGCTAGGTTGTTAGAAAATTATATAAATAATATCGGAATAAAAGCGACGCTATTATACCTTTGTCAAATTGCCTTTCATTGACATATTGATAATTAACAATCAAATTCGAAGGAAACGTGAATTTTTTATGAAACACTTTATACAATGATCATTTTCCCAAGGCAAAAACATTATACACATCTATTATATATAAAGTAGTTTTCGTCTTGAGTTTTAAAATATATATAATGATTATTTTTCTAGGGTCTACTTGCAAAGGGAAAATAAAGTCGAAGTCCCAAAACTTTTTAATGAGGCAAGCAGTGATGGTGCTGTTCAGTTATCGTGCTAACTGTATATATTAGATGATAAACAATTTACTGTCTTTTTTTTACATAACTTTGTGATTGAACCGTTTGATCAAATATGTTGAAGTTTGAACTATCATCCAAACTTCAGCCTCTGCCCACTTGACGCAATGTAGCATCCCTATGCCTGTTCTACTAGTACTTTAACGGTGTATGTTCCGACGAGCTGCAAACACTTGTATCCCCTCTACATAAATACCTCCGACAAACCCGACAAGCAGTACAATCCCACACCTTCACAGTAGAGATTCCTAGATGTAAGAAAGCCTTCTACTCCAGTAGTTTCTTCCCCAGGACCGCTAGACTTTGGAACTCCCTGCCAGGTTCCTGCTTCCCCAACTATACTGACATGCAGACGTTCAAGTGTAAAGTGAACCGACATCTTACGGCCCAACCCTCCACCTAGTACCCCTGTAGCATGTGTCCCTAATAGTAGCGTCCTATATCAAAGTGGCAATGTGCCTTGTTTGGGGTGAAAATGTAATTTTAAAAAATTGAAATCGCATAAAACACTGTTTTTTAAAAAAAAAGTATGTAATATATGAGAGTCCGGTATTATTTTAAATTGCGATTTCTCAACATATAAGATGTCGGATATACTGAATAATCACCATTTGGATTTAGATCCAGTCAATGCATATAGTTTTATGATTTTACTAAGTTCACACAAATTTCCTAATGTACTTTTAGAAAGCTTTTTGTTTATCTAAACGTACTTATGCGTCACCCGCTGAACATAGCAGGTAATAATATTAAAGGAAACATGTAAAAATAATACCATTAACAGGGAATAAAAATAAACTAAAATAAAAAAGAAACAGGCGTGCGGTTCTAAGAAAGAAGCTTTGTTCATGGAATCTACATTTAGGCTTAGGCACTTAGTGAATTTAATGATTTTTCAGTTTATGCTTCAAAAATTGCGTCTGCTATTTTGCAGGGCATTGAATGACTGATCGAGGTATTACGTCAGATCACAATAAAACCAGAACGTATTACGTCATGTTTCGACAAAAGCCGATTGGACGCTGAGTGACGTCTGGTTCAAATTATTTATAAGTAATAAGTTTAATATAACATACTATTCTATTGGGTAGGACCAATAACCGGATGAAACACATGAGAAACCCTATGAAATTAATAATGTAAAATATCTTCTTAAAATGACACAGGTCTCCTTGCTGTAAAGAAAGAAAGGTCAAACTGGGGACAAATGCAGCATCTATTGTCAACCTTAGTGCTGAAAATTGGCCAACAACCATAGTATTTCCAAATAATAGATAAAATACACGAGATTCGTTTTCAAAATTATACATTTTTGTATTCCTCCTAAATAGGCTAGAAAGGGAATTGTATCTTCCGTTATTATGATGGTTGAACTAATGCAGTCATGGCCTAAAAGTATAGAGTTGTAAATATTTACAATATGAGACTCTACGAAAGCAATCATTTTAATTGTGTGTCAAAAGCTTCGATTTGTCATTTAATTTCTGTCGGAAATGCATTGCGAATGGTAATATCTATATGCAATGTAATAATTCTAAAGCATAATATTCGCTCTTTTTAATGGTACTACGTAGATCTTAAACGTTTTATGCAAGAATAGGAAGTTTTACTTTTTGAACGTCCATCGTACAATCATATATGTTCATATGCGAGCTGCAAATTTTGTTATTGCATAAAGTCTGAGTGAAGCCACTAAAAATAGTTATTTATCTGCTTTAGAGGATAATTAAGAAAATACAATTTTAGATAGGGAAGATGATAATTTATTAAAGTAGGGATTGATAAATTCTGAATGTACAGAGACAATTATAAACAAATAAATTAGTTGGAATTAATCAGTGAAATGGAGCCCCACAATATATAATGTGCCATATATGAGATTTACACTGGAATAATTATGATTACATCTAAAAACCTATTTTATCGATGTTCATAACTAATATAGTATATAAAAAAACCGAAAGGAAAAATTGAATCCATGCAACTACAAAGCAATTTTCTTTATCAAAATGTAACCAACCATTTTTATAATTGCGACTATCTTAGCACTAAGTGGGGCAAACCTACACTCCTCCGTCCCCTCTAACTACTTTAACATGCTTGGATATCTCCCACTCTGCCTTAAGGACTCTGACAGAAATATGCACGGACTTGGAGTTTACATTCGTAATACCCTTCCCTTGACACAAACAATAAACATAGAATCGGATGGTCAAGCCTTTATGCATGCAACATAACATTAGCTACTTTTATTTTTTCTATCGGTCTCCCTCGACCCAGGACTGCACCATAATTAACAAAATCTCTGACAATATGGACACAACACTTTCCCTCAACACTAGCGCACAAGCACTTGTATTTGGTGACTTTAATGTCCACCACAAAAACTGGCTTGAATTCTTTACTTACGCGGACGAAGCGGGCAGCACAAAAATGATTCTCTATATCTCGCTCCCTATCACAAATGGTTACGTTTCCAACCCGTTTCTCTGACAAGTAAGAACAACACGCATCAATTCTAGATCTATTTTTGACCACAATTCCCGATGATTGTATAACGAATGCCGACAGCCCACTCGGGAACGCTAATCATGTAGTGATAATGGTTTAAATCGCCCTAACCTCTAGAGCCAAAAACCGAAGAGCCAGTGCTCAAAACAACGAGATATTATTAAAAGGCTTACGGGGAAGCAATCGGATATATTATCAGAGATGTCCCATGGGAAAATATTTTTTTCTCTTCCTGCTGAACGGTGCGCAAATGAGACAACTCAATGGTTCAAAATAGCAATTGAAGCACATGTTCCCATGCGGACATTTTGTAACAATCCCCACTCTCCCCAATGGTTTGCTTCGACTTGAGCAACTGCCATTGCTCAAAGGCAGCATGCACACCAGAGATTTAACCGACATAATTCCAGTTCAAATAGATAGAAGTATATAGAAGCTAGAAGTAATGTTAAGAAAGAAATAGCGACACGTAAGTTAGAATTTACTGCAACCATTAAAAACGCCTCGAAGCGCAAAAATTAGGAAATCGTGACTTCTGGAAAATCTACAACAGTGTAGTAAATACAGGGCAATCAACAATTCCCCCATTAACCAACAATCACGTGGTTGTGTGCCCAGCAACCGAGAAGGCTAACATGCTTGCCAGCCGGGTTGCCTCGAACTCCAAACTGGACCCTCTCAACCCCCTTACCTGACTTTCCTTTGCGGACAGACGCCACGCTAGACGATCTAAAAATCACCCCTGCTCAGGTGCATGTTATCATAAAGAACCTTGACACTTCAAAAGCATGTGGACCCGATCTCATCCCAGCTGTGCTATTAAAAAAGTGCTCAGCCGAAGTAGCTCCAGTTCTCTCCAAACTCTACAACAAATGCCTTAATGAATTTTGCTTTCCGGAGTGTTGGAAAACTGCTTCCGTGGTACCAGTATTAAAGAATTCTGGCTAATTAACTAACTCATTAAATTCTAGCCCATTCGCTTCCTCCCACTTTTTGCCAAAATGTTTGAGACCTAAATTAACCATGCTCTAGTCCATCACTTTACAGATGCTAAACTTCTGATTGACAAACAATATGGATTAAGACAAGCCCGTTAAACAGCAGACGTCCTAACTGCAATTTCTGAATGTATATACCATTCACTGGACAAAGCGGGGGGGGAGCAGAGCAGTAGCTCTATATATATCTAAGGCTTTTGACAGGGTATGACATGAGGGTCTCCTCAGGAACATTAGAGCATACGGTATCACTGGTAGAATACTTAGCATAATTAAATCCTTCTTAGATAAGAGAAAACCCAGATTGTCCTCGACGGTCGTACATCTAAACAATATGATATAAATGCGGGAGTGCCTCGAGGGTCTATCCTTGGACCTCTTTGTTCCTAATATTCATAAATGACCTCCCCGACAAAATTAACCCTGAGATGGGTATATATGCTGATGACACCACACTCTATAACAGGCAGGACAGGAAAACAAATAATCACATATCTAAAGAAACGGCAGAAACACTTGTGTATGCCCTCCAATGTGTAGTGGAATGGGGACAAAAACGGATGGTCACGTTCAATGCCGCCAAGACTAAACTAGTTTCCTTCAATAATTACAAGAAACCTTCTCTACCACCAATAGCAATGACCAACGATACTTTATCTGAGAGTACATCTTTCAAACTCCTTGGCCTAACGTTCACAGGAAAACATGAGTTGGAACAACTACATTGAAAGCATTGCCAGGGTCGCTGCGAAGAAGATAGGCTTTCTCTACCATGCTAGAAAACTACTAACATCCGAAAGTATCCTGTACCTCTATAAGGCCACCATTCGCCAATGTATGGAGTATTGTTGTCATATTTGGGCTGGTGCATCTGCTACTAGACTCTCGCTCCTAGACAAGGTTCAAAAGAGAGTCGCCAATCTGATAGGCTCTGAACTGTCTTCTAAACTTCAGCCCCTGTCCCATCGACGGAAAGTTGCATTCCTCTGCCTGCTCTACAAGTATATTAATAGTGAATTCTCTGAAGAACTTCAAGCACTTGTGCCCTCCCCGACGTAAACACCCTCGATAAACCAGAAAGACAGCTAAATCCCACCCCTACACAGTAGAGATCCCTAGATGTAAAAGATCTTTCTACTCCAGTAGTTTCTTCCCCAGAACCGCTAGACTGTGGAATTCCATTCCAGGTCCTTGCTTTCTTAACTGTACTGACGTGCAGAAGTTCAAGTGTAACGTGAACCGACATCTTGCTGCCCAAATAGTACCCCAGTAGTTGTTGCTGCTGACAGTAGTCCTCTACACGGAAGTTGCAATGTGCCTTGTTTGGGGTAAAAATGCAATAAAAAAAAATTAACGGAATTCCTTATAAAATTCAAAGGGCATAAGGTTCGTAATAAGCAATCTACGTAGTTACCTCTTCCTTTGCGCATATCCTTATTATATTACTAAACTCTTTAGAATAAATAGTGGAACAGTAAAATGTTCACCCAAAAAGTAAAGACCACTACAGCTGTATTTTAAAACTTTCACTGGAAATCAATTCGGGTACCTTAATTATGTTGTAGAGCTGATATCTATCCAATACAATCGTTTTCAGCCTCAATTATCGCCTCGATACAAATTTTGAACTTCGAGCGTGCATTTTCTACAAGTGGGAGCTCGGCAAATAATCGGCCGATGAACGCGATCAGACTGGCTTTAGTGCCGTAGGGCATTCTTAAGCACATCAAGGTACACTTTGGTGTTGACTTTCAAGCTGACTTCGACGATGTGAGATGGCATTGAGCCTCACTCGAAACCATATTAATGATCATAACCTAGGTACGCCACACCATATATGAAGGGCTTCACCCTGCATTGACGTTTACTATGGAGGGTGAAGTTAATGACTCATTACTGTTCTTAGATATTCTCATTGAAAGACCGGAATGAGTTTGACTATTAGCATATATAGAAAACCCACATTTACAGTACAATACATTAGTTTAGTTCTCCCCTAATGTCAGAAAATATAATCTGATTAAAACTTTAGTGCATCGGACTTTGTTGCTCTGCTCTTGTACTAAACTAGATGCAGAACTCCAAAGCATAACTGAGATCCTTTTGGCTAATGGTTATCCTTTACACGTAATTCAGAATATATGAGGGATAAAATCTTGACGTTTAAAGGTGGAACGTTTGTGGGCCCTAAAAAATGTTCCATATATATGAATCTCCCGCGCATTTGTGTAAAAAAAAAACAGGAATTTTCACATAAAAGTGCTACAACCGTTTGACGTTGCTATTTCGCAACGAGGGTTCGCACGATGTTTTGGATGAGAAATACTTACCGCTCCTTTCAAACAGATTGCATCCCTAATACTCAATATATTATGGTTGTTTATCGATTTTACTATCAATGTGAAAGTGTCTATGTGGACCATGCCATGCAACCTTGTGAGGTTCAAATTTCCCAACATGTCCCCCTATTCGATACGTAGACCAAGCGTTTACCAGCTCATAAGTCGGCTATTGGTGAACATTTAATACAGTGTGAAATCTGCGCTGACGGATGCACTGATGAACCTTTCTCGGTTTTACGCTCGAGAATTCACTAAAAATTCTCAAGGCAGAATCCATTATTTTGCGCCAAGCATCTCTGTGTAAAAAACGAGAAAATACCGATAATTTAGAACTTATGGGTATTCGCTGAGATTGTTTCTGTTTCTTCTATTCCCTACACAATTTCTTTTTTTTTTTACCCTCGCTATCAATTATGGTCGTTTGACCACATTTTTAAACTGTTTTCTCCCCCTTTGACAACATTAATCTTGAAAACGGTTGGCTGAAAGACGTCTCAATATAGTTTATTTTCTACCCCACCACTTTTACCGTATTTCTGTTTGTTTACCATACAATTAGAGCGTAGGAAAATATACTTTAAAAGTGTATTTTGGTCTTCTTTTTGAAAGTTGCTCTTTAATCGTTTATGTTAGAACTATAGAAAAACGAACCCTTCAGCAATAAATGATGCCACTATGTTTGGTGTTATTCAAAAGTAATATATATATATATATATATATATATATATATATATATATATATATATATATTATTCTATATTAATAAACGAAATTTGCATGAATTAAAACATCACTTGTAAGCGTATTTTACCATCGAGCAACCCGTTAATATATATATATATATATATATTATATATATATATATATATATATATATAACTTTGTAACATTGTAAAAAGTTGATTAGTTATTATCAATCAATTTGTCTATCTATCTATTAATCTATCTGCTCAATGACATTCTTATAATAGTTTATATTGAGAGTCATTTATTGTTCATAGAATAAAGTGTACACATGGGTTTTAGCTGAAGATATTTATTTAAATTAGCTAGGTTAAATATAAATAAAATAACCTTCAACAGGCGTACATGATACAGGAGGTCACGTAAAGGAGACGTGTTCTTAATTGGTTACGCCACCAGAACTGAGGTCAAGAGGTCGAGAAGTTTAGAGTCGAAGAGTTGGAGTTAGTCACGACAATAAATAGACGTACTGTAAACCAGTAAGCGAGGTTGAGGAGAATAAACATGTAGACAAGAATTGTAAACTCTTGTAAGAGTAAAAATATAAAGTATTGTTCTTTGGTTTTACAGAGGAAGGAAGAAATTACTGAATTGATTATGATGTTGGTCATTTCATGTTTAATCACGGTGCCCAGCAGAAGATAGAAGAACTTTTGAAGGGAGAAAGGTATGAAGCATGTATTATTATTCTTATATATGAACTGTAATATATACCCGTGTGATATCACGCTGATACAAAATGACTTGGCTTATATATTGATATCATGCACTCTGACTAAACAACAATAATCACAATTTATACGTTTGTAATGGATGTTATAAAAAAATATCTCTTTCAACACAATATAACTGTTTTATATATCATTATACCTCACTATATACATAAACATGATGTTTTCTTTTTGTGTGCGGAACAACCGTACAAAAAACAAACAATTTCTGAATTTTTGGTCTACAGATTTGAAGCTTGATAAATTGGGTATTTGAAATTTTGTTTTTAGCAACATTAAGTTTAACCTTTCGTGTCATTCCGTCAATGGTTTAAACGGTAACGACTATAGATCGCTAAATAACGACTATAGCGATCAGCGTTTTTGTTTCCATTCCACCTGATAGAAGCGAAGTCTGTTTTTTCAAAGCACTTGAAACTATTAATATATACTGAATACAATTAAATTGTCAATAGGAAATTGACGCTATAAGAAAAAATACGAAATCTACATGAATCCATATATAGTATTTATTACGACTGTAAAACGCTGGGCGAACTGCTTAAATATATGCTTGACTCTCCCGTCGATTTTGAGGTATAGACTTTCGCCACAACAACTAAGTTGCTAGGAAATCCACGCAGATAATGTGTTTATAGTTATGAATAGGGCTACCACATCAGCATATTCTTTTCATTGTTTTGATTCTCGAATATATAGCCGACGTAAAAAAACACTATCAATCAACCGATGATCACATCACTTTACATAAAAACATATCATATATCAATGGATATATATGTGAGAATCAACACAAGGATAATAATAATATGCTTTTGTCATAGCCCTAGTGATAGAGGCTTTGTGTAGAACCATCCACACTTTTTGGTATTGCTACTAACCTTGACAGTGCAGACGATACTACGGGACAGAGTATACAGTAAACAGTTTTTTTTTATATCAGAATTTCCTTTACCTAGACACATGTCTTAACAAAGACTCGTGGTGCATCTCCCCCAGTGAATTAATGCGCTCCTAGATACCAATCTGGGAATTTCTACGACTCGGCGCCGTATATATAGCGCATAAACTTCCGAAATGGTCACACATTTAGTACTGGCCAGGCTCAACGTTGCTTAACATATACGGCACATTCACGTTGACATACCGGTTATCGCCAAATCACCGCTTACACACTTGATAATTTGCTTCCGTCTCCAGCCTGGAGGATTATATCGTCACTTTTGCTCTTTAGAAACACGCTTATATACATTGGAACGTCAATGCTGACTAGATATCATCTCCGAGTGTCTAGGGTCTTTCTGCAGATGGGTTTGTCAGCACAACCTGGGGTGATGATACTAATCCTAAAAAAGTGTATCCTCACTAAATATCCAAAATAACGCAGTATCCGTACAACAAATAACGTCTATTGCGGAATATTATACCTTGCCAAGTGATGCTACCTCAGGTAACAGCATGCCAATTGATGGTCTACCGGACTAGTTGAATTCTTGTCCTGGAATCCAGTAGGACGAAGGGACAACAAGAAAGTTATAACATAACATGTGTATATAGTATATTGTGGAGGGTAAAATTATGTTCCCAACTAACTTAGTGTGTGAGAGGTATGAAATAAATTTTATGGAATATACGAATATGTGTAAGGCCCAGGCAAATAGTGCCTATTTGTCTGACAACTTCGACAGCAGTAAATTGAACCCCGCGAAATATATTTTTTTCAAATACACCTATATATGTATATATATATATATATATATATATATATATATATATGAAAATAATAACAATATGACTTATTTTGCTAAATACTTTACTGTAATACTAGCATTTAAGCCCGGCGTTGCCCAGATGTGTGAGGTGTATGTTGAGCAAAAAAGAAAAAAAAAGCGGTCAATTTTTTTAACATTTAATCCCTATTATGACCCTTTAACCTTTATTGTTTTCGGTCCCAAACAAGTTATTAAGTTAAATCCATGTCCGGAGAACCTATATCTAAAATATCAAGTGTTTATACCAAAAATTGGCGGAGGAGGTAGGTAGAGTTCTCAAAGGTCAAATCGTTGAACTTTGACCCCTTAACAGACAAATTTCTGGCCGAAAACGGATTACAAAGATTTTCCCGTACCTGTATATAAATTTCGAGTCTATATACTAACAATTGAGAGAGTTATTGCGTAGGGAAATGCACACACACAGACAGACACAGAGACACATTGACACATTCAGCTTTATAGATATACTAGCATGGGTGTCCGGCGTTGACTGGGTGTTTGTAGGTGCATTCTGAGCAAAAAAAAAAGCGGTCAATTTTTTAAAACTTTGACCCCTATTATGACCACTTAATAGTTATTGTTTTGGGCTCAAATCAAGTTAATAAGTTAGATCCGTATCCAAGGAACCTATATCTAAAATGTTATATGTGTAGACCCACAATTTTCGGAGGTGTTTGATAGAGTTCTCAAAGGTCAAGTCGTTGAACTTTGACCCCTTAACCACCAAATTTCTGGTCAAAAACTGATCACATAGATTTTCCCAAATCTCAATCATCGGTATATCAAATTTCGAATATGTAGACTAAATATTGACGGAGTTATTACGTAGGAAAATGTACACAGAGAGACACACAGACACACAGACATACCCACAGGCACGCTCACTTTAATAGATATATACACAACGCTATTGCCAATCTATAGTGTTCAAATTGATTGATAAAATATGACAGCATTCATATAAAAATGTTAATCCCATTTACGCGCAAATCATTTTTCTAAATTATGCAATCTGGTACATTTTACGTAAAAATCTCAGAAAGCTAAATCATGCTGCGATAGTTTTCAAGATAGCTACTTAGATAAACATTATGTTTGTAGTTTTTATTTCCATACGTAAATTAGTATTATTTTTGATTACATAAAAATAACTTGTTTAAATTATGAAATGAAGCATTTCTTGTAAGAATTAATTCTAATTTTTGGTGTTAGGGCTAAGATTGTTCGATTACGTATTAGTTTCGATTCTGCTCTCACTCACAACCGCAAATGGATTTATTCGCAAAAATAATAAGTAAAATGCCGACGTTTTACTCTAAAACTTTTACACGATAGTATTTCAGTATACACACATCTCTGCACGTGCACACATACAGAAACACACATTTACATACACACATACACAAACGCACACACACATGTCTGCACGCATATCTATCTATCTATCTATCAATCTATCTATCTATCTATCTATCTCTATCTCTCTCTCTCTCTCTCTCTATATATATATATATATATATATATATATATATATATATATATATATATACTAGACTACTCATGACCCGTTGGGTCAGTATATATTAACTATGGAATTAATGTATGAGCGTAACACTTTTGACGTAAAGAAAATAGTTTTTTTGTGACGTAACAGAAACATTTCTATGAAAGTATATTAAAATGAAAAAAGAATATAGATGGATTTCTATGAGTCGTTCTCTTTATAATTGTTTATTCTTGAAAAAAACTTACAACCATTGAATTATAAGTGGTTTGCAGGTAAATGTGCACTGAAGTGGTTTGACATACTTATAGGTAAATGTGCGCTGAACTGATACCATACTACTTAATGTTAAATTCAAATTTTGAAATATCTTTTAATTTAAACGTGAAAAAAAAACTGGATCGCTGAAAACGTACACAGTAAAACATACATTGTAAAATAGTAGATTTATTTGTGAGAAAATTGCGTTAAAATAACTTAAACGTATTACGGAAATGAACGATGTAAAAAAATGCAGATAGTAATAACAATTGTTAATTTGGATAATTTAAAATACAAAAAAAAATATTAGGCCGCTGAAAACGCACACAGTAAAATTACGTTGTTAACAGGTCAAAGTTGATTTATTTGTGAGAAAATGGTGACAGAATAGTTGGAATACACAATAGTTGCAAAACATCTCCTAAGGGGTCAGTATGTTATATTAGCTATGGGATTAATGTATGAGCATGTCACTTGTGACGTAAAGAATATAGGTTTTTTTTTTACATAACAGAACCATCTCTATGAAAGTATATTAAAATGAACAAAAGAATATAGATAGATTTCTATGAGTCGTTCTGTTTATAATTGTTTATTCTTGAAAAAAAACTTACAGCCATTGAATTATATGTCGTTTGCCATACTTATAGGTAAATGTGCACTGAACAGACACCATAATACTTAATGTTAAATTCAAATTTTGAAATATCTTTTAATTTAAACGTGAAAAAAAAATTGGGTCGCTGAAAACATACACAATAAAACAATACATTGTAAAAAAGATTTATTTGCAATAAAATTGCGTTAAAATAACTTAAACGTAATACGGAAATGAACGATGTAAACAAATGCAGTAGTAGATAAGTAGTAGTAGGGAAAATACATGTCAACCAGTAGTAGTAATAGTATTATTAGGAAGAGGAGTAGTAGTAGTAGTAGTAGTAGTAGGAGGAGGAGGAAAAGGAGGCGTAGTAGTAGTTGTAAAGAGGAGAAGTAATAGTAGTAGTAAGAAGAGGTGGCATAAGGATAGTGCGCAAGCAAACAAGCAAAACAACCAAGAACGACAGAGTTTTAGTATTATATATATATATATATATATATATATATATATATATATATATATATATATATTAAAATAAAAGAAATCAGGAAAAGTAAATTAAGAAAAATTAAGAAAAAAGGAAACGTTCTTCTTATTATATATCCTCTTAATTTTCCTATTTTAATAGTCCTTATTGTTCAGATAATATAAAAACCTGATATAAAAAAAATTCCTCCTCATCTTCTATTCAATATATTTGTTTGCTTCTCTTTACGCTGTAGAGCGTTTCTTAACATGATAAGTCCTACGGTGTTAAAGATGTATCATTTTATATGATAAGTCCTACGGTGTTAAAGATGTATCATTTTATAACACAATAGTAATATATATATATATATATATATATATATATATATATATATATATATATATATGTGAAAGCACAAGTAGATATCTATTAGAGAGTGGAAAATAACTATATCAGTAATATATTAACTCTATTGTTTGCTAAATCCGTGGTCTCGTTATTCCCTTTTGTTCCGATTTTAACAAGTCGACTTTTCTATATATATATCACTTTGTTGTTTCTTCCGTATTCTTCTGAAGCGTGTGACAAAGAGTACTTTACACGCGATCGACCAGTGCAACGTTTTGCAATACATAATGAACGTGTAAATGTCTTCGTTTTGTGTGGCATGACAATGGGCTTTTGTTCCTTTCTCAGAATCTTTGAAATTAAAAAGAGCAACTCACAAACGATCCGAATAACCACCCCGGGGACGGAACATTACGTGCTAGGTACATGTATGTAATTTATAGATTACTCTTAGAAAATGCTAATTTTACACGTTTTGAATCGTGGGTAGGTTGGAGAGTTACCAATCGATTTCTCTTCACTGTTCTGAAGAATATTTCTAAAAGGTAGTTTCCCGTGAGTCTCATTCGTTAATAATTGACGATTTCTAAGTAACAAGTAAGATCAATTGACGATGTAGAGAAATATATTTACAATGAAATTCTTGAGTTTTACTAATTCCAATAGTGATATTTCAAGTTCTTAAATAATCAATACTAAAAAAAAACGTAGGTGTCAGAAAAGTTAAATGTTTCCTATTACAGAAATGTCTGATTTCATAATTATTTCCGTAGAACCGATATTTTACGTAACCCGAAATAATTTAAGCATATAAAAGCGATAGATTTAGTATAGTCTTTATATTGTAAATAGTGTTTAGCGAATTATCTTTTCTTATTAGTAATTGCCATATATATAAGCCGCATCACACTTATAAACCTCATTGAATAAGAAGTTTTTCCGGTTGTAGTTGTTATGTAAGTTTTATTATATCATAATTGATTTCAATTACCTTTTCAGAAAACTGTTCAGACCATATGTTCCCCGGTTTATGTTTATATTACCTTTATAAATTGAGACGTTTTCTATATTCACTGTTGCTATGCTGCAATATCTTGTTTTATCTAAAGTACATCGAAATCCACTTTGGATCTGGCGTTGTCCGTTGTCGATGCAATTGCTCGATTCTGTCTAATTCTGGGTTCTAGCTTTATCGTAAAAAGGTGTATGTGAACGGGTATTTATATAAACCTATAATCTCCTCTATATGTCTAATATATATATATATATATATATATATTTAGTTTATAACTTGTTGCTTTAGCGTAAGCTTTTTTTTATTTTGTATATTCGATGTCTATTTCGTTGTCTTTATTTTTTCCCCACTGCAATGTATATATTTTTTTAATTTATTTACGCCCTTGCTTATTCAATGGAATGACCTGGTGTATCTAGGTCACACAAGTCGCTAGCAGGCTGGCATGGATTAACTTTTGAAGGAGAGAAATAAAGGGATGATGTGAAAGAGGAGGTGAGGGGAGGGGGTGTGATTGGATGCTCTTATCCGACTGTTGGGGTGTTTAAGTTAGGGGATGTGGTTGTCAGGAATAGGAAGATAGGTGGGAAGGGGGCACTGGTTTCTTTTGAAAATTGTTATTTTATTTATTTTAATAAAACTATAAGTTGTTATAGATGGAACATTTGTTATTTAATTCTTTATTATTATTTGTTTATTTATGTTTTTTGTTAGTGTTTATTTGGGTTTGAATACGTGGGTTATTTTTTATTATTTCTTTATATATATTGCTGTTTTCACTTATTTATTCAATTTCTTTTTTATATATAATTTGTATGGAAGGGGACTTGTAGTAAGGCCCTCTCTGGACTGTGAGTTGGTGTAGTAGCGGTGTGCAGTGGTACACCTGTTCTAGCTGAGAACATCTACACCATATTCTCCGATACCGACCCACACATAGAATTCACCATCGAACACCCCAGCGATGACGGATCCCTAACACTGCTAGATTTCAACCTCAAAATATCAGACGAGGAGACGGTCACTACTAAATTCTATCGAAAAGGAGCCAGCCAAATTATATTTGTACACTACAAGTCGGTCCTCCCTACTAAGGCCATTATCGGATATGCAAGGAATGAGATCATCCGCATTTAAATCAAGTGCAGTAAGCAAAAAGAAAAGACAGAATGCACAAAACAGTTCCACCAGGTCCTAGAGACAAACAGATCCCCCAAAACCGTCATTAAACACCTCTGGAACATGAAAAATCGTGTAAGAAACTTCCCTACCAATACCTGCTCCCTTAAAATGACCCATCTCAGCGACAAGATCACAACGGCTATCCACAGGGCTATCAGAAGGGAGGGTCTCAATATGCAACTAGCCCACTCCGGACCATCCTTTAGGCAGCAGCTTTCTAAACGCAAGCACAACGAGGATCCAACACCATGCACACTGAGAAATTGCCCCGTATACCCCGCAACCATCTGCCACCGCACACATGTAGTCTACAAACTAGAATGTTCTGCCTGCGGAAAAATCTACGTGGGCAGTACCACGAGAACCCTACACATAACAAGCAAGGAACCCACACAAACATCATCATTCCACAAACACCTCAACACTATGTAGAAACACCAATATATCTATTAGGAATCTTCGCATAAAGGAAGCATTACTAATATCCAAATTACGGCCAGAACTCAACAACAGACTGGAGCTCGGATCATCATTCATTATATAACTTTACATACGCCTCCCACCAAAGACTTGTCATTACAACCCTAACCTATCAAAAGTGGTATACCACTGCACACTGCTCATACACCAACTCACATTCCAGACAGGGACTTACTACAGGCCCCCTCCTGTATAAATTATATATATGAAAAAGAAATTAAATATATAAGTAAAAAACAGCAATATATAAAAAAATAATAAAAAATAGTTAACTGAAGTTAGATAAACCAATATAAAGGAAAAATAAATTTTGTTTAAGCTAACCCACCTATTCAAACCAAAATACACACTAACAACAAACATAAATAAATAATAAACAAATAATAATAAAGAATTAAATAACAAATGTTCCATCTATAACAACTTATAGTTTTATTAAAATAAATAAAATAACAATTTCCAAAGGAAAGTAAACAAGTGCCCCTTTCCCACCTATCTTTCTATTCCTGACAACCACACCCTCTAACCTAAACACCCCAACAGTCGGATAAGAGCATCCAAACCCGTACAATCCCTTCCCCCATCCTCTTTCACATCCTCCCTCTACTTTTCCTTCAAAAGTTAACCCGTGCCAGCCTGCTAGCGACTTGTGTGACCTAGATACACCAGGTCATTCCACTGAACAAGCTAGGCCGTAAATAAATTAAACATATAAATGAATAATCTATAGCAGCAGAAAAAAATAAATACCACGAAATAGACATAGAATATACAAAATAGAAAAAAAGCTTATGCTAAAGCAACAAGTTATAAACTAAAAAAAATATATATATATAACAAAAAAAGTTATAAAAAAAGCGAAAAAAAATATGTTAATTCCTGAAGCACGCCATACATATAAATCCCCTCCTTACATTTGCTCCGAGGCTCCACACAGTCATTCAATTCATTTTCTGCTCCATCATCTAGCATATTCTGAATTATCTCTGACAGGCCCACTATTTGAAAATGGAATTTTTTCCGAAATATATTATGGGCATTTTCGCAGACATAACAAGTAAGGCATTTGTATTTAATACAACTGAATAAATATATGTATATATAGACATATATGTATGTAGGTATTGATTTTTAAATCGCCACTTGTTTTCGTCTCATCACACCAACACCGACTATATCTCATTCCTCGCATTGTGATAGGCTTATAAATTTCTACTACATACCTATCTCACACAATACTTCAAGCAAACAACATATCAATTGTATATATATATATATATATATATATATATATTTATATATATATATATATACACCAATAGCGTAGACCATATATGTTTGTTCGCTTTATGTCGACTTCACAGAGAAATGGAATTTTAAGCTTTAACGAATGGATTGCTTGCATTATTCGTAAATTGTAATTTTTTTTAAATTAAACAGACTACTTTTCTTAAAGTGGTGACAAGACCAGATAATTCACACTGCAGGTGGTATCGAAATCACATACTAAGTAACAATGATCAGAGGGAGCGAAAGATAACGGCGTTCGTAGTGAACCCACGCAAAGGTCGATTATTATCGTAAAGAGAAATAGAAATAGATTGACATTGTCATATTGAAGATAATTTCCGAAGTTGAAAATGTAGTTTTCAAAGTTGAAAAAGTTTTATAAATGTTTATGATCATATTGTTGAAAAAAGGCAATTATTCAATGCGGGTATCTTGCAAAACAAACATTCTTCAGTGTCAACATATTCACTCTCTTTAAAAGAAAGCAATTAAAACTGGATTAATTAACGTTGATAATTATTTACAGTGATGTGAACATATGCCACAATGCGAGTAACAGATTGGTGATCATTTGGGAAGGTTAGGAGTTGTATATACCGCTCCGAGTCGTATAACTTTCTAGATTATTATCTGAGAGCGCGTTAAACTCACCGGGGGAGATATACATCCGAATCCAAACGGAAATTAATGGGAAACTGCCGTCTTCACTTATCTGTCCGAGATTACCATGACTCTACAAGTTGGAGAGCCGTGGTCGCCGACACTGTTAAAATAGAAGGACAGCTCTTGTTGTTGTTTTTGTTGTTTTTTCTTGTTGTTGTTGTTGCTGCTGCTGCTGATGATGATGATGATGAAACATTGCTGCTACAAAAAGATTGAAAGAACGAAAACAAAATGCAATACAAACAAATTTGAACGATATTGAATAGATTTATATCGCTGATATTCGAATGAAACACATTTTAGAAATGTGCTATGCGCTCGAGTAAACAATTGGATCATGACACCTGGCATTATTTTTCAATGAGTCATTTAATTTTACCCAGACTGTGATGCCAAAATTATTTGATATCTTTTTATACATATTTTCCAATCTGTTTCATTTATATTCACTAAGCTTTCCAAACATCTTTTTTTTTATTTTCTGAAAGGATAATTAATATCTCCTATAATTCCAATAAAATACGCACATATGATTCCTTTAATCTATTGACCGTGCTGTACTAAATCTATTAAACTTTCCAAAAGATATTAACTCACAATAATGATATGAACAGGGCAGGCAAATAAATGAAACCTATCTGAAACACTTTGCAACGGGTAAAAAACAGAAACGGAAGTGTGACGGGATCGTCAAAAGATTTTGAAAGAACATCATGGAATGAACCACGGACAG